>NC_138746.1:9791348-10151348 GCF_965113295.1 Leuciscus leuciscus
GCCATTTGCGAGTGTCTATAAGTAAATCATTGAATAATTCACTCAAACTATTTGTTCAAAAACCCCGATTCATTCAGGAACTTGTTGCTCTAAGACACTAACTGAATAAATAGTTATGTGGGTGGACCAAAAATACAAAAAGTCAACATTCTGTCTAAAGTCTGTTACATAGTATTTCTTCGTTTTCTTATAGTTTGCCTTAATAACTGTTGTTTACAGTTACAATATCACACTTGCAATAGTGCTGTTGATGTGCATGTATCAAATCATTATGAATGTATCAAAATGATTTTTAATTAATTGTAGATATCTCTTTTTACAGTTAGAGCTAAATTGCACATTTGTAATCCTAAAAAACATTATTCCACATTTCTTCATTAAGCAAATTCTCTTAGCCATAGCATTTCCTATACGTAAACAGACGTTGAAATCCACCACATTCCTCTCCTGTGCTCTAATCTTCAGTGAGAAATTGTGTCTTAGCTACACGGATGCAAATGAGAGTCTTTCTACCACATTGAAACTGCAAACTACTTTCTTTTAATGTTAGCCATGGTAGAAGAAGCAGTGAGTTTAGTTACTTTTTTTCTTATTTTGAGACAGGATATGTTTGTAAATTAGGGGGATGATAAACCGTCACACTCATTCTTACTATATCTATAACAGCATCGTTATGCCACCTCCATTTTGTCTTTTCTCTCTCCATTTTTCTTTTCTATCTTGCCATTCTAAAAGCAGTGTGGTGATAAATGGACCTCAGATGAATGAATAGATAAGAGTCCATCTGTCTGGATTGGATTCATATTTAAAGGCCCGTTCTCATGCAATATTCATGTCGTGACCCTCACATAAACAGACATATGCATGCTCTCACACACACACACACACACACACACACACACACACACACACACACACACACACACACACACACACACACACACACACACACACACACACACACACACACACACACACACACACACACATACAGACAGACATTTTACACACACACTACATCTGCCATGAATTAGTTCTGGGTGTAAATAATTAAAGATCTGGAGTCCTGCGTGGAGGTGCTGTGGATGAACCCTATCAAGATTTATGGGCCAGCCAGAGACTTTCTGACCCAAAAACTCCAAGGGCTTTGGCATAAAAATGTATATGTGCAGACTGATGTCAGAGAATGGCAATGAATCTTAATCACTCACATTATTCAGTTCTAACCCAATTCCATATCCATATCTGCATTTGTATGTCACCCCTTTGTCTCTATATTGCCACATATGCTGTGCTCACTCTTTTATGAACATTGCATTTATCCCACTGACACCTTTACTGTTCCACACACACACACACACACACACACACACACACACACACACACACACACACACACACACACACACACACACACACACACACACACACACACACGTTGGACTCAGGCACAAATGTAATAAATCAGAGTTGACTTTATTACCAGTGGGCTGCCTGTGGGGAGCACAGCAGTGACAGGTTGGCATTATCATAATAGACTAAAAGCAAGAAAGACCCATAGCCTCAGCCAAGTAGTATAAAAAAACAAACATACATGTGTTTGCACAGTAGGTAAATTAAGAAATAATTGAGGATATTATTCAGTTTTAAGATTAGATTAATAGTGGCAAGGTTTGAGTCTAACTTGATGAGGAGTTGTCAGAGGTTAATGAAGATTGCTTTATTGACTCTACAGGGTGCTCTGAAAATGAAGAGTTGCTGTTATTGACATGGGACCTATGAGTGTGCATGAAAAGCAGCGAGTTTGTAGATTGTGCCACTGATATGTGTGCATGGTTTACATAATCTCTCCTGTATCATAATGATTTGGGGATTCAAATTTTACGGGAATACTAAACTGTGATTATGTGCTATAGCATTAAACTCCTCCTTATTTCATAAAAGCCATTCTTGCTTGTTTTATGTCCTGTGCTAGTAAAATATTACATAGATCACATACAGTTGTGGTCAGAATTAATGGCACCCCTGGTAAATATGATAAAAAATGGCTGTAAAAATAAATCTGCATTGTTTATCCTTTTGATCTTTCATTCAAAATGTTTGCAAAAAATCGAATCTTTCAACCTTTCAAGATTTGAAAGTGTGTGTGTGTGGGGGGGGGGGGGGGGGGGGGGGGGGATCACATTGTGAAATAAATGTTTTTCTCCAAAACACGTTGGCCACAATTATTGGCACCCCTAGAATTTGTTACGAGTAAAATATCTCTGAAGTATATTCCCATTTATATTTACCTTTTTTTTAGTAAACCTATTGGATACATTTAAATTCTGCACAGAATGCTATATTTTAAAGCGATATTGGGGAGATTATGAGGAGAAACGGTTAGAGATTCTGAGGAAACTGCGGCTTTACCAAGCTCAACGGAAACGCTATTGGCTATTTAAAAAAAAAGGGTGGAGCTGTTCGACATGTCCCATCCTGTCTTCCTGTCTCTGTGGATATTACGTCCACACATTGAATAATGCTGCACGTTTCAAGGCACTTCAGTGGCCCTTTAAGAGTTAAAAGTTTGAACTGAACTGTCTCTGTATTCATGCTAAAAATACTTTTCATCTGTGTTTTCTTCATGAAATATTGGTGAATAGTTGCTTGGATTTGCAATGCATTGATGTCCTAGAAGAAACAAGCACATCCTTTTATGTGAGTACAGGACAGTTTGAGACATTCAAAATTCATAACTTTACCATCTGCAGTACTGAATTACACCTTGTTCAAGATGTTTTATTCATGCTGCTTTAACCACTGTTGCTGCGAGGAGATATTGATTTGTGATGGTTCCTATGTAAATACCTCACTCAACTACGTTTTTCTTTCTTCAAGCATATTTCTCTCAGCTTTATGTCCTCCTGTACACCTTTTCATTTTCTGTCATTCACAGTACAGTAGGCAGCACATCTTTCGGTTCTAACACTGCATTCGATAAGTACAGGCTACAAAACAGTTGCTCAGCAAGCAGAAAAGAGCAACTCTATTAAACCAAAGCCGTCTCGCAGTGCAGTGATAAGGCTAGTGCTTATCACAGCTGAGAATATAGAGAAGAGACCTGACTGAAAATGGTCTGTATTTCCAAACTCACAGGAAAATTATCTTTCAGTTCTCTCTTCATTCTTAAGCCCTTGTGATGGCAGGCTTTTGTTCTATTCCCACACAGTTAAACAGCAGTCTTCATTCTAAAGTATAATCACAGAGCCTGTAATGGCTACCTGGGACTGGAAGTAAATGTATATAGAGTGTGTTTAAACTGTCAAGAAGTGAGTGAACTTAAAGAAAAGAGCAGAGGCCCGAGGGAGTGAAGTTAGGGTGGGAGAGAGAATGGACCGTCCCTCTTAAATTAAAGGCTTTCTATTTTTGAGACATTAGTCCAATAGCAAATGTGTGAGGAGTAAAAAAAAAAACATTTCACAAATAATCACAGATGTGTGTATTTAAGCGATCCACAGCAATTTACAGGGATAGTTAATGCAAAAATGAAAATGTTGTCATCATTTGTTATGTTCCATAGAACACAAAAAAATTATTGAATGTACTGAATTTCTCCTTTTGTGTTTTACAGATTAAAAATAATCATAAAGGTCTGGAATGACAGGAAGGTAAGGGTGAATTAGCCCTTTAAATCACTTTTTTAATGTTGTAGATTTATCATATAGGAAGTGTTTAGTCACATGGTTCCTAAGATGGAGTAACTTTTCTTATATTCCTCATTCATGTGCGAAATAACAATTAAGATCCATAAATGACTTTATAATTCAATTTATGCTTAATACAAAAATGTGCTCATTCACTTATGGCAATAATTATAAAGCTAATTGCGGTATTAACAAAGTAATATTACACGAGTCTTAGCCTGAGGAAAAAAACATTCATCCTTTTTATCCTGACGCTTTGGGATTTTGATAAGATGTGCAATCATCAACAGAGTTTGAGAGAGCGTAACATTTTATTAATTTTTTGCAGGCACTGTTTTATTACTCACAGTGGTTCAGAGCTACAAAAACATAATGAACATGTAAATAGCATGAAGATTAGCACTTACAGAAGACACGACAACAACACCTAAACTGAGCGGAGAGCAGAGCGCACAGAGATGAACGATGGGAGACGTAGTCAAGTTCAGACACACATGCACACGCTCACACAGATGCATGAAGGTCACTGAATTGTATTGTTAAAGGTCTGAAACAGATTGTGTTTAATAGATAATCTTGTCATAACAATCTATTTATATACAAAAATATAAATAGATGTTCTGTCTGTATATTTTTATTTGTACTATCATCTGGCTGTTGCTCTTGTTGCATTAGTCTGAAACCGTGAGACTGTCATTAAGAAAGACAATGTACAGAATATATTTAGCTACAGGGTACGACACAGTACATAACAGATGTTCAAAAAGGGAGACAACAAAGCCGTCTATGATCAAGATAACATCTAGCAAAAGACAAACCACATGGAAGCATTAATAAATAAAACAAGCAAAAGCACCGAAAGCACAACAGGAGATTGAGAAAAAGACTTTTGAGAGTCGGGTCAAAACACGGCACTTTTGCTCACGCGCTCCGTTCATCTGTTTCTCAAATCGAATAGGACTCTGAGATCAGATTAAACCTAATTAAAGACAAATCCCTAGTAAATGGCCGCTTTAGACTATTACCAATAGAGAAGGCATCCATGGTTTGTGTTATGAAGACTGTACGTTTTCAAATGCTTTCGTTTTGATACTCTGTGTGATGGGTCTGTCTAAAGCTCTTCTCCTGAAGAAAGTACATCAGACCGGTTTCCAAATATGGGTTGATTAGCCGTAGGAGCTCAGATGAGTCATCCAATTACGCTCACAGAAATCTAGCCATTCGCAAAGAGATGTCTTGAATGCGCAAGAGAGTGATGAACTCTAATTTGTACTAAAGGACACTGAACATTTGTGCATTGTAAAGGCTGCTCTGTTCCTTTTGTTCGATATATAAAAATACACATGAACCCTAGGAAATATTAAGCACATTGGCATTTCTTTGTGTCATCTGTTCCAGAGACAGCTTGTTAGTTCAAGACAAGAACATTTCACAGTATTGTTAGGCTAATTCCTGGTAAATGGCTTCTGGGTAATTCTTGAGCAAAATAAGAATTCTATTCACGTAACCTTCAGATATCTATGCTTTGGTTTGATTAGGACTCAGCAGAAGGCAGGTAATTCAAACAGAAATGTTATTTTAAGTTAAAAACAGAGATATTAACACATGTAAATATTAGTTTTCTGACAAGTAGCTAGCAATAAATTAGTATCCGAAGCACCTAATATATCATATCTACTTTTCATTGCAAATAATAATATTATGCTTCAGCCAGAGAGTTAATAACCTGAAGTTAACATAGTTGCATTAGTGATGCTAATACTGCAGTTCAAAAAATCTGCAGATATTTTGGCGGATTTTCAAGAGATCATTTTAAACTAGGCAATGTACATGAGATCTGTTTGATATGGCCTGTGCAGCTGGTGAAACTCTTAGCATTTCCTTCTCAAAAACTGAGATCGCTGATAATATTCAGTTGGCATCAATGCAGAATCACTGTCCTTCTAAGATTCAGATCCTCCAATTAATCACATCTCATGTACAACTAACTATTAAGTTAGTCACATTAAGTATTAATACATCCAACTCAAGCCTCACATGTTCCCATTTCTCAAAGATTTAAGCTGCCAGCTGTAGCAGATGGAGATTTACAGATGATTTGCAAATATTACTAGAACTGAGTCCCTCTCCAACTTGCCCAACATCTCTAAAGATACAGATATCCAATCCAGTAGACAAGATTGAAGAGGCCAAAGGCGGTTGGGAAGAATATTCGGGAGTAGGAGTCGATTTTGGAGACATGGACATGCATTCTGTTCTCACGCCAAGCTCCGGAGCGACAATCATCAAAGCAGCAGAAGAAACTGGCGCAGTCTTTCCCGTCCAGACATTCATACGCATAATCATCATCATCGTCATGGTAGGGAGCAATATTGTTCAACTGCAGCAGAGATGTCCCTGGTCTGATGTTAACCGTGCTGGGTTTCTACAAAGAGGAACAGCAAGGTCACAAATGCCTCATTGCTAAAACAGTGTGCAGTACAAAAGCAAATGCCATAGCTGCTGCACAGCACACTCAATTAACTGCAAACAAAAGTACAATGTGACCTATTCTAACCTGAGCTGTGAAGACGTTAGTCAGCTTCTTAGTACTATTGTACATATCATTGATCAGCTAGGTGCTTAATGACTTGTTCTGTGTTCTAAGTAACATAGTTTAATATTTTGTCATTTGATCATCCTTGTGTGACTTTATATTATTTGTATTTATTTGTTTTTTAAAGAATATGCTCGCTATTCTTTTTTAATATAATTCAAATGTTAGATTTGTGTGAGGAACAGACCAGATTGATGTCGTTATGTCAGAATATTTTGACATTTCAGTCCTCCTTGGATTGTTCATGTGAGAAGTAGCAGAGAACCATTCTTGTGAATCGTACCTTTGCTATGACTTGGTTCATTCAATTCACTAATTTAATAATCGTTTTAAAGTTCATCACACACAATGTTGCATATGGCTTCACAAGCTTTATCAAGTTTTATGGACCATTTTTATGATACTTTTATGGTGATCCTTCATTCTTAAAAATAAAAGGTTCTTTCCTGGTTCCATGAAGAACCTCAAACATCCATGGAACCTTTTCATTGCGCAAACGTTTCTTTATAGTGGAAGATTATTAAAATGTTCTTCACACAAAGAAAAAAAAAAGGTTATTTTCAGAACTGTTCACTGAAAGGTTCTTTATGGAACCAAAATCGATTCCTCATTGTGAAAAGCCCCTTTTGGAACCTTCATTTGTAAGAGTGTTTTAGAAGCTTAAAAGCTCAGATTCCCATTAGTTGTAATAGAAAAGAGCCATCAGCACATTATTCAGAATTTCTTTTTGTTTTCCTCAGAAATTAATGTACATTTTGAATGACATGACGGTGATTAAATAATGAACTGGCCCTTTAAAAACAAATTAAGTTCATTCACCTGTGCATGGCTTGATTTGGTCTTCTTTTTCGGTCGATTGCTTGTGAAATAATGTAGAGTCCCATATTCCATTAGAGCAGCAAAGGTGAAGATGAAGCAGACAGACACAAATAGATCCATGGCTGTCACGTACGACACCTTCGGCAAGGACTTCCTCGATATGGTGCTTAGGGTTGTCATGGTAAGCACAGTTGTGATACCTATGCCAATCATGATGCACAGTAATTGAGCAACCCATTGAAGCATTTCATTTTCATTTTAACATACATTTGTATTCATTCTGAGGCTTTTTGAAATTACCTAAAGATGTTCTGGCAGGTACAGCATCCTTGTTAATCCAGAAAGAGACCCAGGACAAAACCACAATCATACTGCAGGGGATGTAGGTCTGGATGGTGAAGTAGCCCATTCTCCGGCTCAGGTCAAAGAAAATAGTCATAACCACGTATTCTCCTGTTAATAATAATAACAACCGCTCGTGTTTTAATAATAAGAATTGTTAATATTATCATGAATTCACATAATATAAAACATACTATGTACTTACTGTAGTAATGACACTGACTAACTGGGTAATAACTAGGTACTAACCCTGAACCTACCCCTAAAGCTTAACTTAAAACATGTAATTACCTTACATTACTCAGTACTTTTGTGGGTAAGTACATTGAAAGTGCACGTACTGTAAAATAAAGTGCAACCAAATTAGTTTTATCTTCCCATTTTTCATTTTCCAAATGTACTATTATTACCTAATTACAATACAATCAATAATAACTGCTTGTGTATTGTTCTTGTTATTACTATTGATTACTGTAAATCTACTGTTATTAATGATAATAAATATTATTATTATTAATATATGCTCATTTATTGATGTTATTATCATTAACATTTAGTTCAGATCTACTATTATTATTAATCTTATTATTTATTCCGTATGTTCATACCAGACTGAGTGTTTGCAACATCAGAAGTGTTCCGTAGGCCCACAAAGGCAAATTGGTAAAGCCTCCAGAAGCGCTGGTCTGCAACTTCAACCGAACGACGCTGCCATCTATACTGGATCTCATTCTTTGGATACCCATCTGCAAATGGAAAAAAGCACATCCACCAGATTACATGTGACCTTTCATTTCAGTATGCAAATGACAAATTTACAATGATGGCAGAATGGCATTGAGTAGCACTCAGTTAGTGTAAAGCGCGGCATGCCCTTCCCATGCCCACAGT
Organism: Leuciscus leuciscus; assembly: GCF_965113295.1. Taxonomy (NCBI): domain Eukaryota; kingdom Metazoa; phylum Chordata; class Actinopteri; order Cypriniformes; family Leuciscidae; genus Leuciscus; species Leuciscus leuciscus. The sequence continues at coordinate 9,799,683 of NC_138746.1, forward strand.
GGATGATGACAAATGAGAAGCTGAAGCATGGTGCTAATAAAGGAATGAGGGGTGACGTAGACTGAGAAGAGGAGAGAGGGGTTGGAGAGAGGTCTGGAGAAGGATGGATTCTGTCCTCACTCATTCCAAGGTTGGAGGATGGTAGCTGCTACAGGCCAGCTGTAATGTTAAGGTTTGTTTGGCCGATATTGGCAATGCATGGTTGGTTGACAGAGGCAATGTGTGGGGATTGGCTGCCTGGCGGCACTCAGGACAGGACTGAGGCTGAGTGACAAATTGACATAAGAATTTAACACCTACAGCTTGAAAACTCCAGAGGGCACGAATGTTCATCCATGGGAAAGTTATGCAGCTTAAGGTAGCATTCCGCATTAATAGTCAACCTAACAAAAAAGAATAATAGACAATAGCAAAACAAACAAAAAATGTTGATTGTGACATTTTTGAGGCTTTGATATTTGTACTCATTTGTACATCAGAGATCAAACCCTCTTTCTGATTTAACAGTCCCTGACATAAATATGTGAATCAGATGTAATGGCTTAAACGTGCTGCAACAGACAACGGGTGTAATTCCATACAAAAGCAAATGTTACGGGAACAGGAATACGAGGACACAAACAGCATTCACTCGGCTCACAATGTTAACCGCAGACACACCTTAGAGTATACATCACTCTTCCATTGCTCCAGAGCCGAAGAAGGCGATTCGGTGTCGTGATCCAGTGGGCGTCAGATTTACGCGAGTTGCGGAAAAACGTGTCGGGGATCCAGATTTTTCCCACCATGTTGCTGTTGAGCATGAGGACTTTCATTGAGCTGTTAAATTTGAGTCTGCTGTCGTACCACGTCTGAGCAAAGAAGATGTCGATGGTGTACTCCTAAAAAAAGTAAAAAGCCTTACAGTTGCTTTTGTAACCGTGAAATTATGTGGCTTTTGCTTGTGACTGAGTATGATGGTCGTGAAATGGATCTAAACAGGTTGTTTACAGTGTCTGTTTTGTTTACAGCTCTGAACATAATGTAGTATTATATATTTCTGCTCACCATATTGATGGGATCTACCGGGCCAATGCTGTTCACGTACACTGCCGCCTCAATCACAGTCGGTCTCACTAGAATAGAATTTCAAACACAAATATATTCAAATTACATAATCATAACTATCAAATGAACATAAAAAGATAAAAATACATAAAAATGTTACAATATCAAAACGTATTCAGCATGCTTTTTGTCACATCTTTCATCGTAATTTGTTATTCCAAAGGAAAATTTGTCTTCAGAATCTTTAATCATTTAATAGCTTGCTGTTCCTCTTTTTCCATTCTCTTTCTGCATCACTTAGAGTGGACTATTGAATAATGTTAACCAATAGCCAAACAGCTATTTTTAGCAAACTCGCATTCAGTCTGGCTCTGTCCTAACATGTAACCATCCAATCTATTCCCAATAAGTGGATAAAATCACATTTTCTCGCTGAATTTCCTGTTTCACTCAGAAATACACCACCTTACAGAAGTGAAATGGGCTGCAAACGCAATTCACATTTCCTATAACAGCCACACAAATTACTCAAAGCTGCCTGAATCTTCTTACTTGCGGGTTTCTGTCGCAGGAAATCCAGTCACAGAGGCATGACAAATAACACAAACACTGCTAGTTCACCTGCAATCATTCAGCACTTGCTCTGCACTGATTACCTGAGTTCTTCTCATACTTACACTCTCTCTCTCTATCTCAGACACATGAAACACAGATAAAGAAGGAAGATCAATAGTGATTTGGGTCTATTGTACCCAAACACCACTGAGATAAATCCTCTTAAATAATTGAGCTCTAGTCAGCTGCGTCGCTTCCAGAACACTGATGTACTGAGAATAAAGTGACTTGTACAGCTCTGGTGTAGAGAAAAACCTCAGCAAAATCCTAAAGCCAAACTACTCTTCATTTCATACTGCAAAAATGCTGATGGTCTCTTAAAAATGATGATTACATAGAAATTCTGAACTACTCAGAGGGTTTAATTGTCACAGAATGTTCCTCTTCATTAGGATTTATAATAATGATGTCATTATCTTATAATTATTAACATTTTGCAGTTGCCCATTAAGCTGTAACACTGTGTCTGAGGGTCATAAACAGGCCTAGACAGAATCTTCAGGAATTTTGCCAATTTTGGGGCATTCTGTGTGGGCCTGGATAAGCATGCAACCTTTTCCAAACAATGACTTGCCTCCGATATCTGGTCTCAGTTTGTTGTCATAACCTTGCAGTAATTTGTTTAGGATAAAGGTGACGTCGCTCTCGTAGACTTTTGGTGATAAAACCCATGTTTTATTGATGGGGACATCCTCATAATCTTCCTCCTCTGCTTTGCTTGGGCCAAATGCCATGCTGTCATAAAAGCAGAAACAAACAGAGGGAATATAAGTAGACAGACAGCAGAGAGGTAAATAATAGAGCAATATTCCATTTAAAACAGAGAATAGTTAAAAGAGCAGTCAGTTTATATTAAGAGCTTAAAATCTAAAGAGCGAGCGACTGATTTAAAGAGCTAAATATGACAGGCAGAGTGAGAAAGAGAGAATTTGATGAGTTTTATGGGAAGAACATATAAAATAAGTCATAAGTGACTGTAAATATATGAAAGCGCGAGAGTTTTTTAAATGAGCTCAGCGCTGGAGATACAAAGAGGAGGTTCTAATAAAAGAATGCCGTGATTAATGAAGATGTGTTCTGGCACTGGAGGGAGGAAACATCTGAAGGTGAGGGGTTTAAATTATCACCCACAACTCTCTCTCTCACTCGCAGTATATGGTGTAAGAGCTTCTAAATTTATTCTCTGGTGCATTATCTGTAGGAACTCAACGGGTATCATTTCTAACTGAGATATGCACCAATCCCATGGACATGAAATGTCTAGACTAGGTCTCCTCTGATGTCACAACTTCAGACTTTTTCTTTGGAGAAATGAAGGTGATGTGCATCAAAGCTATACTGGCACAAAAGGCAAGAAAATCCATCAAGATGTTTCAGCCACCTGGGTATCTGAAAAACATTCAAAACAAGATTCGGTCCCACTTTATATTAGGTGTATTAACTACTATGTATATACTTTCGGGGGAAAAAAATTGTTTTGTGATGTTTTGTGTTATGTTTAGTTAATGGGTAAGGGAAGGGGCAACAGTGTATAGATGTAATCAGAAAGATTAATTACAGCTGTAATTGCTGCAGGCATTTTTAATTATAAGTACAATGCAAAATCATATCTGCCCATGTACACAATAAGTGCATTGTAGGAAATGATTAATTTAAATGTTAGTGCATACTGTAGTATGAGTTAAAGACACTCAATATAAAGCCTGTCTCAAGATTCATGTCTTCATGCCTGTTATTCTGTAAAAGAAAATTGTTTAAACAGTAGATTTAGTGTGCTCGTTCAGTTGTGTGTACTGTCATTCATCTAGATGTAGTCAAATTGATTAAAATGTGTTCACATCTGATCTGAATGGTCTAAATATGTATCCTCAAAAAGTACCCAGTAAATGTGATTTATATATTTGAGCTTTGTCTATAAAAAAAAGGTAAATTCCCATACATATACAACTAATGAAAGACAGAAAAATCAATATGAAGAATCCCTGTGGATGAGACCCGTGGGTGGAGAGAATGTAGGTTATTGATCCCTGTAGGCAGAGCGCTGAGTAGTTAATGGAAAATACAGACAGAATATTTTCCTCAAATGCAGAGTTACAAATTGTCTGGACACAATAGTAGCCTCTGAATGACCTTTGTGAACCTCGGAGACATGCTCTAAAAACCCTGACAAATGCACAGTTATAAGGCCTAAATAAATAAATAAATAAATAATAATAAAAAAAGCATTTTCTGCCATAGATGAAACACTTTGGTTATTGTCAGTCACTTTTTAATATGAGTAAATGAGAGGAATGTAATCTTACAAACCAAGTATGTTTATTCTATTAAGCATGTGCACATTTACATATCATTGAATACCTTAAATGAGCTGCCAAAAATCAGCTGAAGGAAACCAAAGTAGTTGGTGTTAATGTGGACTACAACTTATGCATAACATTTAGCTACATTTACAATGGAGAAATTGTGACATAACCTTCCAATTTGACCACATGATGATGCAAAACCTAATAGTGTGTGAGCAATGTAGTTTGGGGTGTTGTTTGTTGAATTGCAGCTGAATGTATCCTCAAGGTTGTTTGTAGACTGACATTGCTCGTCCTCGCTAAAAAGACATCAACACGAATGCTCTAAGCAAAACTGTCATTTACAATCAATATTAATAGTATCAAATGTATTCATGGTACACACAACTGCACGTGTCGTGATTGACAATTATTTGCAGAAATGTTTAGGTGGATGTGCTACAAGGAAAACGTAAAACTAAATCGTTCTGCACCAGAATTCCGCCTAAGTGTTGTTGGTCAAGGGCTATTTTTGTAGTCATATTGATTGCACCCCTTGTTTCTTTAGTCCCCTCTGAAACAAAAACTTACCAGACTCCAAGCAGACCGGGCAACAGCCAAACCAGTGCTTCTTTTCTCCGGCGGCGATGCAGCAGAACCATCGTGCGAACGCTCGGTTTATAACCAAACAATCTCCAAAATGAATTAGAGCGATCAAAGCTTTTGAAAGATTCAAGCGATTAGTAAAACGACAATTGAGCGTCAACGCATGCTGTCAGCTGTTGTCTAGTAAACAGCATAACGCTTGAGCCTATGGTCTCTCTGTCAGGCAGGCAGCAGACGCGGTGTGGATGTGAATGGTGAATGCGGGATTTTGCTGATTGCGGCACCGCTGCGTTCCGGTACGTTCACACGGGTCGTCAGCGTCAACGCTTCCCATTGACTTTGAATGGGTGACGTCAAGCGTTGCCGAAAAGAATTGTGGATCCGTCGGCGGTGCTTCACTGGCGTTGCTCGCGGCAGAAGTTGAGAATTTTTCAACTTCTGCCGCGAGCAACGCCAGTGAAGCGCCGCAGACGGAAGCGTCAGCCAATAGGATCGCTCTATGCAAATACAGTAGCCAGGCGGCAGCCAATCACGTTCATCCTGTTCAAGAGCAGCAAACTGAGGATACATTTTAAATTTCATTGGCTGACGCTGCTATGACCATGGCGTCAGTGCCAAACTTCAGCCACGCCTTCCGTCAAGCGTTGACGCTGACGCCCCGTGTGAACGTACCGTTCCTCCATCGTTCTGCTGAGCGAGACGCTCTCAGTGTTCCGGGAATTATTAGAAACAGCCTGTAGGAAAAGAGCTGACTACTCTACCTCAGAGAATTCACATCAAGCGATGATTTATGAGACCTTAACTTAGTTTTGCTGTTGTTGGGGATTAATAAAGTGGCAAATGCGACAATTTTAGGCGCTGCACCAAGATACGTGCAAAGTGACCATCTTAACCCTAGAATGAATAAAGGGGGTAAAACTTACATGGTAGCCTATAATGTAATGTGTGTGTGTGTGTGTGTGTGTGTGTGTGTGTGTGTGTGTGTGTGTGTGTGTGTGTGTGTGTGTGTGTGTGTGTGTTCAGTGAGCTTTTCAAAGGAATTTCTGTCAATAATGTCATGTCAATTTCCTGTAGAATCTTTTGCCTCCCCTAATTAGTCCACTAATCTTAAAGACGGTAAACAAACCACTAAAGTTTGTTGTTGTTTATAGGCTATAGCCTACTACTTTTTATCGTACATTATTAAGTGATTAAAAACAGCAATAGTATGCTTTGTCAATGTAGGCTACATCTCGTTCTCAACTGGAAGAGCTCGAGCAACGTTCTGTTGCTATGGTTACCTCATCAGACGAACCTTGCATGAGTTCGGGTTGGGTTGGACTAACGTGACATCTCTTCACGAGCATATTGGCGTTTATATGGTTGGATTTTAACTTAATTGGACCTAACTTTTGTGGTAAATTAATAGTTTTTTGAAAACAAGGTTGAAATGTATACTTAGCCTATGTAGGACTACAGTAAAAAATTAAATGTAATATTCCTTAATCTTTTGGGGATTCAATGCTTAAGGCCAGTTCAGCAGAGTTCACACCACATCGTTGGAATCACTTTCATAACGGTTTTATCCAGTAAAAAATAAATAAAAAATTGACAGCCAATAAAAAACCATCCTGGTGTGACGAGTTTGAGTATTTAAAGTGACAGACAAACACGCGCTTAGAATAAACAGAACGATATTGTCCGCTAGTGTGGACGGGACGCTATATAACTTCTTTATCGGTCTTGGTGTGAACATGCCTTTATAGACTAATTGGAGAGAAGGGGTCAGAATTTGGAGTGTTAGATTAATATTTTGTATTATTGGGAAAAACAATTCGATTCTCTTACATGTTTTATTGTTAGGCTAATTTTCATCCTTATCACACAAAGGAATTCATTAGGCATAGACAAAAACTGTCAAATTCTGAACAACGCTGACTGACTGACTGACTGACTGACTGAATGTAAAAATGCAGTGTAAGGTTATACCAAGCTGTATAAAAACAATAGAAATGTATTTCCCCATTTAGGTAGCTCCTTGTTCTGGAAGGTATTCATCTCCTGATATATATATATAGACTGGCTGTTCATTCATTATTGTCAGCTCCATGGAGAGCTCCATGAAGAAGAGTAGAAAGAGATTGCCTGAACCTCATCCTCATAATAATTCCCTCTTCTCATTTCCATCACAACATATTCTGAACCTAATAATAACAAATGCAATTTAAAATGTCAGACCTTCAGATTTTCAGAAAATCACATGACTTTGGTTTCAACAGTTCATAGTAGAAAAATCGACTATAATGATGAGTTTAAATAAATTATTTATATTTATTTTCAGCCCCTCTTCATGGTGAAGTACTTTATATTCAGATGTGCTCTGATGCTCTGAATGGAAGAAATCTGTATTATTATGTCAGCCATTAACATTCTGAGAGAAAATTATGTGGATCTGAGACGTGCCTGAGATTTTCTCTGCTGGACTACACACACACACACACACACACACACACACACACACACACACACACACACACACACACACACACACACACACACACACACACACACACACACACACACACAATAACCGCAGACTCTATAGCTTAATATGCAGTGAAATAATAATTTATTATCTATGTATATTACAGTTTTAAATAAACGTTACTTTCCAATCCACTTGATTAATCCCTTAATTTTTGTAGTGGTATAAAGTTTTGATATACGTTTTAAATCGGTAAATCCAACAGCCCTCTTCTGCTGAATTAGCAAGGCCACACTATACTAAAATCTATTTTATACCTTTAACACAATACTGACAACCACTATTAAAAGGAATAGTTCACCTAAAAATGATTCCATCATTTACTCACCCTCAAGTCATCCTAGGTGTGTGTGACTTTCTTCTTTAAGCAGAACACAATCAGAGTTATATTAAATAATATCCTGGCTCTTCCCAGCTTTGCAATAGCATTGAATAATGTCAGAGTTTTTGAAGATCCAAGAAGCGCATCCATCCATCATAAAAGTAATCTATACGACTCAGTGGGTTACTAAATGCCTTCTGAAGTGAAGGGATGGGTTTACATAGTGTATATGTTATGTTTACACAAAGATATACATACCGGTATATTTAAAACGGTATAAATCACTGGCTTTTCATTTTTGGCAGAACAATTCCTTAACACTGGTGGTAAAGAGAAATCCACATAATGAATCAAAGTTCGTCAAAAGTAGCTTTTCAACTACTGTGGTAAATATTACAGTTTTTTACAATTGCTGTAGGACCCATTTCTCAATGCTTAAGTCACTCTTTCAAAACTCTTCACACACAGAGCCCAACAGCAGTCTGTGTGGGCTAAACTGTAGATTATTTATCATTGCTTTGACACAAAATGCATTCAACCACGACATCTTTCAAATGACATGAATTCATTTCTCACTCTGACGCAAAAAACACCTAAATTATGTACATACAGGCAATTTGCACACGCATACTCTTTCCAAAACGGCTAAACTTCAAAACCCAGCATAATCAAAACTGGAAGAGACATATTGAAACAAATTTACAAAAGAAATTGTGTAATGCTACCTGTTGTTGGTGTTTTTAGGTCATTGTTTTATGAGTGACAACCTTTGTGTTATGGAAGAATGGCTTGATTTGAGACACTGTATGAAGTGTTTTGGGAGTTTCAGTGCATTTTGAATGTGAAATTTACTCAATTTACTGCAATGCCAAGCTGAAGGTAGGTAAGGAGAATGTGTAAAGTGTTGAAAAAGTGGCCTTGCGATTGTAAAAAAAAAAAAAACCTGTACAATTTAGAAGGTGCACGGTGTCAAACACATAAATGAAAGCTTTAGCGTAAGTTCTGCCGGGAAGACTTAATTGTTACGTCTCTTATTACCTTCTCATCTATCCAATCGTGTTCTAATACTTATAGTATAAAATATCACATGTCTGAGTTCGCAGGTCTGACGCCTACATTCACCTCCATCCTCCCCAACACCACCAGGATGGTCCCTTCCCAGACCTCCCAGGGGGTCGGCTGCGCCCCTGCCTTCGTCTTCAGGCAGGAAATGCAGATTATATACCCTTGGATTGCGAGCTACGGACGGGGCCTACTCCAAATAACTTTATATCATAATTCTTGTTTGCTGGACTGTTAATAAATGCATACTTGTTACGTTATTACTATGTACTCTGGCCCTCCCAAGTCTTTCTGGTAGAAATATAAAACACCTTTGTGGTAACATGCAGGGCCTTCCTTTGAGCGGTGCAACAGGTACGATCACGCTTTGGGGGGGCCCGCGGAGAGTACACACATACTAAACACAGAGAACTAACAGTCAACTTCTGTTACACACTTTAAGCATCAAAGCCCTTTGCATGTCCCCTCAGTTGCCAGGCAACTCTACCAAATCCTTATTCATGCTTGGCTGGTTTCTCTGTTGTGGAGGAATCCCAATCCCATTCCCCCTCCGTTTTCACCTATTTTTATCTGCAATCTAGCAACCTTTCATCATTTTTTTTTTTTTTCATCTCACGCATGAACATGTAAGCGTAAACATGGGCACAGATGAAATCTATAATTTTCCCTGCATGCTTCTTTGGTAACCTCATATGCATTATTGTCACTTTCGTCTTTTAGGACACTTTTTTTCCCTAATGCTATCAGTACTATGCTATTATAGTACTTTTAGAATTAGAATTATAGCTTTTATTTATATATTTTCAGTTTTCATTTTAGGTTTTGGTAATTGTGCTTTTGTCATGTTTTAAAAACTATTTCTATTTCCCTTCAATATATTTTTATTTCAATTTTAGTATTTCAACTTTTTTCCATCTAATATTTTACTTTATTTTATTAAATACAGAACACACATTTTAATAGTTTCGGCAAATGATTACATAAGATTATAGTAAAGTACTGTAAAAAGTGTATGTGCATGTGCAAAAAGAAAATTGCTGCAATCCTATATTCCTACTGAATTGCCATTGTAGTGCATAAATGCCACCATGTTGTTTGTTCTCTCCGATTGTTGATTTATCACAGGCGACAACAAATCAAATCTTGAAAAGGAAAGTGCCGTGACATTGTCAGTCTGTTTGAGAGGAGGAATGGAATTAGGAAACAATGAAATACATTCTCATTAAACAAACAATTACAATTTGGAGCTGCAGCTTTACGTACACATCATGTTCAAACATTCTCGACAGGTTCCAGAGATGAAGTAAACACCATATTAGTATGAATGATTTAGTTTTGTTCTCATATAAAAAAAAAATTCTCATCACGATGCGCATTGTTAGCAGAGGGATCCATTGTAAACGCTAAGCAGTGTTTGTGAAGGCTTTAAATGGCTTCAGCCACAAGCAAACACACACTTCTGTGGATTCTATGGCTCTGTGATCTTTCACATCTGATAAACCCTCACAACATCCTCGCAGATGTCGCTTGAGGCAGAACGCTTTGTTAATTCCACCTGACAGGGGATCAGCATCAGTTCCACCTTAAAAGGGGCCAATAAATGAAATCCAATTTAGTTTTTGAGTCTTCCCCCCCCCCCCCCCCCATTGGCTAATGATTGTACTACGCACAAGTGGACACATCTGTTCTGACAGATGCTTGTTTGTACCCAAAGATATGTTTTTCTATATGGTCCAAAGGAGTGAGGGGAGGTTAATGGAGAACTGTTTTTCTCTGTTTAGCTGTGTGTGTGCATTGATAGCTATATCTCTATACAGGCAGATACTGCTTCCATAACCGAATGAGATGAGCTGGGAGCGTTGCTGTTATGCTATTAAAGGAAGATCTTAGATAAATGCACACAGGCTGCCGGTTCTCTATTCAACGCTGCTAATCTCAAATTCTGCTGGTTAGTCAAAGCGGAGTCAGCTATACAAAAAGCCTTTAGACAGAATAGTGAGACAGATTGAAAAGGGAATGAAATGCAGGAAGACAATATGGATTGGGGGCTAGTGGATTTACAAGAAATGCAGACTTTTAAAAGCAGGGCGATAAAAGAAGCAGCTGGAACAGAGCGAACTTATCAATGTGTATTGACTTGTGCCACGTCAGCTCGCAAATGCCATTCCACTGAATCAGACTGAGTTTAGTTAACTAAAACTAATGCATAAAAACTATTTTTGTTACATCTGTTATAAATGTTCACTGAAACTAAATAAAATATTAAAAACGTGTTTTATTTCAGCAGTACTGACAGCATTTCTCATTTTTATTTAGTTTAACTTGATGTACTAAAAAACTAAAACTGAAATACAAATTAATAAAAACTGCATAGGGATATATATATATATAAAATAAATCTAATAAAAATGACAAAAACACATTTTTTTCCCCAAAACTTTAATTCAATTTAATCCTTAAACGCATACCTCGGGTCTTTAGTGACCCGGGACAGGACGTCATTCGCTACCCTCCTCCTCATTCATTTTTATAAAAATTAGACATCAACCGTTCTTAGTATTCCTCAATCAATTAATTATAAACAATATAACATGAAAAAAATATATAAAAGAATGCCTGTTTTCCCATACATTTTTGGTAAAAATTGTATAGGGTCGCTATAACAACCTAAGGTGTGTAACAGTGTACTGTGTAAGTATATTTTTTCTGCACAACAATAATTTAATCTTTGACTAAATAAGTGCAATTCATCGTTATTCCACAAGGTGGAACTGACTGATACACAATGATGAAGTGACGTTTCACTCATAGTTACCGCAGGCAAAAAACAAAACACAGATCATCAGCAAAACTTGATGGTGGATCTGGTGAAGAAGCTGTCAGCGATCAAAATATTGATTTTAAAGATGTTGAAAATGATAGTTTAGACTAGAGAATATGTTTGAGGTCGCGAATATGAGCCAGATGCTGAATGTACCGGGAAAGGAGCTCTGATTAGGACAGAGATGATGGTATAAAACATCTGCTCAAACTGAACTCTTCCAAGCTCCAAAAGGCTATGCTTTATTTTATTCTTCTGTAATTGTTACTCTAATATCAGGAGAGTTTTATATTATCGCGACAGGTAACGTTAGAGATACATGCGTGTCAGATGTAGATCCAGGTCACTAAAGACCGGAATACATCATAATGATTGGCGAAACATGCATTTAGTTAACCCCAAAATGAAAATTCTGTCATTAATTACCCACCCTCATGTCGTTCAAACCGGTAAGACCTTCGTTCATCTTCGGAACACAAATTGTGTTCTTTTTGATAAAGAAAAAGCTTTCTGACCAACGCAACGACCACTTTCAAGGCCTAGAAAGGTATAAAGACATTGTTAAAATAGTCCATGTGACTACAGTGGTTCAACCTTAAGCTTATGAAGTGACGAGAATACTTTTTGTGCGCAAATAACGAGGCGGCGTTCTGCCGTAGAACCCGAAGCGCAGGACTGTGTCTACAATGTAAAAAGCGCAGGGAAGAGAATAAATTGTTATTTTTGTTTTGTTTTTGCACACAAAAAGTATTCTCATCGCTTTGTTAACTTAAGTTTGAACCACTAATGTCTTTACTCCTGGACCTTGAAAGTGGTTGTTGCCTTGTTGTTGAGGAGGGGTCAGAAAGCTTTCTGATTTAATCAAAAATATTAAATATTACAAATATTATTTATTTTTTCTTCAGAAAAAGATGACATTTTTGAGTCGCAAAGTGCAAAAGATCACCCACACAAAAGGAGAGTAACTGAGCCATGTTAGCTATAACAACACTTTATTTCAGTCAACAGGGGAGCTGTCTTTTTGCCCCGGCAGAAAACTGAGAACAGAATGGCAAATTGAAAAGCTGTTAAAAGTAAACCCACAGTAGTTCATTCAAGCGTTTATACTTGTCAGGATTGTTGATATTAGTAATGAAAACTCTAAACTGTTTGACACATGATATATTGAGTGAACAGTACATTTTGATTCCTATTTTCATGGCATCATTAGGCGTATAGATCATACATGAGAAGCCCATTACAACCTTTATCTGCGGTAATCCTGAAGCTACAATCAACATGTACTGGCAATACCATATGAATAACATCATGTCACTGCTGCAACATTAAGCTAATGTAAGTATCAGTGGCCACAATTTGAGTAACGTATACAGTAAGACCAACATATTGCTCTCATTTTAACCTAATGACAAGCAAATTAACCCGAACTATTTGGGACAATTCCCACAGCATTTTCCACAAAAATGTATACAAAAGAAACTGAAATGACTGAAAAGCAGTGCTAGTTCCATTTGAGACTGAGCTCACGAATCCAAGTGTCCACAACAATACAGTGCATTAAGGTGCTTCAGACAAAATCATTGAATTATTAAGCTTTAAACAACGTGTGGGTGTGCGCTTTCATTGATGATAAATTGCACACAGCTGAGAATTAGATGCACAGGTGTGCGTTGTGTGGGAAAAGATTAAATGCAATCTATTTTGATGCAAACAAAAAACAAATAAAGTGCCATATCTAATTGACTTGAAATGCTACATCAGTCAATATAAAAGTGCAGTGATCTGTTTCACAGATACTGTAGTGCAGCTCTAACAAAACAACACAGCAATCACATTTTGTACAGGCTTTCATTTTAAACACCATGTATTTGATGCAACATACCTGTGAGCTTAATTCATCATTTAGCCAAAATACTGACACAGACATAAACATATATTGACATATTATAAATATATAATACACAAATACAGTTACAGTTTTTCTCAGTCGCTTTGGTGCATTTCTCACATCACTATTTACATTTGCACAACAGTTAGTTCAACCTCCACAACATTTAGTCATTTGTGCACATCATAGTAGCAGTTTCTCATTCCTCCCAACAAATTGCAAATGCTTTTGGACATGCATCAGTTGCTTTCATACAACTCTCTGCTGTTTTATAACATTATCATTTGCTTATGTCATGTCAGTCAAAATTAACTACTGTATACTTGTGAATGCTGAATAGTCATTCCTCATTCCATATAAAACTAATAGTCCTCATTTCATTGCTTGAGTCATTACATACAAAAATGTTGAACTAGTTGTCAAAATCTGTCAAGCAAATTTTACACTATTTTTTTATTTATTTTTTTATGTCTCCTAAATTGAACAATTTCTCTCAGGTGAATCTCAGCTTTCACTGATGAGAAGGGGTGTGTGAAGCATTAGTTGCAACCAATGTTCACTTCCAATATGTACTGCAATATTGTTTCCAGTTGTGCACAGCTCTACCCAAAGGCAGTTTATGTTTGTTGTAAATAAGGGTGTCTTTTTTATTTTGCACAATGCTGTGAACATGAATATGCAGTAAAAATGTGAAACATACATATTCAGTGTCTTGTACTCACTGTTACCTCACTAAATACAGTAATGTGTAACTTTACTGTATTTTTCAAATGGCTGTGCAAATAGTATATAGTGCTGTCTTGAGCATTTTCAGGTAGTGTCACCAAGATCTGACTTTTTTGCATTGGAAAACATTTACAGAGTAAACTTTCACAATGAAAACATGACAAAGCCATTTGACTATCTTGCTCATAAACAATGGTGTCAGGACTTTTCATCTTGATGACACTGACACTTTCATTGACATGAATACTTGCTTTTGAGGAATGAGCTATCCATTTTGAGCAAGTGACACGCTTTTGCAGGTTATCAACTAGATTTTGAAGTTTGTACTAATTGTTTTGAGAACTGCATTAACTGTTGTGCAAATGTAAATAGTGATGTGAGAAATGCACCAAAGCGACTGAGAAAAACTGTAAATACATTTTTTTAGAAAACACATATATGAGGTCTGTATGAAAATGCCTGTAAACACTGCATAAAATGGCAAGGAAAAACGATCAGTTAAATTCTCAGAAATCACACAACAACATACAAAAATAAAGCTGTGAAAAAAAGTTAATCGGTCCCATTAAAGCATGCTAAGATGCTCTCTTGAAATTGTCCTGGCAGTGGATAGATAGATAGATAGATAGATAGATAGATAGATAGATAGATAGATAGAGATAGATAGATAGATAGATAGATAGATAGATAGATAGATAGATAGATAGATAGATAGATAGATAGATAGATAGATAGATAGATAGATAGATAGATAGATAGATAGATAGATAGATTTGTATGTATGTAGCATACTGTGAATGATAGCTAATGGCTCACTGGGAGGGCACCATGTTCTTAATAACAGGTTCTCTGTTGAGGTATGTGGCCCAATAAACCAAGTTAAAGCTGCCAAAAAGCACCGGGAAGATGATGCGGGACATACGGTCAATCTTGCTGACACTGTTGAAGGTCTTCTTTGCTTCTTTAACCACCGGTTGAGGTTTACTGGGCTCCGCTGTGGCGCTCTTAGAGACGGTGGGCAGAGCCGAGTCCTTCGCAATATGGGGTGCGTAGTTTGCCACAGCGACTGCATATGCGTTATTCTTTTTCATAACAGACACGTCCTTTTTCTGAAGTCAGAAGAAATTAGTTAACACATTGCTACATATTCAATAAATACAATTTTAAATTAACTCTTTCCCCGCCATTGACGGAAGTTTCTGTCTTTCCGTGTTTTCACTGTTATACGGTAGGGGGATGCAATGCAATGCATGTGTAAACTAACTAAATAAAACTATAATACATTTTTGTTTAAAATTTTGCTTTTTTATGAAACTTACCCACATTCAAGTGTTGATAAAAACAAAACAATATATATATATATATATATATATTTTTTTTTTATGTTGTAAATTAAAAGTAGAGGTTCGGTTCTTTCTTTTGATATATTGCATGTTCAGATATTCATACAACAAAATATTCTGGGGGCCATGACATTATTGTGAAAATTATAAAAAACGCTTGTGGTGGCTGGCAACATTTCTTTTTTAAAGAAAACACTGGCGGGGAAAGAATTAATCTGAAGTCGTTAATGTACAAAAAAAAGAGACGTAATTTTCAGACAATGTTCAATCAGGAAAAACGGTGAGATTAACTGTACTGAATTAACAGTATTGGTTTCCCTCATCTAAATAACACTCCTCTTCCCAATGACAATAATCAAAGCCACCAGATGCGCTCCACTCCAAAATCAAAGCAAGGTCTGTGTCGTCATGGTTACCTTATCACTGACAATGCTCTTTCCATCCCAGGCCCAGCCGCGCTTGGTGAAGTAGTTTACAGTGGCAAACTCGATGAGAGCTGAGAAAACAAACGCGTAGCACACAGCAATGAACCAGTCCATGGCTGTGGCGTAGGCCACCTTTGGTAAAGAGTTTCGAGCGCTGATACTCAGAGTGGTCATCGTTAGCACTGTAGTCACACCTGGAAAAGAAGAAAAAAATCTCAGGGATTGCTGTTTATAAAGATACCGCATTAGCACGGCATGCCTCTCTGCAGATAATTGCCAGCCTTTATGCCGTTCGCTCATTAGTGGAAGAGACAGCACAGATGTACACGTGTAATCACAAATGCCCTGGGCTAATGAAATTTTGTTCATTTCAGCAGTCAGTTATATGCCCCGAGTGGACCTCCTGTCCTCATTTTATATACATGGTCTTACTGAGCAATTGTAATTATTTTTTGCAGCCTCCGGGTATAAAACACTTTTTACTCTGAATAGTGTGAATCATCCCGTTACGGCGGAACGATTTGGGATTTTTTTTTATTGTGTACTCTATTCCCACTCTTTTTGACCCATTCAATATGAATATAAAAAATATATAATTTTTAAAAATATATTTATCTATATTTTATATATAATATATGATATATTTTATATAATTTATTTATTTCTACAGCTGTAAAACTTTCTCCAGTTAAACCATCGTGCTTTTATTTTGCCGTGTTTTCAAATAACTAAATCCAGTTGAATCATGGCAGCTTTGATTAATGAAATGATGATCAAATGATGGAGAAGATAATATAACCAGCATTTCAAAAAGCCAATTTAAGTCCCTGCCTGGATCACAGTAGTTGAGTGATGCTGAACAGTCCCAGTAAACTGTATCATATTGCGATAGTTTGCTACATCCCCTCACTCACAACCGAGCACTCAGAAAATCCAAGATGTAGAATTGTGGTGTTAAAATTGTGAATTCTGCAATTCATGAGTGTTTACCTAATTTAGATAATTCCTTTAGTGAATTGGGCACGAAAACAACCGAGCATATGTTATCAGCATTTCATTCTTAGTGAATTTTTCCCCCTGTGAGTCTGTGTTTAATTTAAATGTGTCTTTCGCATGCTATGGCTTCCTCCCACTGAATACATTCAGAAACACAATTTTATAGCTATCTGCATCTGCTTCATCCCTAGAGTTCAGACAGATATTGAAATTGCTAGAGAGAAAATAAAAACATTATACACACAACATCATCTCTACCCATGACTGCATCAATAATTTAATTGGAACAACAAAGCCAGCATGATAAATTCCACATTATGTTCTGATTACAATCTAATGCACACAACACATGCTCACCCACCAAAAACAGTGCGTGCAGGGACGGACTCTCGGTTGAGCCAAAAAGAGACTTGGGATAGGATGACGGTCATTATGCAAGGCAGGTACGTCTGGATCACAAAGTATCCAATCTTCCTCTTTAGATGGAAATGGGCAGTCATCACTGTATATTCACCTGTTACCGTAGAAGAGAAATATATTGTAAGAGATGGGAAGAGACTAGATGGATCCATGTGGTTTTGTGTCTGCCTGCGAACATCTTACCAGTACTGGACTTGATGGTTTCCTTGTCAACAGTCTGTCCCATTAGGTCATACTGGTTGAGTCTAGATCCATCCGGAGCTACTTCCACCGATAAGGTGGCATTGCGTGTCCAAACATACGTCACCTCTGTCAAAGTGTAAGCATCTAAGCACAGGAGAAATATATATTAAAATAAAACCCAAAGCACAGACACATTAAGCTCCATGGGAATGAAATGGATGTTTAACAATGTCACTCACAGCTGCCAAATTTCAGAGGACAGGAATGGAAATCCATTGGAAAGTCCTCAAGATGCATTGGGCATTCAGCTTGCACTGTCAACCTGCACAAATATACACACACACACACACATTACACAACAGTCACCCCTCAAAGTTATGTGTTGTTAATAGGGCTGTCAATTAAATACATTCAATTAGTATATAAAAATCATACACTGTATAAAAAGGAATTTTCCCACCATTAGAGCAATTCAAGCTTGAAATACTGTAAAATGAACACTACCATTCAAAAGTCTGAGGTCAGTAATATTTGTTTTTATTATTATTATTTGCAAGAAATGAACACTTATATTCAGCAAGGACCCATTAAATTGATCAAAGGTGTCAGTAATTACATTTATAATGTTACAGAATATTTCTATTTCAAATAAATGTTGTTCTTTTGAACTTTCTATTCATTTAAGAATCCTCAAAAAATTTCCTCCAAAATATTACGCAGATATTGATTGGATCATGTGACACTTCAGACTGTTGCAAATTCAGCTTTGCATAATAGGGATTAATTACATTTTAAATTATATTACAAAAGAAAACATATATTACAATATTATAATAATATTTCACAATATTGCTGATTTATTGTATTTTTAATCAAATCAATTCATAGTGAGCATAAGAGGCTACTTTCAAAAACAATTAAATATCCTACTGACCCCAAACTTTTGAACCGTAGTGTATAGCTGATTTTTGGTCTTGAGATGTGTTTTAATGATATGCATTTTAATGACATGCATTTAATGTAATGTCATTCAATTATTTATTCATATACCAAAATAATCTCTTTCAGTTATCTTGATTCGGGGGCTTTCTTTAGCAAATATTCATAAATGCAATTAATTGTAAAGGATTTGATGAATTAAAAAGCATATCAAGTAATCATTTTAATTGATAACTATAGTACATGTAGTAATCTATGGGCACCTCATGGTGTACAGTAGAGTGCCGTTCTCCATGATGCGCAGCAGTTTATTAGGCATGGTCATGTTGTGAGCCACAGATTTCTTGCCGTTGTGAAAGAAAGTGTCTGGGGTCCAGATTTTACTGGCCATCAGGTTGTTGAGACGCAGGATGTTCATCGGCCCGTGAAACTTTAGCCGCTCGTCTGTCCAGCGCTGACGGAAAAACACATCCACTGTGTATTCCTGAGAACAGAGAGTGACTTTTGAGAGAGAGGCTTTCGGAGATCAGAGTGCAATAGTGCAAGACATTCTTCACTGCTGATATGCATCAGGCAATACCTGACACAGAAAATGTGTTTTGATTCAAAGTCTAAATCCACTAGTCAAATGCTCGTGTTTAATTTTTTTATTTTTTTCAGTTCACTACTATGTTTTATTATAAAATATGCTATAAGAAAGCTGAATAGATTTTTTTTTTATACTTTTATGCATCAAGGATGCATGTAATTAATTCAAAGTTACAGTAAAGACATCAATAATGTTACAAAATTATTTCAATTTCAAAATAACTTATGTTGAACTTTCCATTTATCAAAGAATTAAAAAAAAGTCACATTTCCACAAAAATGTTAAGCAGAACTGTTTTAAACATTGATAATAATAAGAAATGTTTCATGAGCACATCATATTAGAATGATTTCAGAAGGATCATGTGACACTGAAGACTGGAGTAATGATGCAGTTAAATTACAGTTCGAAACATGATTAAACAGAAAGCAGTTTTAAATTGTAATAATTTTTCACATTAATACTGTTTTTACAGTATTTTTGACTAATACCGTAAATGCAGCCATGGTGAGCATAAGCTATTTCTAGATTTTAAATTCGATTTCACATATTCAGTGTGGTCTCAGACTTTGGATGTCACTGTAAATCTTTCAAAAACATCAAAAAAAAGTATAAAGTTAAGACTGAATGGACTTCCTCAGCAAGGGATAGTGACTTCAGTTCTCTCAATGTGATCATTGTCTGTGTATAATGTGTGTGTTTCATCTTCCTCTCTAGTACTACTAAGTGGCAAAGTGTCAGAAGAGCTTCACATCACTGCATTATATCCTAATCTCCCAGGCACAATGCTGCCATGCATCGACCCCCAGGGTGAAGGCGGGCATCCAGTTTCCATGGCAGCACAGAGACAGAAAAACACAATGTTATGTACGTAAAAGAAAATACTTATGCACTCGCACACTCATACAGGAAAGATAACATGGTATGACAGTACATGCTGTCACTGGAGCGCTGGAGCTCTGCAACACTCACAGAACCAATCTGTGATGCTTCGTTTCCTTTCGTTCTTCCATCATCTTTCACAAAGTCACAATCATACTGTAGATACAAACCTATTATGGGTCCATACTAAGTTAATTCCAGTACTGTTATAAAATCTAAAACCTTTATCTCAGGCAAAGTTTGAGGAAAGCTTGCCTGTCATTTGAAATTCTTGCTAACGTCTTGCAACATTACCCGCCATTATGCAGGAGTCCCGCAGAACTCCTCAAGCAAACAGACAATACTTGTCACTTTCCATTCTGTCATATCATAACCACACGGCCTGAAGGGAGTGGCACAGTAAGACTAATAAGAATATTTTATTTTATGCTTTTGTGTTCCTCCATAGTATATGTCTATTTTAAGGCATTATAATGTATGGAATTGTGGAACTCTAAAACTAAGGTCTGATCATTTGTAAAGATATTTAGGAAGTTGTCTGTCAGAACACACGATTTATGTCACACATACACTAGATATAAAACAGATATCAGTATCAATTACAGTAATATAATAAATTCTATAAAAATCACCATCATAGACTCGTTGAAAGAAATTAATACTTTAATTCGGCAAGGATGCTTTAAATTGACCAAAAGTGCAGTACACATTGATAATATTACAAAATATTTCTATTTCAAATAAATGCTGTTTTTGAGCTTTCTATTTAATGAATTCTGACACACAAAAATAATTACAGTTTTCACAAAAGCAGCACAACTGCTTTCAACATTATAATAATACATGTTTTTTGAGCCGCAAATTGGCACATTAGAATGATTTCTGAAGGATCATGTGACACTGAAGACTGGAGTAATGTTGCTGGAAATTCAGCTTTGCCATCACAGGAATAAATTACATTTTAAGATAAATTACAATAGAAAATTGTTTTTAAAAAATCACAGTATTGCAGATTTGAATGTATTTTTCATTGAATAAATGTAGTCTTGATAAGCATGAGAGATTTATTTCAAAAACTTTTTTTTTTAAAATCATACCGATCCCAAACTTTTGAATGGTAGCGTTAATTACATAGTGCAGTGTTGTTTCATATTATTTTCAAAATTATGCAAATCTCTGAATCTGACATTACTCAATAGGATATTAAATAGCTGTACTACAGTGATGACTGGGGAACTGTGGAGACATGCGATTCAAGCAATGTACTCGGGTAAATCATGATTTCCCAAGAGCACCCAGAAGAAAAAAACCTGACAGAAATACCTAGTGTGATGATCGTCCTGACATAATATGGTCTTTACGAACAGAGATTTCCCTACTACAGGATAGCGAGAGTATTCAGTGGGGTTTAGAAAACACTCAGCTGGACAGTAAAAGATGATAAATAAATAATGAATGAATGAAAACCCTCTTTCTTCCATCTGACCTTTTTTTCTCTATTCTAAAGAGAGCAGACAGTGTGAAGTGGGGAAAAGAGGAGTACTGAGAAAAGCTTTTAGCCAGCAGCAGGTACCAAATGCTATGAATAGACAACAGATGGAAAACAAGGAGTGGGGTAAGAACTGATAAAAAATGATTACCAAAAGGAAAATAACAAATATGTTTTATAAATACTATTTGATTCACACTATAAAAAATAAATAGAGAAGAGCAATGTCTTACCATGTCTGTATCTGATACTGGCCCAAGACTGGTCACATAGATATCAGTCTTCACCTCTGTCACTCGATCTATGTCACACAGCAAAAAGAAAGTTCAAATTACATTATCAACCAGGAACTCAATTTACAAACATTTTCATGACCTTATATGTCTCATGCGTTATATTCAAAGTTCACTAAAACCATAATAGCTTTGTATGAAGATTATCTGTTAACAACAACTTCAATTTCAGCCCGCTCTTCATATAAATATATTGTTTGGCTTTAGCAGATGAGTCATGTGGATTACTTTCATGATGGTGTTTTTTTTTTTAAGCTTGATAAATCGGCATTCACTTTAATGGTTGAAAAACAGAAAATCAGATATTCTGCCTAAGATCTCATTTGTGTTCCACAGATGAAGGAAACTAACTCAGTGCAAAAAGATGTACAATTTTCCATTTCTGAGCTAACTATCATACTTTAACTTATCATTAGTGGAACCGCAACACTTCATCCTGGCTCTTAGCTCGACTGCATGTCCACTGACCCCAGTGTATGCGTATGTGTGTGCTAGTCTCTGTAAATCTCAAAAGGAAACACTCACAAGAAATCTATTTGCCTCATGGTGGGCGTTGCTTGATCCAAGGTGTCTTTCATGTTGCCAAGCTCAGAGTGTACAAACAATGGCAAGGGTCACATAAATAACACTGACAGAATACACAAACAGGGTTTGCTGACTGACTGTCAAGTGGAGCTGAGATTGCTGGTTTTGTTTTCCTCTCCTTCAGTCAGTATTCTCAGGTCATCAACACCTCGTTATAATTAGTTTAACAACAGTGGTAAAATCAGGTCATAAACATTGAATCACTGAATCATGTTTCTTAACACATAAATAAATCCAGCTACTGATTTTTCCCACTATTGTGCTAAATCCATTGGACTGTATAAGTAACACAAGAGTTTTTATAAAAATGACTAAATAGAAAAAAACAATCACTGTCATGTGCATTTAATTGTAAAAAAAACAACAACTTTGCACAGGCTTATTGAACAACCTCATTTGAGACAGCTCTAATTCCATGCATCTAATTGTCTAATCAATCATCACACACTTTCTTACCTCCCAGACCAGGTCTCAGTCTGTTGTCGTAGCCATCGAGTAGCCGGTCCAAAATCCGCGTGAAGAGGGTTATGTTGTTTTTAAAGGCATCCGAGCCAGATACTTCTGCCTCAGAACTACACAAGATACATTTGACATCACAAAAGTCTGTTACATAAACATACTTGCACAGAGTTGCACATAGAGAAAGCTTTGCTCTTTTCCAATAAAGTTGTGAGATGATAATGACCATCTGGCAAAAGCACAAACATGGCAGCTGTACCAAAACACCTGAGACTTTAAGGAAACGTGTCTCTTGTCTCCGAATGGCCAATCTACTAACATAACCTTATTCCCTGTAGGTTCTTTTTTTTTTTGGGGGGGGGGGGGGGGGGGGGGGGGTAATTAATATTGTGAGCATAAGATTTTATGAACATACTGACTTTTTCTAAAAATGTGGAAATTGGCACACGGTCATAATTTAGCTGCAAACACTGACTAGTTATGAGTGAAAGAATCAATAGTATTTTTGAATAATGTCAATTAACGCAGAAAAATAAATTAAGGTAATATTTCAATAATTCAAATACTTAATACCTCAGGGTTAGAGTAAGACACTGACAACGCAAGTAAGTAGTGCTAGCATTCAGAAACATTTTGCTCCTATTTCTGTTAAAGCATTTTCATGAACTCTTACATAAAAATGGTATGCCGTTATCTAAACCGTCATTCTTGCGGTGGGACTACTGAACTATGCAAACAACTGTCTAGTTATTCATAAGAGATGTAATATTTGTACGTTATGCACCTGGTATGTCAGGTTAAGACAGCAGAAATATTTAGTTTAAACTGTTTCTGGCTGATTTTCAGCATTGAACGTTATATGAACATTTAAACAACAGGTAGTAGACAAATTTATGTTCTTCTCTACACCACCTTTCTGTTATTGGTGTCCTTGCACAAACATTGTGTGAAAGTTACCAGGTTTACATTGGCGGTACAACGCCATGACATAAAATTGGATATAAAAAGTTAGTGAGTGATTGTATCACACTAGTATTATGTTATGTATAATAAACTATGTGTATGTTAATGTATATTACCAACAGTCTTGTTTACTTCTGACCCTGTAGAGGCTAAGTGGTTTGGAGAGTGAATGGAAGGATGGAGTCTCGTTTACTTTTATTCCAAGTTGCCTTGATGATTTTAGCTTAGCTAACCTAACCCTGTTATCGAAATTACTATCTGTGGTAATCACCATGCTGTCCACTGAGATGAACTTTAACTTGGAACATTCCTTTCAATTATTAAATTGTGTATGTTTCACCCAATTAGTAGCCTATATGTGTATGACTTTTTGGGTGAAACTTTCTGTACTACTTTCTTCTGTGGAACATAAAATATATTTTTTTAGAAATGACTGTGTGTTTTATTTTTTATCCATACAATGGAAGTCAATGGTCACCAAAATTATTTGGTTACCAACGTTTCTCAAAAATGTATTCCTTTAGGCCTATGTTCAACAGAAAGAAATGTTGGTAACCAAACAATTTTGGTGACCATTGACTTCAATTGTATGGACGACGGGACATTTCTCAAAATATATTCTTCTATGTTCCACAAAGAAAGAAAAACTTACAGGGTTGGAACAACAAAAGGGTGAGTAAATAATTACCGAAATAAAAAAATTTGACTGAACTATCTCGCACTACTTATTTTTGTCTATTTCAAAACTTTAAGTATACTTTACTTTGGTTATATTTTAAACCGTGGCAATCATACCAATTAAGCTTTTTCTGTTCGCTTCTCTGAGATGAGTCTTTTGTTTTGCTTACCAGGAACGCCATAAAACCAGCAGAAACAGGTAGGTTAGAAATCCATTCGAATGACCCCATCGCTGATTCATTGTTGATATTTCCCTGCCAAAGAAGTTATTTCAGTCTAAAACATCAGTTAAAACGATTATATAACAAAGAATCAACACAAAACTTCCAGTGACGTTTATTTCCACTTGTAAGCTTTTTTCGTTTTAAAGTAACGTGGACACGCGCATCTTCAGAGCGCGCACTAATGTCAGTGAGCTGGAGCCGACAGCAAGGAGCGAGCCTCTGGGCTTCAAAAGTTTTACATCCTGAAACTATTGCTAAAATAACAGCCAGAATCACAGTGCTTCTACATTGTAACATAGATCAGTTAAAACGGTAAGAAGGACTGACTCTTTGGCTAAGTTTGGATGGTCACAGCTTTAGAAAACGAATCGATCTTTTACAAAACCAAGCAAAATATTTGTAAAATTCAGACAAATTACCTTCGTTTGACCAGTGCAGCTCCTTTTAGACAAAGAAATATGAAAAGTTGGAATCTCGTGCTCCTGTCTCATCCGTATTCACGGAAACTCCCAGGGCGCGCGCAAATGCATGTAGGCTAGACTGGCACTGTGAGAGTGCAGATTCGTGGAATATGACTTCTTCTGTGAATCCTTACGGAAACATGATCAAGAGGCGTCCCCTGGTCGCAAAGACACACAATCCTTCTGTATAGGCTGGTCATCAGAGTGCTAGATCTGCTTGTATGAGTCCATATAGGCGTAAGCCCGGCGAGCATCAAGTAGCCAAAAGACGCATGAGGGGACACCGGGTCCTAGAGCGAGCATAGCTCACACTTCTGTCCACTGGAGAGAGCATGGACATCATATGGATGACCACATCAATCACGTTTATTCTGTCAACTGTGTTGAATAATTCCAAACCTGTATTACTTTCTTTCCGAAGCATAAAATAAGTTATTTTGAGTGTTTATTTTGTCCCCCCCAATGGAAGTCAATAGTCACCAAAACTGTTTGGTTACCAATATTCTGCAAAATCAAAATCAAAAAATCAAAATCTTATACTCAAACTTCATATTCCTCTATATGTTATTCTTATATAGGTCTTATGTTTTAATTTATTATATTTTAAAATGTAAGTGATGCAAAGTTACATTTTCAGCATCATTGCTTCTGTCTTCAGTGTCAGATGATCCTTCAGAAATCATTCTAATATGCTGATTTGCGCCTCAAGAAACATTTCTTATCATTATCAGTCATATTTTTGTTTCGTAATCAGTGAGATGTGTTATTCACATTTGGTACTGAAAACAGTAAAATACTATGTGACTTATTTTATACATGTAGAGCACAGAGGTGCACAAAGTACACAACTTCCTTATTGAGTGAAAGTACAGAGACTACTGGTTAAATATTACTTGACCAAAAAAGATTTTAAGTAATTTCTGACTTAATTATAATTACACAAGTACTTGTTTTTAAAAGTACTTAAGTATCAAAAGTAAAAAGTAAATGTCAATGCATTGTTGTATTATTCTTGCATTGTTGTATGTAATACTTACAGTACCTTATGCCTCTGAATCTATGCCTGCCTACCTACCCTTATATCAATATCAAATATATTTCTAGAACACTCATTCATTGAATGTGAGATTGAATAAGTGCACTCAATAACCTCCACAATGGTTTCGGACACCCAAATGGCTGTTCCCTCAAATAGTCCCCTATTTAAAGTTTTTTGACTTTTAGTATGAATATGTTAGCCTTACGGTTATCTATAAGTTATGTATAGTTGTCGGTTATGTATAGTTAAAGTTATCTATAGTTTGTGTGCTCCAAAACAATGACAAAATTCGCATTTAGAAGACCAAACGCAACGTTAAAAATGAAAATCAGGTTGATGTCAGAATCCAACGCCAGATTGACATTAATCTCCAACGTTGGACAGACATTGTATTGGTTCACGTCAGGAACCAACATCAGTCGGTTTCTGACGTCAACCCGACTTTCATTTCCAACCAAAATGCAACCCCTGCAACCAAAATCATCCCCTGACTGACGTTACTACTTTATACTCAAGGACCTTGACAGAATTGTAGTGGAGTAAAAAGTAAGATATTTTTCTTTCAAATATAGTGAAGTTAAAGTAAAAAGTTTCCAGAAAAAAGAATACTCAAGTAAAGTGCAGATACTCAAAAGTGTACTTAATACAGTACTCTGTAGTAAATGTACTTTGTTACTGTCTACCTCTGATAGAGTTAATCATAATCTGATGTGTATCAATCCGAGTAGTGAAGAAGAAGTATGAGATTCATCTCTCATGTCTTTGTTCAATTCAACATAATCACTCTCAATTGCTTCATTTCTTAAGATAAGGTTGTAAAAAAAAAAAAAAAAACACTTCTTCTACCACAGCAGTTCACATGCAGTTGTGAAAAGGATAAAAACCAACATGCAACCAACTCCCAAGACAAACATTGAAAGTATTAATATAATGTGATATATAACTTTATCATAGCCAGATGTATTTTTTACATGTTTGTTTAAACACGAACAGCTTTATTTAACATTTATTTTTGTCTGTTGTCATGGATCTCCAGGAAGATACAATTTCAAGCTTATTTATGCTGACATTTGTTGACATTTTCTGACATTTAAGATTTGTGGTCGGAGGAGCAGTGCAGGTAGAATGTACAGAAAGCTAAAAACACTGACAAGGGCAGATAAGCAATATGTCAAGAAGACCCGGATAAAACAAATATGTACATACTACTTAAACGTGTCCACAAGAATGCGCACACACACTCTCTGGCTCACAGTCACACACACATCAGTGCTACAGTTAGTCCAAAATGCCGCCGCTAGAGTTCTTACGAGATCAAGAAAATATGATCATGTAACACCGATTTTATCATCACTGCATTGGTTACCTATAAAATTCCGTATTAATTACAAGGTATTGCTACTGACTTATAAAGCCCTAAACGGCTTAGCTCCAGTCTATTTAACGGATCTTCTATCGCCCTATAATCCATCGCGCTCTTTAAGATCACTAAATTCAAGGCTTTTGGTCATACCTAGGATATCCAGAACCACCAAAGGAGGGAGAGCATTTTCACATTTGGCTCCAAAACTCTGGAATAGTCTTCCTGATACTGTTCGTTGCTCAGACTCACTCTCTCAGTTTAAAACTAGATTAAAGTCGCATCTCTTCAGCCAGGCATTCATATAATCCTATAGTTCAAACTACAATCCGGCCTCTAGCTCATAAATGCCAGAGGAGAACTGGCCCCCGACTGAGCCTCGGTTCTCCCAAGGTTTTTTTTCTCCATTGGGTCACCTGATGGAGTTTTAGGACACCATTAGGTCACTTGATGGAGTTTTTCGGTTCCTTGCCACTGTTGCCTTTGGCTTGCTCAGTTGGGGATATTTTGGGGATATTTAATTTAATTTTATCAATCAATAAATTCCTCTTGAAACAAACTTTGTTGTATTATTTTAATTTAATACTGTGAAGCTGCTTTGATACAATCTGTATTGTGAAAAGCGCTATACAAATAAACTTGACTTGACTTGACTTGACATCATGTACATCAAGTCATTATAACAAAATACTTTGTGGGAGAAAATCACTCATTACTGAGAGAAATATATGCAATTTTGTCAGTTTTTCATAAAAATCTAGCTCATGAACAATTTTCTATAGTTCATGAGATTATCATCTGTCTAGATAGATAGATAGATAGATAGATAGATAGATAGATAGATAGATAGATAGATAGATAGATAGATAGATAGATAGATAGATAGATAGATAGATAGATAGATATGTAACATTTACTAAATCTCTTTTTTAATTCATAGGCTGCAATTTTTTATATTTTTTTATATGTCAGTTTGACACTTAAGATTCAAGCTTTTTTAATGCCTTTGATTGCAGGTGCAGATTGCATGAGTGAACCGGCGAAACCCAAGAAATTACAAGTGATATTATACTGCCTCCTGCTGTCATTGAAAGAAAGTGCTTCTGCGGGAATAGAATTAAACTAGAAATATAATTATTTTGTTAAACAGATAAGGTTGCTCTAAATAGGGGTTATTCAATAGATAATTTAAAATACATGCATTAAATAGATAAATAAATAAAGAGAAAAAAATACATTTATACAAAGTCACATTTTTATACCGAAGATACTTTGAAATAAATAAATAAATAAATAAATACTCTATATTGGTGTTTAAGTGTTTCATAGTTCATGTAGGCTATTGTCTATATTGTTTTATGTAAAAGTAATCTTAATAATCATATTTATTTTACTGATTATTGAAAAGCGATTCAGGTTCCAGAGGAGGGCAGGGAACAAGTATTCAAATATACACTTGAAGCAGCACAACTATCCCTCCAGCAAGTGTGATTTTGGCACACACTGAGAAACAATCGTTTGGACATTTGATCCTATATTTGTGCAGAACAGAAGTGTGTCTCTGATGCCTGCATGTGTAAGCAGAATGATGTCGTCAGCGCGGTCTCCATAGCAATACATCACACACTGTGTGAGACGTCTTCGCAGGAAGCTGACGTGATGAGTTTGTTATTTCCGAGCCATCTTGTTTATGTAGGCCTATGTGTCTGGGTCGGGCTCTGAGTCATCTGTCTGATTAAACCGATGTGTTAATAAAAACAGAATGATGAAATATGAGTAAAAGAAGAAAACAGCAATTAAGGGAATTTGGGGTGTGCGTATGTAGGCTATGTTTTATATTTATTTATTTCGTGTTAATTTCTATGTGTATTTTTTCCTGCACTTGCATAATAGCCTATTTATTAATTGATAATCACTTATGCTGCTATTAATCAGTGAAATTGGAATTTAATTTACAATAAACACAACTTCAAATAAACACTCCCTTTAATGTAGGCTAATTCTTTAAGATATCCAAGACATCCATAAATACACACACACACACACACACACACACACACACACACACACACACACACACACAAGCCCCTTTCACACCTATGTTTCACACAGAGATTCCGGAAAATACACGGATAATGTGTCCCAGGATTTTGTCCCGGGATCGTTGGATTTTGCGGAATCTGTGACACATCCCGTAAAGATCCTGTAAAGACACGTGACGTCAGGATGTGCACACACACACACACACACACACACACACACACACACACACACACACACACACACACACACACACACACACACACACACACACACACAGCACTTTAGAAATAAAGTTGGCTTTCTAACTTGGACTGTATGCATATCAGTGTGTGTGTGTGTGTGTGTGTGTGTGTGTGTGTGTGTGTGTGTATATGTTATATATGTGTTATGTTTCACAGCAGCTTCACAATAAATTCAAATTCTGCTGTAAAGTAGTTCTAACAATATTTAGCTTAAGTCAGTTTAGTATTGATCCAATTCAGTTCCATAACTGTGTAAAATTCATCAGTTGTGTATACATACTGTATACAGTGTGTTTGTGCACATATATGTGGCTGATCAGGCCCAGGTGTGAGTCCCCATCATTTTGGGGTCCAACTGGGGTCTTTACGCCTGATCCAAAGCCACTGACTGCAGCATTCTCCAGTATTTGCTGTTTCTTTGATTGTCTGGTGCAGGACTTGGCCATGGATTCCCCGCTCTTTCAGAAGCCTGATGGTCGATGTTGCCTCAAAGCTTCATGCAGCCAAACTCTACCAGATGGACCAATACTTTTCATCCCTTTTGCTGAGCATCCGCTGCCATCTCCACATACGGAAACCTCTTCCTCTCATTTGCCTCCTCAGTAGCATCCTCCCAGGCTCAAAGGAGCCTGACACTGTCAAATGTAGGCTGTGGGCAAACAAATGATATATTTTGGTATTGTGGTCCAGCACCAGGTGTATGTCAATTCAATGAAATACACAGGGTGCTGGACCACAATAACAGGTCTGGTCTTTGGCTAGTACTGACAATTTCGGGCAGGACTTTTAGTTGTTTGCCCACACCAGCCTACATTTTACAGTGTCAGGCTCCTTCGAGAGGTACAGCCCTGATCGATAAAGGAAGCCTTCCATGTACCAAATATCTAATCAGCCAATCACATGGCAGCAACTGCATGTAGACATGGTCAAGACAATCTGCTGTTCAAACTGAGCTTTAGAATCGAGAAGAAAGGTGATCCGAAAAAGAGAAAATATCCAGTGAGGAGCAGTCCTGTGGGCAAAAATGCCTTGATGCCAGAGGTCAGAGGAGATTGGCCAGACTGGTTTGAGCTGATAGAAAGGCAGCAGTAACTCAAATAACCACTTGTTACAATCGAGGTCTGCAGAAGAGCGTTTCTGAACGCACAACACGTTAAACTTTAAGTAGATGGGCTATAGCAGCAGAAGATCACACCGGGTGCCACTCCTGTCAGCTAAGAACAGGAAACTGAGACTACGATTCACACTGGCTCACCAAAATTGGACAATAGAAGATTGGAAAAACATTGCCTGGTCTGATAAGTCTCGATTTCTACTGCGACATTTAGGTGGTAGGACCAGAATTTGGCATAAACAACATGAAAGCATGGATCCATCCTGCCTTGTATCAATGGTTCAGGCTGGTGGTGGTGTAATGGTGTCTGGGATATTTTCTTGACACACTTTGTGCCCCCTAGTACCAATTGAGCATTGTTTAAACGCCACAGGCTACCTGAGTATTGTTGCGGACCATATCCATCCCTTTTTGACCACAGTGTAGCCATCTTCTGATACTTCCAGCAAGATAACGCTCGATGTCACACAGCTCAAATCATCTCAAACTGGTTTCTTGAACATGACAATGAGCTCACTATACTCAAATGGCTTCCACAGTCACCAGATCTCAATCCAATAGAGCACCTTTGTGATGTGATGGACCGGACAAATCTGTAGCAACTGTGTAATGAGATCAATATCGACCAAAATCTCTGAGGAGGTTTTCCAGCACCTTGTTGAATCTATGTCCAAATGCTTTGGTTTAGTAACCAAGCTATGCATCATTTTTGACTAATCAGTTTTTTAATGGAAGACAGGGATCTATAGCTGTTGTAATCTATGGTTGAGGAAAAGGATTTTTGGTAACCATTTGAAAGAAAAAAGACGGCACTTTGTCAGGCTTCATGCAGTTATTATTGATATCACCACAAATATTCAAACCATATAGCACATCACAGCTGAACTTGCTAACATTTTTGTACAAAGAGTAAAAATGCTTAACTATGCTTAAAACCCCCCAAAAAGAAAGAAAATCAGTTTTCTGTACAGACAAATAATTTTTTATCAGCATCTAAAAGATAGGTATTTCATTTTAAGAATATCTGTCCAAGCATGAATTCATTACAAAATTTCACTAAACTGTCATTCTTTAAATTAAAAAAGAAAAGTTTTTCTGTACCCACAAGAACATTAGGCTACAGAACGCTACCTAAATGGTAGGCACATAGCAATTCCATCTTGGAAAAAAAGAAACTGAAAAGAAAATACAGAAATAACACAGCAACTTTAGTAATCCATGGGTTCTACGATCAGTGATCAGATTAACGATCACAGCCCACTAAAAATCAATCAAGAATTTTTTTTTAATACTTCATCAGAACCACAGGAACCTTTGAATACTTGAATATTTTCACAACACATCCTGGCTGATCTGCTACAATGACAGTCACTGGTGTTTTTTGCTGCGCTCCCTTTCGAATTTCAATAGATTCTTGTAACCATGCTCAGCTTTGGATCTCAAGGCCACTAGGTGGAGTCAGTGGCTTTCATGGAGGCTCATAGAGAGCTAGGAGAATGTAAGGGTTCTCCACTGCATCTCTCCAGCCCTTTTAAAAGATCAACATGTTTTATGTCCATGAGTGTATCCCAGAGGGAGCAGGTGAGTCCATGGATGGGCAGCGCTGGTTACAGGATGGCACAGAAGAACTTCTTCTCCCTGAAGGGGTTCTCGGACGCAGGCACAGGGGACAGCAGAGGATCCTCTTTAGCATGGGCTTCGCAGTACGATGTCAAATCTGCTGCTGCTTTGGAGACCTAATGTTGATGCATGTAAACACATACAGTCACCAAACAATGCTCACTGTGTTTTCACTCCTAATCAAGTTAATGTGTTTATTTGGATTCATATTCTTCTCACCTTTATCCTGTCAATATTGGCCTCCATCTTGAGCTGCTCCACCAGTTTGCGAGCCTGAGCAATGCTAGCAGTGTTGTTGGTGGCCATTAGGCTTCCGGTTCAGGCCTGTTGCACTGACACAGATGGAAGAACAAATTCTGTAAATTTGACAAGACAAATATGGATGAAAGAGTGTGTCTGTGCATTAACTGTCAATAATTCAAAATATGTGCAAAATAATTGCTGTGTGCTTTAATGCAGGGCTTTTCAAACTGGGGGTCCAGGGGGCTGTGAAAAATGTCAAATAAATAAATAAATCAGATTAAAAAATGACTGAAGTTGACATTATTGCTGTTTCATTCCACTTTCTATACACTGGTCAGAAATTAATTATTGACCAATTATTTTATTTTATTGACAGATACCAAAAGAGGTGTGTAAAGTTATTTTCCAGATAATATTTTTAAAACTGCTTTAAAAATTTAAAACATCACAACTGCTTTCAACATTGATAATAGTAAGAAATGTTTCTTAAGCACCAAATCAGCATATAAGAAAGATTTCTGAATATATAAAAGATAGTTTAAAATACTTAAAAACATTATTTTAAATTGTAATATTTCACAATATTGCTCTTTTTTTTTTTTTTTTTACAGATTTTTTGATTAAATAAATGCAACCCTTGGTGAGCATAAGAGACTTATTTCAAAAACATTTAAAACCTTACTTAACCCAAACTTTTGAGCAGTAGTCTATTCTTTTTTCCCCCCACAGTATATTTACTCTATTCTTAGAAGGTGGTCCCTTGTAAGGGCATCACCGTGTTTGGTGGTTAATGCCATTAAAAAAAATCCGAAATCCTTGCTCTAGAGTATAATGACAGTGATAGATCATTTTTTAGGCTGGTTAGATGTGGTTTGCTGGTAAACCAGCATGGTCTTTTCTTATAAATCTGGTTGACCAAAAACCACTGATTCTGTACCTTACTTCCTTCCAAACTGTCTGCCCACTATTTAGACTCCAAACAAACTCCATATTCATTCAAAGTCTCTCAGAGAGGGCCACAACACAGTTAATGGCTAAAAAGCAATATAAATATTTTTTGCTTGTTTGTATTTTGATTTCCTCACAGTTTTACAGTCATCATTAAAGAATTCAA
The DNA here is from genome assembly GCF_965113295.1 of Leuciscus leuciscus. Lineage (NCBI taxonomy): Eukaryota > Metazoa > Chordata > Actinopteri > Cypriniformes > Leuciscidae > Leuciscus > Leuciscus leuciscus. The sequence goes on from NC_138746.1 coordinate 9,833,280, forward strand.
TTTAAATTAAATCTATGTATATATAGAGGTACAGGATAGAAAATAGTAGCTTAGTATAGTAGCTTAGCTTAGTCAGTATAGTCCCCACAACGATAGAAAAAGCAAACGCGTGTGAGTGCTTCTTACATATTTATGTAGCTCTGCCATATGGGTATTGATAGCACACTGTGACACACCTGTCATGACTGTGAGCTCAAAGGCCTGTGGTGTTTTGGAGTTTTTAATCTCACTTGGCCCTCCTGCAGTGAGGTTAAACACAAAGGCCTGCTGCTGAGAGTAGACAGCAGGGGGCGCTAGACTATCAGCTGTCACACTGACCTCATTCTAGGTAATGAGCCCAACCCAGCTCACTGAAAGAGAGCAGAAACTTCCTATACCTGACCAACGTCTAGCATTATTTACTCCTCACTCACAAGACACACCTTCCCTTGAGTGTTTATAATGTGAATCTAATTAAATATACAATTGAAAATGAGAGGAAACTCCCAACTTGGCCTGAAGAAAACAAGTTCATCATGGCCTATTAACTTTCCACTTGTAAACCAATTAAGCTCGCAAATGTAGTCAGTATCTTGACATCCAAATGTTCACTGACAATATCCTCACTCTTATCACATTATCTACAATTATATTTCCTGATATTATTACATTATGATTCAACAGTTAATGTGTTATTTTGTATGCCACTGAAAAAAAGCCTTATCAGATAAAGAAGGGAATAAGTAACTGTAAATACAGTTATGCTTAGTAAAAGACTAAGGATTTTGCATTTATTCCACAAAATAATGAGAATCCAGGCTCCAATTTTCTGAGAGGAGCAGCATCTTCATCCTCAGCTCCTGGTAATCTGTTGTAAAGACTGTTTCATTAAACCTAGTGACCATCCCATGCCTCTTTGCAATGGACCTCAGTTGCTAGGCAACTGAGATACAGAGCGATCCGACAGCAATGAAACGTTCCACTCCTAAAATCAAGGATGGAGCTCAGCTCACCAAAGGCAACTTTAGATTGGGGAACCCATACATCTTAAGAGTTCAGAGAGGGGACAGCTTCAGCACACTGCCTACCTCTGTAAATCAGGCCTAAAGAGACATTTACAGCCAGACAAGGAACATCAACACAAATCCAGGGTGGAGTCTGTGTTTAAAAGCCATTTTAGATTGCAGTCCCTGTTTGTCTTCCGGGAGCTCAAAACTTTACCTTATAGGGGGTCAGAGAGAGGAGGGGATTAAAACTCAGGAGGCAAAAGGAGAATGTCAGTGATAGGAAAGAGAACAGCGCCAGACAGTAACTTGAAGAGTGTGTAGCCTGCTGATATACAGTCTGTGCGGTATGTGATCAACTAGAGGCTCAGAGATGTGCTAGAGACATCTATCGCCAGTTAACCCATTACTTTGCACCTATTATAGCATACGCATGACATCACCATTTTCACAAATTCACATTTTTGTAGTTTACAAGGAGACAATAAAGGTACAGTTTTTTAGTTTTTTTTTTACTTGCACTTTGAAACCCACTTTTATCTAATATTACTTTTATAGTGGGAGGATTTTTTTTTCTCCAATAATTAGTTAATTTAGTATATAAAAAATATAAAAGTACAATATGAATGTCACATGTATGTTGGTTTCATTGTGTTTTGCTTTGGTTTAGTTGTAGTTCCTGTTTCCTTTGTTCTCATTTTCCTGCCACTAGTTAGTTTCCATGGTTTCTTATTAGTTCACCCTCTTCTGCTGGTTAGCTTTCCTAGTGTATTTAAGCCCTTGGTTTTCCTCAGTTCCTTGTCGTGTTTACGTTGTGTTATAGGGTGTAGTGCTTTGTTTCACTCTGTGTTTAGTATAAGTTTAATCATCTTTCTGCAGGCTCTCTTGGATTGCTGCAGCTTAACTGTGACAATGAAAGGCAATTATCAGAATCAGAAAGAAATTTAAATTATATAATTACATCATGTCAACGTTTAAATTTTGTTCACATAGTATAAATAGCTGCCTTTCTACTTTAAGAAGAGCCCCTCACAAGGGGATCATTATATTTGGGGGTCCTTGGCATTGAAAATGTAGTATATTTAGTGGACCGATCACAGCTATGCAATAGCCAGTTTTCACTGTAACTTCATGCACTCTCTTTGACTTAAAAAAAAAAACATGCAAATCAATATCTCTATTGATTTGTTCATCAGAAGACTGTTAGGGGTCTATAAATCGGCATGTATATATTTGAAGAGGTACAGGGGGCGCTCATTTAATTTGTATCCCCAGAGAGTGGGCCATATGTGTGCCATTTACCCAAGCCGCATTTCTACAGGAAGGCCAGCAGGGAAATGGAAGTGCCACTGCAGGGAGCATTTGAGAAGTCTGTTATAATGTAACACAACAAGAATAATCAAGGTGTAATATCGAGTCTCCCTGGGCTGAAAAAAGGTTCTTCCTAACAGAACGTTCTAGAACAGAGCAAAAGTGTGAAAATGGATGCCTTCGGCCTAACTACAAAAAACACAGCGCTATGAAATTTGAAAAATGCCGTGACCATTTATAAACCCAAAACATTTATCAGCGCATGTGTCTAATACCCTCTTACACTAGTAGACTATCACATGTTTTAGCACTGCAGTGGGTGATATACAGTATGCATATCTGTTCTCTTTTTACATATTTTCTTTCTGGTTCTCACCTTATTTTTGACTCTTTTCTCCTTCAGCCCGTTTTTGTATATCTTCAAAAGTGAGTTCACCTCCTGTGGTGTGTCTTCAGCCTCTGTTGAGAAAGGAAGCCATGCAGTTAGAGTCCATATGTTCAATATCCCGGTTGCAGCTCAAGGCCTTTTGCAAGTGTTTGTGTGCATGTGCTGGTTGAAGGGTTTAGAATGTCACACCTTTCCCAGACTGTTTGCAGTGAGTTACAGTCGAGACCTGACTGAAGTTTATCTTACGTGCCTATACAAAAGCCCGGCCTGCACAATCGAAACAAAAACAACACGACTGACTTAAGCGTGATGATAACACATTCAGTTGATCGATATGATTCTTTTGGTAAAAATATAGCGGGGTTAAGTAGAACTTTTAAGAGTACAGATTGCTGTATTCACATCCCACCTTCTCTCTTTCTCTTCCTCTGTCTGTCTCTGTCAGTGTGATAAATGTGCCAATTACTCTGCTGGAAAAGCTCTGCAGCAGCAGGGAATTCCACTATTGTGAATCATTTCCAACCAGAATGTTCCAGCAACAATTAATCTCTCCACGTCTCTTCGGTCTTAGTGGACACAGCACCACCAAATCATTTAAACAACATTAGGGTGCACCGCAAGTTGGTAGAAAATTAGTCACTCTATTGCTTCAAAACTTTGGTTTTGAACAGAATTAACACACTCGCAAGTAGTTTCACTGAAGGTAACATGACTGTGATAACGCAGGAATGAGGAACAGTAGCCTCACACTTTAATATAAAACCCCGGTCACATGTCCACCTACGCACATGGTCAAAGCTACAAGCTCGCTGCTTGTTTAATGGCATACCTACATTTTTACTAGATGCTTTGGCTGTCTCTTGACAACATTCAAAGAAATAATAATTATCTTAATAGATTATTGTATGGAAATAATTGATGAATGTATGAAGTTGGTCTCTCTAGTGCTTAATGGTGATGAATATGGTTCTTTTCTTCTGTATTCTGATGTACATTTGAGTAAAATGGATTATCGAAAAGAAAAGAAAATGCAGGGTGGGGACTTGGTATAATTCATTGGGTGTTAATTGAATGGAGGCAGATCTGAATGTGAGGCTTGCTGTCAATTGTAAGAAAGGGGTCTAGGCCAGGCAGAGAGACCATCTTTAACCAATAAAAAACATCTTAAAAATATACCAGAAAGCATATTAGGCTGGATTAAGAAGTTGTCAAATGTTTGTAACTGACACAGGGCTTGTCTAACTCTACCACCAACAATACAGTCAATGTGAATTGTGTTCACACCCAATTTTACTTCTGTAATGTGGAACACATTTGCATGTGAAACAGGACATTCAACAAGCACAAGCAACAAGCAAATGTAGAACAGGCCTTGATTTTATTCATTGTGAAATAATTTAATTTTGAAAAGTCAGCTTACATACATAGGCTACTTGAATGAATGCAAGTTTTTTTTTTTACACCCAAGTAGCTATTTATCTATTGGTTAACATTATCCACTGCATGGCCGTAATCATTTTTTTTTTTTTTATGAAAGATTATGAACAGAAACAATTTTTTCTAAATACAGAGGACATATTAATAAAGTAAACAGGGTAAATTTGGACTTTAACATTACACCAAACTTGGGAAAAACGCAACTCTGGCAACATTTCATTGCTTTTGCACGCTTCAGTTATCTTCTTCTTCCACAGTTAATGGCGCTAAAGTAAGTTCAGTTTTCTCTGAAACAGATGAACATGAATCTGTCAACGTTTTATTACGTTGGTTGTTGTATGTATCGTGTCATTTCGGAAATTAAATGTCCGGTGAGCTGCACTAAACGGTTAATGCTATCTATAGTGTCAAACAAAAGCAAATGTGAGATAAAAATGCATTGGTTGAAGCAACAATCTTGCTTCTACAAGTCTTTGTGAGCTCTTTTAACGTTACTCGTTCACGTGTACCCGAGCGCGTTGCATCGCAAGTACAATGCTGTACCAGGTGAGCAAATTTACTACATCAGAAAAGCAATATACATCAAAATGTATTAGCTTACAAATCATGCACTATGGTAAAGGTGTCACAACATTGTATTGTGCAAGAATCCGTGCAAAAATAACACTTTATTAATCGATAATCTGCTCCTGTAATCACCATTTGTTTGAAAAGGAATAATTAAGTTGGGGTTTCACTGCCACTAGTGTTCATTTCAGCTGGAAACTGCAGCGAATAGGAACAATTTTAGAGTTTTGCAGAAAAGAAGTTAGAGGCACATTTTTCCAATGATCCAAGGTAACCTGTAACATTTTCTCGGCTGTCACGATCTGTGTGTTTAGTTTCATTTTCATGGACCTTTAGTTTTTATTCCTCAGTTACTTGTTTCCTTTGTTTACTTTGTTCCTAGTTTCTTGCCAGGCATTAGTTGTCATGGACATTCATTCAATCATCACACCCGTTTGTAATTTTGTCATCATCATCACTGTGTATTTAAGTTCCTCTTTGTGCTCCATTCAGTTGTCCGGTATTGTTGTGTAATGCATGCTGTCACGTTGCCTTTCTTCATGTGGATTACTTGAGTTTGTTTTATTCAATAAATCTTTTGTTTTATTGAACCTTTTGAACTATTCATCTTTATCATCTGGACCTAATCGTTACACTCTCCAGGCCTCAGTAGACACTGGCCAGTTTAATAATTTATCCATTGAGCCCCAGATGCTAAAGAGAGAGTGTTTGTGTGTGTGTGTGAGAGAGTGAAAGAAAGAGACAGATTTATACTGGTTTTTTTTCTGGTTTCACTCCAGGGGTCCCATAGTAGACACTGACCCTGCCACCAGGGGCCTCATTTATAAAACATGCGTACACACAGATTTGAACCTAGTGTGCCAGTCATGAAATGCATCTCTATAGCAGGCATTGTGTTTATCGTGCAATAATATAGTTTTTACGTGCATATGAAACGCACTTTATTGTGCGTAATACCCATTTACCCCACACCACTAATCCTACCCAAACACGAACATACCCTAATCCTACCCAAGGGGTTTACAGTGCGTATCATATGCACGTAAAAACTAATTTTCGCATATAAATTGCACGATAAACACAAAGTGTGCTATAGAGACGCATTTAATGAGATCGGGTCGAGTGCATACGCTAAGGGTATGTTTACATGACAGCGATGTACTGAAAATGGAAAAGCTTTTCCTTTGCGTTATTCGCGTAAAGACAACAACGTTGTCAAAACGATCCCCGTTCACACAAATCCGCAAAAACGATTAAAAACGCTGTATTATGCTGCCAGGCCAGTAGTTGGCGATATCAATTTGTAAAAAACACTACATGCCTATAGACTGAACATGTAATATGCATGTGCATGACGTCACCGGTTTCACAAATTTGTGTGTTTGTGGTTTACACGTTTTCAAAAACTGGCACTTTGAAACCCATTTCAAAAGTTTGTGTTTTCAGGCCCCCAAAACATCGTTGTCGTGTAAATGGCCGAAACGCATAAAAAGTTTTACGGTGTCAATGTAAATGGCCCCTAAAATCCATGCCAACATTCAGATTGATAAAAACAATCTTTGACATGGAAAAGTGCTTGCGCCAAATCAGGGTCAAAGCAGATATGCACTTTTCCTTGTGGCAGAGAGTCGGAGTAGGCTACAGGTATTTGGAAATCTAAGCAGTTTTCAAGCCATTCTCAAGTAGCCTAAAGGATTTGGGCGTTGACTTGGTGCTCTTTTATATGTTAATTAAATAATTAGGCGGTGTTTACAAGGCGGAGATCTGAAACCATTCAGCTGCGCACAATTTCAAGATCATTTGCGATTTATAAATTTCACATCTGGTAGAGAAGCGTAGGCCTACGCACGTTTTTTCTGCGTACGTTCTCTGAATCACACGTTCACACATTCGAAAAATGATCGTAAGATCAAATGTAGGATGGTACGCAACATTTTATAAATGAGGCCCCAGATCTCAAGACTCAAACCATGTCCGTCATTCCGTTTCTCCGACGCCTAACGTCTGTCACACATTGCAGAGTCTGTCAGCATAATCAAAAACCTCCCATGTAAATTTGACACCGCTTTTCAGCTTTAAAGGGAAACTCCACCGAAAAATGAAAATTCTGTCATCATATACTCATCCTCATGTTGTTTCAAACCTTTATGAATTTCTTTCTTCTGCTGAACAGAAAGGAAGATATCTAGAAGAATGTTAGTAACCAGACAGTTTTAGATACCATTGACTTCCATAGTATATTTTTTTCCTACTATGGAAGTCAATGGTATCTAAAACTGTCTGGTTACTCACATTCTTCTAGATATCTTCCTTTCTGTTCAGCAGAAGAAAAAAATTCATACAGGTTTGAAACAACATGAGGGTGAGTATATGATGACAGAATTTTCATTTTTCGGTGGAGTATCCCTTTAAATATGAAATGTCTGTGATCCTGTCTGAACTATATGTAGGCTATTGCTCTATGGTTTGTTTGCTCTGGTGTCCGGGTCTGTTCTCATGCAAGATTCAGTCTTATAAACATAAGACTAGTAGCCTCCCCTCATCTGTTATGAGTTAGGAAAGCTAGGCAATTCTCCATGAACTTAGGCTAACACTCATTCAATATTCAAAAATGTCTTCTGACTTTCTTTCTTTCATTGTGAGTTCATAAAACACTATAAATCTAAACTGAAACTTAAATACAGGATGAGATCGTTCAGGATTATCAAGACTTGTGGTTTTTAATGAAACAGGAGCTTGTGTGTGTTTACAGTGGTTTAAAATGACTTCCTGCAGAATCTGCCACTTAGCCAAGAACAACACCCAAGGTTCCCGGAGAGTTAACACTATTCCAAACATCCGGGGTTGCATTCTCTACTTTCAACTTAATTTCAAGTCATGTTTTTAAAATGTACTCGCATACACAGTTCTTAGTGTCCCCTTATCAATAAATACAAGGCTTTTTCCTCACTCTGAGTTTTCAATTTCACAGAAGATATAAAAGTAGCCATAATGTAATGTATATTTATTTTCCAAACACTTTTATAGTTTTATAAACACTTTTAAATAATAAAAAAAAGTTTAAAAAAAGTATGACTCTCTCTCTATAAATATACAGATACATTATTTACATATATCTATGTACCAATATAACCAACTAATAATTACATAGATATATGTAAATAATTCGTTTATTGTAATGTATGAACATTGTTTACTGTGATTTTTTTTATAGTCTTGAATTGATCATATTTGCACAATAAACAATTATTTTCCAAGAAATGTTTGTGTTTGAATGACAAGGATATCCTGGATCTTTATGTTCTTGGATATTATAGTTAATAAAATGAATAATATTTTCAGAAATAATAGCAAATTATAAACCTAAAAATTTTTTTTTAAAGAAAACTGTTATATGAAAATGTATTTATGTTTGCGGAAACACACACCCATCGGACAATTATCTGATTAAGTACTGGATATCTTCATGATAAAGGTTCAACATTACATAAGATGCTGTGGAATCCTGATTGCCTAATAAATAAAAATAAATAAATAAAATAAAAAGCCTACCAAAGCATCAAGTATGACACATAAATTCAAAATGTATCTGTGTTCGAGTTTTACAATGAGTTGGTTTCCTTTGTTCCTTTTTCCACTTCTAGTTAGTTAGTCTCCTAGGTTACTCATTGTTTGATTATCGTTTGCACCAGATGTTCATTTAGTTGATTGGTTTGCTCAGTGTATTTAAGCTCGGTGATTCCTTCTGTTCATTTTCAGTTATTGTCACGTGTTAACTTGGTTGTTCTGTTCCTGAGGTCTTTTGTTAAAACTAAAATTGCTGCATTTAGATCCTTTTCTCCTCATCATTTCAACGATTCTATGACACTAACAAAGTACTATTAAAGCATTCAGATTAGAAACACTAATTTATGTGATTATAAGCTCTTATAAGAATAATTCCATGCAGTGAACACTGTTTAATGTATGTGAGCTATATAGTGCTAACCAGAGTTCAGCCTGTGATACCGTTGAGCGGAACGTTCTGCAAGAAAGAGCACTGTTCTAAAGTCATCATCAAAATTCTCTGGGGACTCCTGGGGGATTCCTCTCAAATATTCAACCCCCTTTCTCCTTTTGCCATTTCTCCATCTCTCTCTCTCTCTTTTCTCTCTTCAGCATCTTCTCCCACCCCTCCCCCATGCTCTCCTCCACTTTCATCCCCCCATCTCCGGCAGCATTTACCCCAAACAGATGCTCGATGCTCCTCATACATACACCTGACCAAAAAAGGCATTTCTGCTCTACATTACAGTGCGTAAAATTACTAAACCCTGATCCGTACAAACAAACACATCCTCTTGTAAATCACAAGCAAACATATTCGTCCCCAGAGCAATTTAAGACTGATTTAGAATGACACACATGCAACGGCTGAGGACAAGCCGTGCGTCCATGCAAGACTAGTCAGATAGAACAAACACACCCATCTACACAGTGGAAAAAACACTACACATTTGACAACAATCCAGTGCAGGAGTACACAAAAAAACTCAAACATACATGATAAAAGAGTATTTTTTTTTCTAAAAATAAATAAATAAATAAAAAACATGAAATGAAAATGATTTCATTTAGAAAGCTTGCCCCACTGACACATTCACGCCTGTCTATCTGCACACAAATCTGTCTGTGCCACATGAAAAAGATTTTCTACTCACCTTCTTCAGTGTGTGTAGAATCTTAAATAACACAAGAGCAGTATGTAACAGTAGCACACATACACTCCTTGTTCTGACACTCTGGCACCCACACTCACACACACACACACGCTGCTACACTGCCCCAGCTGACAGCCTTCCTCTCGCTCCGCCCATCAACTAGTGGAATCGCTCAGGAAGCCAGCTGAAAGCCACTTCCTCTTGCTCCCAAACACTCACAAAGACATTGTTTCAAACGAAAAACAAGATTATTTACCTGCTGCCACCCCAGTCAGACCATAGTGCTGTGATTCTAGTGTGTTGGTGCTGATGCACACCAGTGTGTTATTTCTGCTCTCTGCTCTTTGGCTCCTGTGCATGCATGTGCAGCTCCGCACAGAGGTTCTTGCACCGAGCTGACAAGGAGCACAGATAAATATCCACAACTGCCCCTCCCCCAAAGCATGTGTATGTGTGTCTAAAAGAAAGAGAGCGAGAAAACCTCCCTTTCAGAGTCATTGTGCACACACACACACACACACAGAGACACAGCCTGAGCTCCTGTAATCAAAAGCTTAATCTTCCGTCTCATGATATTAGAGCAACAGAAGATTAAAAAAGGAATTGCAACTGGCAACTCTTCAATAAACACACATACACACAGTTACAGGGCAGGCTGAGGTGACGATGTGTTACAGGATTGCAGATGTGTGTGTGTAACTTTTGCTATTCTATATTTGGAAATTTAAACAGTCTGTCTGGTGTGTCTCTTGAGACCACTGAGTCTAGGTTTGTCACTTTGGGATCCCCATGCATACATGTACTGCAAGCTGAGCATTGGTCACCAGCATATGTTGTGTTTTGGATGCTGGTCTTGGGAGGCTGCTGTGCTGTTGTCTCCACCAGGCCTAGCTTGCCTAACTAGCTTGAGCAGCTTGAAGCAGCCAAAGTCCATGCTGGTTAAACATACTTATTCACTGGTGTCCTCCAACTAGAATAGCATTAAATCAGTATTTTCCAGGATAAACCAGCATGGTGGTCTGAGCTGGTCTTTTCGGGAGCGCATTTTAGCAATTACAAAACAAAAATGTAGTTGCAACTTTATGTCACAGTGTGACTGTTTTATTTATTTCTCGTAAATGCGAGTTTATATATTGCAGTGGGTCTATCTCTCACAATGTTTTGGACTCAAAAATGCGTTTATTTTTTACTCTATAGGGGATAAACAGGCTTTCATACTTTTCAGAAGCGTATACAATACCGTTCAAAGGTTAGAAATCGGTATTTTTCAATGTTTTTGAAAGAAGTAGCCTATCTTATGCTCACCAAGGCTGCATTTTTTTGATCAAAATACAGTAAAATATTTGACCAATTTAGAATACCTTTTAAATTTATAATACATTTTCAACTTTTAAATAATTTTCAATGTTAATATATTTTAAGTGTAATTTCTTCCTGGGATGGCAAAGCTGAATTTTCAGCATCATTATTCGTCTTCAGTGTCACATGATCCTTCGAAAATCATTCTATTATGATGATTTGCTGCTCAATAAATATTTCAAATTATTATCAATGTTGAAAAGAGTTGTGCTGCTTAATGATGATACATGTTCAGTATTTAGATTCATGCTTTTAAGACAAATAAAAAGATGAATTCTCAGTAGATGGATCAGTATAATAATTTAAAAATGAATTAAGTAAAAGTGGAGTGAATTGGGATGAGCCATTGTGAGAGGGGTAGAGCGTTGGTTCGGCTGAAAAGCTTTAGAGGAATTAATTAATTTATCTGTGATCTGATTACAGAGATTCATTATGTGAACTAATGGAATTATCTCACGGAGTTAACCTTTCGGATTACTCACTAAAACATAGGCTAATTTCATTAATATTCCCATACATCAACATCACCACAAAAGACTGCGTTCAGTGAAATAACAAATTATTATTTCGAGTTTGAAGATGCAATTGAGACTGAGAGAGAATATGTGTGTGTGTATGTGTGTGTGCATGATTTCAATTCTAATTTGAAGCCATCTGGTGTCTCCAGTAGCTGCTTGCCTGCCCCACTGCCCCATGGGATTACCATAAGGATGTCAGTGAAGGCACAATCACCCTGATCTCAACACAAACTCCCAGCACAAAGATGTTAATCAATCATTTATACTGATGTTTTGTTTGTGCACTCAACAAAGACTGAATTTGACATGAACACTTGTTCTATGGATAGTGGACAAATAGAAATAACTGCCGCTATGGCTTTGCATTCAGGTCAGTGATTGGCTGGCTTCATGAACTGAACTAAAATGACTAACTTTTACACTGGAGATCAATATCATACTTTAAACACATGGAATAAAAGATACATCACTATTCAAAAGTTTGTGGTAGGTAAGATTTTTCTTCTTTTTTTTTTTTAAATAAGTCTCTTATGCTCACCAAATCTGCATTTATTTGATCAAAAATACATGATATTGTGAAATATATTTATGCAATTTAAAATAACTTTTGAATGGTAGTTTACGTTTCAAGTTCATTTGTCACATTTATACATCTTTAGTAGTGAAATATGCTTTCTACAAACCCCTACATTGTGCACTTAGTCTGTTAAAATATTATAAGATATATTTACAAAAATGTCAATCTAAAAAAATGTAATACCACAGAAATTACAGACTAAAAATATAGTTTTTAAGGAAAAAAAGCTTGAAAAAAATGTACCTCAACTAAACAGAGAGGGCATAAGTGTTACATAACGAAATATTCTAATGTGCAAAAGGTAGTGGATATGTCATATGAATGATAACTAGTACATAGTGCAAAAGTGTCACACTGCAGTCAACACAACAGATGACACAGCATGATTCAACCAAGTACATAATCTCTAAAACAAGGTATTATAACATCTTGATGCTATAGCATGGTTCTGTTTATTGAGGGAGTTGCATCCTCTGCTGTCTGTCTATTCTCTGACTGAGACAGGAAGAAAGAAGAATAACATGAGATAGCATAGATAGATAAAGAAAACGATGGTTGGAGGGAATGAGAGAAAGAGAGAGAGAGAGAGAGAGAGAGGGGGGGAACGGAAGGATGTAGTGTGACGAAGACGTTGATGAAATGGATTTCCCCTCTAGTTGCCATGGCAACAGTGGTAGTGGATGAATGATTTTCAAGTACAGTCAGGTAGCTGCGAGGAATAGGCTGAAGAGAACAGGACAGCACAGCTTTAAAGAGAGGTGGAGCAGGATTTTCTTGCTCACGAAAATGTTCATTCTAATTGCTCTCCTCCACCCACTTTGGGACAGACAGCTGTACTATGAGAGACTGTAGTTATGACTTATGAGAGACTTTTTTTTATGAAAGCAACCCACAAACACTGCTTACGCAAACAAAACCCTCAAGATGATGCAGTGACGTCTTCAATGCTCCTACAGACATTCTCTTGAAACACTTTGCTAGTATTGGTGCTTCCCAGTAAATGTCTGAGGAACAAAATTCACGGCACACCAAACGAATAAAAAGTGCATTATCACATAATGCACATTTTCCTAGTGACCAGGTACTCATATCTATTTTGGAAAATAAGATACAACAAAAACTACATGTAAAAAAAGGCACATTTGGCAAGTACTATGTGATTCATTTTATGCCCAAGTTGCATTAGCCTATATATTTGCAGTATTAATTATAGTCATCAGTTATGTCTGTTATTGGTTTCTTCTTTATTTAAACAGTTTTACACATACAAATAAATATTCATTTTGATATTGATTCATCTCAGCCGTCTAATAAAAGCTGTTTTATTTTACCATGGAGTGGGTTGTCGGTCAATAAAAAAGGTTGTAAAGGTAATAAAAGTCTAAAGGTTGCACCTATACCATGGACCAACTATAATGTGGGTTCAAACTGCAGAGCTTTGAACGTGAGTCTCTGAGAAATATCTTCACTAACATAAGGGTTAACTGAAACTGATAGTGCTTTAAGTATTTTAGACGTTGACTTACAATATGTTTTACAAATCACACGTTAGTTTAAGTTTAAACTGTACACAACAACTCTGCAAAGAGCATAAAAACAGTGACACTAAAAAAGGGTGACATGGACAAAATATATTTTGTTTAATTAAAAGTTCACTGATGGGGAAGGAAAGCAATGGACAACAAGCCAAACCAAGATGTAATGGCACCATTAGTGGCTAACAGCATAAATTGTGGAGCCCACAACAGCAGTTTTACAAGAAATGGATAGGAAATGCTAGTTTAAACAGAAAGAGAGCGTTGAATCATCCTTTCAGTAAGAGAAACAGGAATTTATTAAACAATTCATGGTAACAAGCATGTGCCATGTTTAAACAGCTACACACGTGTTAAAATCGTTGTATAGCGTATAGTATAGAGCTCACAAGAAGGAACATGGAGGACATCTGCTGGCCAAGATGTGTCACTGCAAAGAGAGGACTATCTACTACACATTGACTGATTTTTTGCAGACTAGTTAGAAGAACACAATGCATTAGAAGATATACTTCCTTAAAAGCAACATATTATGTTATCTATCTATAAAAAATAATATTATGAATTATAATGTAGTTGTTTTTTAAAAGAAGTTCTTCTAAAGCAGTGTTTATGTTATTTTAAATAAAAGTCTATGAAGCCTATATGCTTCAATAATTTATAGTGTTTGTGAAATGGACACATGCGAATAATTTTGATTAGTCAAAGTATGCCAGCTGAATCTTTATACATTTAGCAAAGATGTCAATGTATTTTATATGTATTTTTAGCCCGCACAAGCAAAACTGAGCAATAACAAAACTGGGCAATTTGACACTGGTTCACGATATCAAGTCCCCGAAAAAATTATTAAAGTTTCAAAACTTTTTTTCTAAGTTCAGAGAAATATGAAATCGATGTTATGGATTACAAAGTTCCCATATTGTTTGTGACTAAACATTGTGTTCCTAATAAAATAACACTTCAAATACACGAATTCAAAACACACTTCTCAATTTTCATTATACTGAACAAACGTATATAATAAACCATGAAATTACATAAGATAATAAATATCAAGCAAGAAAGAAAAAAGGTTGCCACTTACCCCTTAACTAAACAGAAGAGTTTGTGAGTTAGCTGACGTTCGATTACGCATAATTGGGGCGGGACTAAACCCGTTCAGTTGCCGGGAACGCAAATAGCACGTGGTTTGTAACCGGCTGCTGCTGCGCCTGCAGTTGATTCACGTTTTTCCACACACACACACACACACACACACAACACACACAGTTGAGTTGTAAGATGGCGGCGCGGTGGGGAACAGGCGAGGAGATGTTAAAAGCCTGTAATACTCAAATGTTCTCCCCGGTGAATCTTGACGAGGTGAGAATTGCACATATTGATACTTATATGATGTTGTGCCAGAATGAAATTGATGACATTTATCTCTGTGCCAAATATTCGAGGTAAATACGCGATTATGTGCAGGACTTTGTGACACGTGGATGCTGATGCACCAGCATTTTTTTTTCACATATGGGAAAAAACAGAAAAACAAACAGATTTAGCACTCTCCAGGTGTTGCTAGATTTCGTACGTGTTTACACTGAACTCGCTTGTCAAGGGATTGATGCAAAAGTTTGGTCGTGTTAGATGATGTTGCCATCTATTTGCATTAATAAAAACTTTTCTTACTCTAGCACAGTGATTAAATAACAAATTGTTTTTTTTAAATGACAAAATAGTTTTTGCTTTTTTTGTTGCTTTTCGTAAACAATAAATGCATTGTTTTGTGGCTTTAATGTTATCGATAATCTGCAACCAGGAATTGTTAGCTGTTTGAATATGTCACTTCTGAAGGAGAATTCCAATTTAATGTAAATGTATTTATTTTAAATTATTTATTAGTAAGTTCTTCGTACACATACCATTGTTGATCAAATATGGCTTTCTTATTGTTTGTTACATTTTCAAGTAACTCTCACCCACGTGGCTGACTCAAATAATGAATCTAGCAGTGTTTATGCATGGTCGTACATTTAACTTAAACATTTAACACTGAAATTGATTATCAGGCCACGGACACTTTTTATTTATTCTGCTCCGAGTGTTTGGATTTATCACCTATTCATTTCTTCTATGGCATGGTCGTGACTGTGAATTAAAAAGTTAGCCCCATGTTGTTCAATGCGGTTTGCGTTGACTAGCTGTCCAGCACGTGGTGCTGGTATGAGTGGGACAGTCATGTTGGGCCATGTGTATTTACTGACAGCACTCTTTAATTCAGCCCGTTTAGGTTTTAAAGCGAGAACGATTTGTTGTCAAGCTGGCCTAAAGATGCAATATAGATATATTTGAAGAAAATGACAGTGGCCATGCAGCATGTCTGGTAGCGCACGGCGTGTTTTGAACTGTGCCGGTGTTGGGTTTGCCCAGTAATGCACTGCGGCAGGATGACGTGTGTGCGCAACACGTGGTTGTAGCTACAAATTAACGCATTTATAAATTGAACGTGCTTGCATTTTATCTACCACAATATATTTACCACATTTTTAAATGCCTATTTACATTTGCTCCTATTGAACTGGTCTATACTTAGATTTTTAGTGTTTTGCTTTCAAATTCATGAGCATTATTAAAATGATTCATACAAAGAGTTTATTATTAACAATGTTTCACTTGAAGTCATGTGAATAAATGATTCTATGAGCTGTATTAACACCAAAGCTGACCATAACATCAGCTGCCGTAGAACAGGCCAGCGATTACACGCCTTAAAGGCAGCACATTGTTTGCAGTTGTTAAAAATGGGAACGTGAACTTGTTTACAAACTAAGCTAATGCATATTTCACCATGCAGTGATTTCTGGTTTTAGAAGCATATTTCATTCTGAAAGTATTGTTTTAAAAACATATGATATTATTAATACTAATGTTAATAATTTTGTGTAGCATCAGCCAGATGTGAATGACTGTTTGAAGTCTTGAGTTTCAGTTGATATTTTTCTATGGAGTGGTCTGGTTATTGGTCAAGCAAGACCAAACATTAAAGTCTCCATGAAATAAAAATTGACATTTATTTTTAATGGAATATTGCAGGTAGAGATCCTTCAGGGAAGCTTCACTGGAAGCTGTCTAGAGTATCCCAGCATTAACAACGGAGATGCTCTGGAGGTTTTACATGGCTGCTTGGATCCTTCTATTCTGTCCATTTTTGAGGACAACCCCACTGGAGAAGTAAATAATTCCTTTATAAAACTGTTCATTGCATGATTTGGAAAAAAAAATGTCATGTCAGTCAGCAATGGTATTCATAAAATGCTTCCTTTGTTTCAGGTTAAATGTAATATTGATGAGGAAAGTGAAGCAACACTGCTCACAGCTCTCACTGAAATACTTGACAATGTTGATGATGAGAACTTGTCCCCTTTTGACACTCTGCCGGATTCAGACCTGTTCTCAGGACAGAAGGGCCAGGAACACTCACCGGTGAGTCTCCAGTCGGTCTTCACCTGTCCAAGCATGTCAGGAATGCAATAGAACGTTTTTTGTTTTTTTGAACAGCTTGATGCATTTTCAGATACTTATTTTCCTTTATCCACTCTAGCTGAGAAAGTTGTTTTCACGGTCTCCTCCAGAGGCATTGATTCATGCAAGACAATTTCCTGGAAAGGTATTTAAGTTCTGAATCTTTATTCCTCATCCATTTTTGAAAAACAACTAAATGCATATTAGATTTGCTTTTTTTTTATTTTTTATAACTAATGTGAGACATGATGTTTGTTTTAGAATCTCCCACGAATGCAGAGAGTATCCAAACAGAACAGTGAAGGAGAAGAGGAGGAAGATGGGGATGCTAGTTTTTCAAACCCAATAGCTAATATTGATTTGTCATCACTGGAGGAATTTGATTGGTGCCTTCCAGTGTCCTTAGAACAGGATGGAGAGAGCATGCCTGTCACTCTAAGCGATTTAGTAAAACACATGCACCCTTACTGCATGACATTATGTATGGAAGGAGAAGAGGGACAAGAGCATCTCCTGCCCGAGGGGGGCCTCGTGCTAGAAGTGGTTGATCAAGGAGAGCATGGAGAGCCCATCCTGGCAATCCCAGATCTCGGCATCCCTTTTTCTCACACAGACTCTGCAGAAGGAGAGCAAAGAGTCCCGGAGAAAAGCATAAACAAGCCGGAACCAAAGCCTGAGGATAGTACTGAAAAATTCCCACCACCTTCTGAAGTATCTCTTGTGGAAGAGGAGAAAAAGGTTGCCAAGTTATGTAAAGGGAAAAAGAAATGTAAACCTGTTAAAGCTGATCTGGTTGAACAGAGGATTTTAAGAAGCTCAAGAGTTAAAGAGGAGCCCCAGAAGAAACGGCAGAAAGAACAAAAGAAGAAAAAGGTGACTTTTTCACCTGTTCATTTATCGGCAGAGCCTGAGAGACCCAAAATTGTTTGTCCAACACAGTTGATGACCCCTGAGCCACAGGTTGAGAAGGAGCACATCATGACCCCTCAAGCTGAAGCAAAAATTACTGACTCACAGCCAGAGAACAAAGCTCTTAAAAAGTCTTTAGAGGAGGAACCACCCTCAAAACAAGAGCCTGTTAGTGAGCAGCATGCTGTTTGTCAGCGTAATGAAACCAAGCCCAAACCTCTCAGTTTACAGCAGTACCGTCTCCTCCGCCAGCAGAAGAAACCAGACCCTGTGGACAAAACGGAGGATTACAGCACTAAATGGCCCAAGTTGCCTGAAGCACCCAAGGAACTTCCCCCAATACCTTGCCTGCCAGACCCAAACCCCAGAGACCCACGTAAAACCTTGTATACTCCTGTTAAAAAAGACCTTGCACCTGAAATCATGCCTGCATGGCACCCGAGAGGCCCTGCTGCTCCCCCAACACCTGAAGCATTACTCGTCCCTCCAGCTTCACTGATGGGTTCCTCTAAGAAACCTGCTACTTCTAAAGCATCAACCCCTCCACCTTCAGGTGCATCAACCCCTCCACCTTCAGGTGCATCAACCCCTCCACCTTCAGGTGCATCAACCCCTCCACCTTCAGGTGCATCAACCCCTCCACCTTCAGGTGCATCAACCCCTCCACCTTCAGGTGCATCAACCCCTCCACCTTCAGGTGCATCAACCCCTCCACCTTCAGGTACATCATCTGAAAGTTTACCCCATTCAGACCACTCATCACCCCAGAAACTACCTACTCCCATCAGCGTGCCACAAAACACTATTCATACCGAGACCTCTACCCCGATTATACGTATGGCTGAGGTGCCTCCTGAAAGGATGGTTTCACCACCAGTGTCCACTAAATCTGGAGACTCTCACATTCTCAATGCACCTAGTTATAAGGAATGTTTACATAGTAACCCCAATGCTGCTCATGTGTGTGACGGTGTGCCGTCTAAAGATCCCTCAAGGCCTCAGATGATCACTACACCAGTTCAGTGCTCAAGCTCTATTCCTCTTAAACCTAGTGCTGCTGTGCCTGCAAAGAGAGAGACCGAGCAGGTTGTTTTGGCCCCCATGTCTGATCAAGCCAAAAACACCCTGCCAACTAATTCTAAAAAGCTGACCTCACGGTTACTGCCTCATGTTGCACCGATAGCTGTTCAGCCGTTTTTCTCAGCTCAAGTTCAGGCTAGAGTTGTTGAACTGGCAGAGCAGATGAGGATGGTTTCTTCGGAGACCACCAAACCAAAGAACACCACAGTTGAGCTGATTGAGTCATTCACAAATGAAATTGGTGAGCATTTTTCCGTATGTAATTAAAAGTTTCAGTTGATTTGGATTATAAAGAACTTTTTCTTTCAGGGATTGAAGCTGCTGATCTTACAAGCCTCCTGGAGCAGTTTGAGGAGTCTCAGAGTAAGTGATGTGTCTGAGCTCTTTTTCTTAAAGTATTTGTTCACCAATTTCTTTGGAAACCAGTGCGCCTCCTTTAGTGAACACATACACCCATACTGCCATCTTTAGAATACAGACCATTAGTTTGTAAGCAACACACTAATGTTTGGTGCTTGGAGAAAGTTGGCATTCCTGGGACAAAGGAATTTGTGTCCATTTTGCCAGGTCAAGCACAGATTGCAAGTACAGAGTTCACATTTTAACATGACCCAGTGGGTTAGATAAGACTGTTGTCACACAACCGTGTTCATCTTATCTTGATGTATTAATGGCATTCGGTTCAAATGAGGTAAAATGGCCTTTAGGTTTGTTCCCTTTTCCTAGTGGAATTGTTTAACCAAAATGGCATAGTTGTTGTAAAATTATAAAACATTAACCAGTCATATAGAACCAGTCAAGCTTCAAAAAAAAGAAAGAAAAAAGGGTGTGGTATTCCTAAAGGTGCGGTCAGATTTACCATTGCTTGGCAATTTCATGGGCAAAATCCAGTCATTCCAATAGGAATTGGCCCCTGTGTAAAATAGGAAACTTAGCTCATTTTCTAGTTTGTGAGTTCACTGCTGTGAAACTGTTGGTGAATGTTTTTGCTTGAAAGTGACTTCTGTGTGAGCTCTGCTTTATACACCACAACGTTATTAATAATAGACAATTAACATTTTTGCCCACGAAAACGTGCTGAAATTACATTAATGTGACCACACCTTAAGGGTAGGGTCTGTAACTTTAAGAGAGGGCGTGGCTTTAATGAAAACAGCTGCAATGTGCTAATGTTCATTGAACTGCTGGAATTCTGCCCTGTTAACAAAACCATTTTAAAACCAGTTGGCTGTCTTTGTCTGAGGACATGCAGGGGCTGAATACTGACTGTGTACCCATTAAACAAGCATTTATCTTTAGTCTGCTGTTTCTCAGCTGTTGAGTGGGGACGTTTTGTACTGTATCACAATACATGCTTTTTGTTGTAGCCGTGTTCTGCTAAATGCTGAACAATTTGATTGTTGCAGTTATTTTAAGGGTCTGTCCCACTTTCACCTCCTGTATTTGGTCATTCACAACCCTCCTTTTTTCTTTCCAGCAAAAGAAGAGCCAAGGGTACCGGAGGTCTGTGGTAGAGCAGCCGCTGTAGGAAACTCCAGGTGAGTATCATGAGGCAGAGTGATGGAGTTACCCTACAGCCCTTGTGCTGCTCTTGCACCAAACTCAATGTTTGTGTGTGTGTGTGGCCATAAGCCACATTTCACCAAGACCTACCGAAACAAATGAAGTCTCTCAACATGACTTCAGAATGTGAAGGTGGCCATTAGAGACAAACATGAGCATAGCTTGTGTCAGTCTGAGTGATGTTTTAACAACATCAGCAATTCAAAGCTTTTGATGTTGCTATTGCAAATTATATTTATTCATTTTCTTTTCTTAATTCAGTTATGAGCAGCAAGTGGAGACTAAGGCCCTGGAGAAAACACGCAACCATGACCTGGGAAGCACAGCAGGTAAAAAAAAAATAAAATAAAAATAATTTAGTGTGCAATATATTTTATATACACTATTCAAAAGTTTGGGTTTGGTAAGAAGTCTCTGATCACCAAAGCAAAATGCAGTAAAAACGGTAATATTGTGTAATATAATTACAATTTAAAATAACGGTTCTTTATTTTGTTATATTTTAAAAAAAATTATTCCTGGCAAAGCAGAATTTCCAGCATCATTACTCCAGTCTTCAGTGTCATAGGATCCTTCAGAAAGCATTATAATATGCTGATTAGCTGCTCAGAAATGTTTCTTATTATTATTATCAATGTTGAAAACATTTGTGCTGCCTAATGTTTTGAAGTGATACTTTTTTCAAGATTCTTTAAAAGGTTAAAACAACAGCATTTATTTGAATTTGAAATATTTTGTAACATTATAATGTCTTTACTGTCATGGATTTTCCATGGATGCATCCATTTAATGCATCCTTGGTGAATAAATGTTAATTTCTTTAAAAAACAAAAAAGTATTGCTGACCCCAAACTTTTAAATGGTAGTGTACTTATAAAATAGCTTAATTTAAATAAATCGCGTATGATTTGATCTATTTTGTTATATAATGCAAATGCATTCCTATAGAATATGCAAATAAAGTAATAAAATGAATAAAAGTAAACTCTTTTTATCTGAATCATCCCATAGGCCTTACACCACCTGCCACTCCCCCACACCAGATGTGGAAACCCATTGCACCGGTTTCTTTACTGGGGAAAACCAAGAAGTCAGAGGTCCTTAAGCCAACTCCTAGCATGGCCATTCAGATAGAAGCAAAACCACTCCCTTCAAATAAGCTGCGCAGCAAGCCTCCGACCCCTACTACCACTGGGCAGATTCAACCTTTCTCCCTTGACCATGACTATTGCCTCCCTCCAAAAGAAGCCAACCAAAATGAAGTTGGCAGTCGATGGAATGTCAAACAACAGCCTAGCATTGTAATCAAGACTGTCGAGCTGTCCTCCATTAAGCCGACGCAGAACATTGTCTCCAAGGCTTCATCAACTCCAGTTACAGAAGGAAACCTCAGCTTCAGTCAACCTTCTGCAGATACAAGGTGCACATTAAACAGCTCTACCTTGGTGACTCCAGATGCCTCTCCAAACAGGCCTGACACTGAAAGCTCTTTACTGGATGAAGCAAAAGGCAACCAGCAAAAACCTCTGGACTACTCTGAGTGTTCCTCCAGACAGTACCAGCCGGACAGAGGCCGCCGCGCAAAGCGAAGATACAGAGCCCAATCCTCTAGTAGCTCAGAATCCAGTTCAGAATCCAGTTCTGAATCCTCTTCCAGATCACGTTCACCACCCAGGAAAAGGTCCGCTTTGACATTGTCTATGGTTATTATACACATGTATGATCATTAAAAAGTAATGTTGAGAGCACAGTATCCTTTTTTTTACATTTACAGATACAGGTCTCGTCACTCCAGCAGCAGATCCAGTTCTTCTTCTCTGTCTCTGTCTCGGTCTCGTTCCCGATCCAGTTCCAGGTCATTTTCCCCACCCCGTCGGCGTCGATATTCCTATTCAAGCTCACGCTCTGGATCTTGGAGTCACAGCCGCTCTAGATCCAGGTCCCGCTCTTCTGATTCTCATGGACATCTGCGTTGGAAAACTCATAGAAGGTGAGAACTGGCATGTTAGAAAATGTGCTGTCATCTGTGTATTTTCATTTGTTATTTTTGTATCATTGCGATACTATTATTGTTAAATATTTTGAATGTTTTTTTTCTGTTTTCATTGTAATTTTAAAGTTTAGTAATTTTTATACATATTTGTCATTTATTTATTTTTGCTTTTAATGTGTCTAAAGTTTTTATTAGTTTTATGTAATTTTAGTACATTGTTAAAGTTAGCATGAAACAAAAGTTGCAATAGCATTTTCTTCGCTATTGTGACATTCTGTATATCCAAGTGAAACTGCTTCTTGAACAAGAAGGGCGGGACTTGATTTTGTCCATCAGGAATTGATTGGATGGTTGTGGTTTGCCATTGCTGTGATGTCATGTTAGAGACAGGTTGTCCTGTCCTTGCGCCAGTAAACGCGTCATCAGAGGCCCTGTTTACACCTGGTATTAAGAACTATTTTCGTCAATCTGATTACAAGTGGATGATGCTAAACACGTGTAAACGGGGTCTAAAACATTTTGCACTTGTCCACGTTTGACCACTTCCAGGGGTAGTTGAAAACGCATTTGACCAGATTGCTTTTGTAGTGTAGCTGCTAATGTGTTCTAATAACCGCAAAAGACTGCCTTCTTTCTACCTTCTGACCTAACGCGTAATCATTATGGTAAACAGTAGCCAGACGGGATTTTAAACTTTGTCGGCTGAAGACCCAAGTTTGGTTTGAAGACGAATAAGCACAATTTGAAGCACAATTTTCTCACCATTCCTGATATCTAACGCACTCACAGCGTTCAGCGTGGTCTTGCAGCAATCAGAGAAGAAATACAGGCTTTGTATGTTTTATTTCCTTTTTTTGTCATCTCCTTTCACATCCATTAGATTGAAAGATCTGTGATCTTGTGATCCGATCAAGCAAAATGCATCTTAAAGTGCCCCTGTTATGCTATTTTAAAGTTTCCTAATGTTATTTTGGAGTCTCATACGACAGGTTTACATGCATCAAATGTCAAAAAACATTGGTCAAAAAGTTTCATTTTCTCATAATACACATTTGCACATCACATTTCCAATGTTTCTCCAACGACTCGTTAGATGAATCAATCTCTCTAAATCCCTCCTTTCCGCGAGCTACTCTGCTCTGATTGGCCAGATGGCTCAGTCTGTTGTGATTTGGTTTACTGCGTACAGCGCGTGTCGAAAACAAAAACGCCCATTGCCAAAACAACGCAGCTCTGCGTGTCCTGAGGCTTCCTACACCCTAAACTAAACACACTAACGAACAATGACGTCGATTTTTACCATATCAATCCTAGCTCGAGTCCGATGATGAAACACTGTAAGAACTAGTTATTCAACCCGAACCTCCATCTCAAGGACGTCTCGATCAGGACGTTTCTTAGTGATGCGCTACTCAGTTTGAGGTACATTATGAGATGTTGCAACTGTAATGTTAATTCCTCACCATCAGCATTAAAAAGTGCATGTCCATCAACAAACCGATTATTTTACTTGTACTTATTTATTTACGAGTATGTTTCTTATTTATTGCGGTGAACGTGGAAACTGTATCAAGAACAGTGTATACATTGCCGAGCTCTAGCGTGAATGACTGATGTAACAAACGTTGGTAAAACAAATCTTGCTCCATGCTTAATCTTTCCTCAAAGTAGTGAGAACGACACACAATCTGCATTAATAGACAGTTTTAGGTAATAGTGGCCCACAGCTGATCAGCAGAAGTATTTCAGTTAGACGGTAATAATGTGAGTAACCAGTTAGCAGGAGACCTACACAATATAAAATTCAAAACGAAGTATTTTGAACCCCATCTTTCAAGAGGAAGCGGTTTGCGAATCCTGCATCGAACTCCGAGATTTGAGAAGCAGTCGTCAGTGAAATAACTGACAAATAACAAATAACTGTTGATTATATTAAGTGCCTTTTTAATTATTTTAATTATTTATTTGTATATTTATACTTTATATTTTATATTTTTATTACATCTATCATGTTATGTGTGCTGTTTTTGTTTTGTTTTTATGGCTGCTGATCTCTGTGAGTTACCAAACAAATTTCGTTGTACAATGACAATAAAGTTTCTCTCTCTAAAGGAGAAACAGCAAAAGTTTAGGATTATACTGCTGTGATATCGTGGTAAAGGTGACTTTTAACCACTGATTCTTCACATGCTCGTTCTTGGGCAGCAAAAAAAACAACAAAAAAAACTGGCTTTACCTTCACATTGTAGAGCACAGCGTCTTCTCGACATTATGCTGTCCTGTATCCACAGGAATCAGCTGCAGTGTTTGAGGTTCAAGTTTTCCCTGGTGTGTGCGCACGCAATAAGTGGGCGGGCAATATGCTAATGTTTCGTCTTGACGTCACAACGAAACGGCTTATGACTCGTTTGAAAAACGAGTCGACTCTTACTTTTGAAAGACAATAACTTTATATAAGGTGCACTTTCAGATTTTAAACTTTGCAGGATGTTTTCATTCACTTAGAGCTATGTTACACTACATGAAAGGTCATTTTCAAAAATCCATTATAGGGGCACTTTAATACCAGGTGTAAACGAGTCCAGAGAAGAGATGTCACTGCAAGATGGAGAGGAAGTTGCTTTGATTAAAGATTATGAAGGCACATGAACTTATAAAATGATTTATCTGTGCACATTTTTTTTATTTTTTTTTATTATTGCATTATTACATAAAAAAAATAAGAATTGATTTCATGCTGACTATATATTTCAGTTTATTGTTTCAAGTATTTTTTTTTATGGTTTGTGTTAGTACAAGTTAACTATATTAACCCTGATATGTTTTAACTTTTGACAGCCCTAATCAGAGGCCCGATTACCACCTTTCACAAAACTGCAGTGAGGATACAAAGATACGCAAAGAGAAAGCCATTGTGAGTATTTCAATCAAGGAAATATCTTCATTTGTTCCTAAAGGCACCTTGGTGATTTGATTTCTGACATTTCAATTGCAATGTTTTTTAGGAGGAGCGGAGAATTGTTTATGTTGGACGAATTCGGGGAAGCATGACTCGTAAGGAGCTGAAAGAACGCTTCTCATTCTTCGGAAAGATTGAGGAGTGCACTGTGCACTTTAGAGAAAATGGGTATGGCTTCTGTTGTATTTATTTGATGTATTGTTTAACATTAACTAGAGGATTGCTAACACTCCTGTTATTTCAGAGACAACTACGGCTTTGTTACATACTACAGCAAAAAGGATGCGTTTAATGCTATTGAGAATGGAAGCAAGCTGAGGGAGCAGAATGAGCTTCCATTTGACCTTTGCTTTGGAGGCAGGAGGCAGTTTTGCAAAACCAGTTATGCTGATCTTGGTGAGCTTCGCATCGTTAGCTGTTCTCCTTCCACTTAAAGTAGTGATGCACCAGAATGTATTTATTACCGAAAACAAAATGAAAGCTTTCATTTAACGTTGATGCAGTCAAAATGAGTCTTTGGAGAAGCGCTAATTAAACGTCACTGTTTCAGCCATAAAAATCAATTTTGGCCGAAACTGAAATTATTTATTTTTTTGGCTGAGATTTCGGTGCATCATTAATTAAGTCATTGAAAATATTCCCTATTAAAGCCTCGAGATGTGACGGTTTCTTTTTGATCACTTTCAGATTCAAACCGGGAGTACAATCCAAAGCCTACAAAGGGCAAATTTGATGCACTAGACTTTGACACTTTACTCAAGCAAGCTCAGAGGAACCTGAAAAGGTAACGAATATTCAAGCCACCGATGAGAAGACCTATTACCTCGGAGCGAAATGCTGCCCCACACTTCCAGTGTTGGCTCTCAATTACTGTTTTTGTTTTTTGTTTGTTTTGTTTTTCTCTTTGTGTTTTTTTGTTTCTGCAAGTTTACACCTTCTATTGAAGTGAAGATTTGTAAGAAAAATCAAAAGTGCAAAAAAAGATCATGAAATATAATAAAACTCTGGAATGGGAAAAAAAAAGATTTTTTTTAAAAGAATTACATTTATTTAAATGTTTAATCTGACGCTGAATGTTGGATACATTTTAAAATGAATTGAATGGAAACATTATGTTGGGGATAATGGGTTTATATGCTGAATTTATTTCAATCTAAATAAACCTAAAATATATAAATTTATTTTTGTTGTCTCTTTTGTGATTCAAAATTCATTCTTTTTTGAGGAGACTTTTGCAGTAAATTATCAAAACATTTGTGTTATGTTGTCCAAATAAGCAACAATTGATTTGAAATAAATGGTGTTTTGGGGGTTGTCTTGATTTTACTGAAACTTGAAAATTGTGACTAGAATACATGACTACAGGTCTTCATTCGCCCTTACGCAAATTAAGGCCTTAAAAAGGTCATTAAATCAGGGCAGAAAGTCATGGCATTAAATGTTGCAAACAAAAAAAAATTATATCTTCCTCTGTAATTTGTCATGTTTTCCAATACAAATATCTAAACATATTTAAATGAAGATACATTTATTGAGATGCAAATAAAAATCATCATGAGCTTATTCTTAAAACATTAACAAATATAAATGAATTATGAAACTTCTGAGCCCATTGGCAGATTTTTTTTAATCATAAACTCACTTCATCAGTTTCACAGAAAACAAGAATTCATATTTTATGTATAATGAATTAAAAAGTAATGGATATCTGATGGAAGTTGTATTTTCAAACTCTGGAGTGTTGCTAATAGAACTTGTGTTTCTCCCTAGACATTTACCGATGTATTGTGTTCTCTTCGATTTACTCCTTAATTTTTCTTTACTTGTTCTCAAGTTTTAAATGTACCTTCATAAAACCTGCAGAAACCCTGAATGTCTTTGTTCTGCTGAACACAAAGGAATTTATTTGTGACCAATCAGTTGTGGGGCTCTTCCATAGTATTTTTTCCCCATACTATATGCAAGTCAATGGTGCCCCACAACTGTTTGGTAACCCATATTCAAAATATCATATTTTGTGTTCAGTAGAACAAAGAACTCATACAGGTTTGGAACAGCTTTAGGGTGAGTAAATGACAGGAATTTTTTTTTTTTGGGGGTAAACTATCCCTTTAGTGGAGGATTAGGTTATACAAGTGAAATGTATTTTCACATATAATGTGGATTTTACAGCAACTAGTGTGAGATTGACATCACATGACATACGTCTCGTATAAACCCGCCCTGAGAGATGATTAATTTATGTCTAACACAATACGCTGTGTTGAAACCTTTTTACAGTTTATGGTTGAAACCTTGAAACCAGCGCTAAAACAGTGGACCGAACCATTCACGACATGCAGAGGGGTGATATTTCCTTTGCAATAACCCATTGGCCGCTGAACGTGACAATTAAATATAGACAACCTTAATGAATTTATCATTAAATATAACATTGTAATTTAAATAGTTAAATTTCTTTGCTTTTTTTTTACACAAACAAAAAGTATTCATAGCCAGACTTTAAGTGTGTGCACGTCTGCGCAGAGACTGCACACGTAAGAGATGTTCAACTCAACGCACGTCCGGTTTTACGGAAATCCACCAATTTTTTTAATATAGTTGTCTTGTATTATATATATTTTTTAATTCAGACAACTATAACGTCATACAATACAATGGTTAATAAACAAGGAAAAGTACACGGAGTTAAAGATACAACTTAAAACTTTATAACAACTTAAAAAATACATGGTCTTGACATTTTTATTTATTTAAAGAGTCTCCATTACTGTCCATGTCTATTCAGTAATCCAACAAAGTTATTTTTTACTAGTACATCTACATGTATATGTATAAAGTATGCAAAATTATTATTTGGTGAATTAAATGAAATTAATGACATCAAAATTTCTCATTCAGCCTGGACGAGAGCTGATATTCTCGCTGTCTCTTTAAGAGCCTTGCTTGAGATTTGTTTTCAGACTCACACAAACCGTCCTTTACCGGTTCAAACCAGTTTTCTGAGAGTGCGCAGTAAGTGTAAACAGGAAGAAGAGTGCAACATTAAACAGCGTCGATGAACGTTATGATACATTGACATTATCTATTCGAAGCCGCGATGCAGGTGTACAGTAATAAGCTCGGTTAAACGTTATTAATGTATGTCTAGCACACGACGTAGAAAAAGTCAACAAAAGCTCTTAGCGAAAACAGCGGGTAATGCTAACTGGCGGTTCTGACAAACACATCGTTTTGAGACGGATCGCGTTAAATTGCAAGAAGACATTTCAAATATAGTTCAGAAAGCTTTCATCTTTGCACGCGAATGACTGTCGTGTTTGTCAAAGAAGAGATCTGCAGGTAGTTCATGCAGATAATTTGCGTCCGATTGAATTCCGCTCCCTACCGGTGACTCAATGGCCTACTAACCCACTAAGTTAGTGAATCGGGTGACTGGTCCGTTTTCCTGCGGAAGAAGCGCTTTGGCTGACGACTAGTCCGATACTTCCAACAGCGGTAATTTAATACAATCCAAAATGGTTCAGAAAGACAAAATAATCGAGTCGTCACAGCCAGAGAATGAAGTAAATCCAGTGCCAACCGAAGCTGTTGCAGATACGCTGTGTCCAGTTGACGAGCCCAGTATCGGAGTTGAGCGAACAGGCCGAAGGAAATTCATCACTGGTGTTGTAGAGGGTGAGCAAAATTAGACAAATCCAACCTAATTGTTACATACTGTCGTCAAAATCACTTATATTCAGCTAAATGTTTTCACTTAATTACATGCGCTGTTTAATTAGAGCACATAGTTATATATTCTTTAGCCATTGATTGATTGTAGCATCTGTGTGTGGAATGTGTTGCGTTTGTCAAAACCGTTTGTTGCACTTATATTGTTCACCACAGGCTTCTATGGACGGCCATGGACTATGGAACAAAGGAAAGAGCTTTTCAGGAGGTATTATGCAAATATCATGTTCCTTTCTTAATCACATTTTCTAGCATAATTGTATCTATTCTGTATAAATTTGTATTTTAATTTGTGTACATATTTAGTATATCTTGTCTATTGTGTACATACGTTTGTTTGTGTGTGTGTGCGTATTATATTATTTGTCTCTCTAGTTCTGATTCTGGGATTGACACTGTTAGACAAGTCTAAACATGCTAGTATTGTTTTTGCAAGATTAACCTCAAACAAAAATCATAACTTAAATGTATTGTGTTTCAGGCAGCAGAAATGGGGTTTGAACACCTATCTGTATGCCCCAAAAGATGACTACAAACACAGAATGTTTTGGAGAGAAATGTATTCTGTTGAGGAAGCAGGTGATATATCCTATGTCCTTTGAAATTGTAACAGTTGTTAGTCTTTTATATGGTTTAAAATTTATTTGTGTAATTTTCTGTCTTGTTTTTTTTAAAGAGCAACTCACAACTTTAATAAGTGCTGCTAAAGAGCAAGAGATTGAGTTCATTTATGCCATTTCCCCTGGCCTGGATATTACATTCTCAAATCAGAAGGAAGTGTTGACACTTAAAAGGAAGTTAGACCAGGTAAGAATGAAGCTTAAACAGCACTGATGTCAGTGTTTTTATGACCTACATTCTTAATCTCGGTCTGTCTTTTGTGCAGGTCTCTCATTTTGGGTGCAAGTCTTTTGCCTTACTGTTTGATGACATCGATCATAACATGTGTCCAGCTGACAAGGAGGTATTCAGCTCTTTTGCACATGCCCAAGTGTCCATCACCAATGAGATCTTCCAATATTTGGGAGAACCTGAAATATTTTTATTTTGCCCCACAGGTAAGATTATTTTGATCAACTAACCATGCTGCTTTGTGTGATTCTATCAAATGTATTGTTTCTATATCATGCCTTATCATAATTATTTAATGTCTCCTTGTCCTCAGAGTATTGTGGAACATTTTGTTATCCAAATGTGCCACAATCGCCTTACCTGCGCACAGTAGGTGAAAAGCTGCTTCCTGGTATTGAGGTGCTGTGGACAGGTAAGTTGTATTTCCTTTGAGTGGACTGGAATAATAGTTTGAAGATATTAAAAATACCTTTTTGTGTTTGAACAGGTCCGAAGGTAGTTTCTAAAGACATAACTGTTGAATCTATTGAAGAAGTCACGAAGATACTGAGGAGAGCCCCTGTCATCTGGGACAATATTCATGCTAATGACTATGATCAGAAGAGACTTTTCTTGGGGCCTTATAAAGGCAGATCCACAGAGCTCATTCCTCGGCTAAAGGGAGTCCTCACCAACCCCAACTGTGAATTTGAGTCTAATTTTGTGGCCATTCACACGTTAGCCACGTGGTATAAGTCTAACATGAATGGAGTGAGAAAAGATGTTGTCATGAGTAAGTATTTCTTTATGGAAACATTGTTTTTATAATTAATTATGTATATTTATTTTTAAAAAAATTTATGTACATTTATAACACTGTACTTTGTATTATATTACCTTTGCATCAAATTACTTAACGCTGCTGTGAGGGTGTTTCTAATACAACGGCTATTGAAGTGAAAATTTTCTCTAAGTCTGCTGTTATCAATCTTTATTTTGTTTCCTCTTTTCAAAGTTGTAAAAGCATTATTGTGGAGTGTGGCGAGCAGGACGAGGGCCGTGAGAGATACGAGACCGGTGCGTCGCTCATCAGTAAATCACGCCACCGGCCTCGCACTGCTCTCTCACGGCCCTCAGCCTCGTCCTGCTCGCCACAGGGAGTTTTTCCTTTGCTATGTGAGCAAATGGGAACATGAAAAATATATTTAATGTAGTCTCTCATTCACCACTATTTAACTTATACTAATAGAAAACGACTTCCGCTTCTGATAAACACGGAAATGTGAAAGGGTCAATTGCTGCGTTTATTTCAAATTATTCATCCATGGACCTTTTAAAATAAATGTTTTAATAAATACTCACAGGAGATTGCAGCAATTAGCAAACAACAATGTTCCAATCAATCCTCAATGGACAAAATTCTACCTAACATTTTTTTATATATACATCACAACAGGGAAGAATACGACTTTTAAATCAGCTAGAATTCAGACACAATTAGCATTCATAAGGAAAAATCGTGCATTATTTTTTATATTCTACAAAACATTTTATGCAAAAGTGCTGTTTTTTTTACTAAGTGAATATTCGATATGTCGATAAGGGGCTGTTATTCATCAACTTTGTCATATTTGTGTATTTATTCTTGTCAGATTGTAGCTTCATTGCTTCTCATTTATGTTTAGCTGACGGTGAAGACAGCACTGTGTCCATCCAGATAAAGCTGGAAAACGAGGGCAGTGATGAGGAGCTAGAAACAGACATCCTCTATAGCCCTCAGATCGCGCTCAAGCTGGCTCTCACTGAATGGCTAATCGAGTTTGGAGTGCCTCATCAGTACAACAGTAATTATGTCTTCTTTGTGTGATATTTTTTAACATGATCTAAGTTGTTTTGAATTTTGGTAACATCTATCTTAACCTTTCTCCTCTTTGTTTCAGGTCGGCAGGTACCTCACAGTGGAACTAAAAGCAGTTCTGTGGATGTTCCTGCGCTCACTTCTCCCAGCCTGGACACTTCCACTACAGTGACTACAGTCTTCCAACAGCCCATCATGAGTCCAGATGTGCCACTTAGCGATGAACTGCACGTGCTCTGCAAAGAAGAAGAGGTGGAGGTGGAGGTGGAGAAGAAGGAGTCCGATGAAGAACCCATGGAGATGGTTGTGGAGAAACATGACGAGGTGGAGGACAATAAAAATGTCAACCAGATCCTCACAGAGATTGTCAAGGCTAAGATGACAGAAGATCTCAAACCCATGGACACAGACAAAGAGAGCCTGACAGAGTCCAAGTCCCCAGAGATGTCCATTCAAGAGGATTCAGGCAGCGATATTGCACCGATGCAGACTGATGATCAACTCAACAAGGAATTGTTTGTTCCAGGTCCCAATGAGAAACCACTGTTCACTGCTGAAGCACTTACCCTGGAGGATTTAATCCTGCTGGCTGAACTCTTCTACCTGCCATACGAACACGGTCCAAAAGCAGTACAGATGCTAAAAGAGTTTAACTGGTTGAGAGCCAATAGTAATTATGTCAGTGTAAACTCCAAAGCAAAGGATCCAGAGAAGGTGAGAAATTACATATTTAAAAACGGATAGAAATGCAGGCTGGTCAATATGTAGTGCTTTTGTTCAACTAGGTGTCAAACTGAACAAAAAAACTCTACTTTCATGGGAAACCTAGGATTATAAGGGAATTTTTAAAATGGTGTTTTTCTAGGTCTGAAAAGTCATGAAGATTAATAGAATTTTAAGAATATAAATTCCTGGAAATTCCAGAATTAATGTACTTTTTTCTAATTGATGCTTCACA
Organism: Leuciscus leuciscus; assembly: GCF_965113295.1. NCBI lineage: Eukaryota > Metazoa > Chordata > Actinopteri > Cypriniformes > Leuciscidae > Leuciscus > Leuciscus leuciscus. The sequence continues at coordinate 9,866,048 of NC_138746.1, forward strand.
TTACACTATTTAATTAACTGACTAAACGTTGCTCTTGAGTGGAGTAAAACATCCTTTGTGATCCTTTGTCTGATTTGCGAGCTAATTTGTGATTTATTTGCAAACTTGAGTGAATTTGAATGATTTTTAATGGAAAAGACATCTAAAAGTCATGGAAATGTGTTGGTCAATGAATGGGAACTCTTTTTCTCTGTCATGGCCTTGTTTTGTCCATGTTGAATTAAATAGGAAGTAAAAGTGTTAGTTCAGTAGACACACAAAATGGTGGCAATGCAGTTATTATTTGCACCACATGGTGGTGCCTTTATGATAAGAATAAAATACTCACTTTTTAGGTAACTACACATTTTTATTAGTTGCTGCAGAGCTGCGTTGAGGCAGTAGACTTTAGATACAGTGGTAATAAGGTGGTTTTCATATGTTTCACATAGGTGACTGAATGGCAATCCAGAGCGGAATACTTTGAGGAGATGTGCTGCTCCGTCATACAGATGTTCACCAGACTCTCCAACTCAGCCAACAGGACCATTCTGTATGACCTGTATCCCTATATCTGGGATATAAAGAGTATCATCTCAATGGTGAAATCATTTGTTCAGTGGTTAGGTAGGTATGGCCACAAATCTCTTTGCTCCCCCTCATTGTTTTTTAACCATGCTGAGCCCATGAAATGCTTAAGTCATTTAGTTGAATCCCAAATGATGAGCATTAAATTCGTCAGTCACATCCTCATCAGTTTTTAAACTACACTTCAAGCACTGCACCGTTTTATAGTGACATTAAGATTTCAGGTGCTTAAAATGCATTCCTTAATAGATGGCATTGCATATTTTTATACTTAAGTAAATTAACACTTTCTACTCTATCATAAGACCTCAGTTCTCACTTACAGTATGAACAGCTTCCACTTGAAATTTCTTGGGCGAAGTCTGCCATTTATGGGAAAGTCTAGTGTACACTCGCTTTTCCTTACTTATTTTCACTGTGTAAATACTGTTTTCCTCTACTGACTGGATGCTGTCCTCATTGCTAGTTAGTGCCTCTTCTTCAGGCCACTCTTAATCTGATCAAATGAATTGGATGGCTGTGGTCACAGTTGCCAGGGTGGGTCCTGCTGCTTGCTGTGCATTCAGTGCGTTAACTTGCCAACATCTGTTGCAATCTCTTTCGATCAGGGGTGTGATCGTGAAGGAAAATCGGCCCCTTACGCCCTAGCGCGCCGCGCATGCGAACTTGAAAAGCAAGGCGGCTGTGTAAGGCTATTCTGGTGCACCTAGAGCAATTATTTAGCAGATATGGTAAAAAAAACAAACATAATATACAGATTATGTGTATTACACAAAGATACTCCACAAACAACCTCAGCGTATGCTTTACTCTAACTGAACTGGTCCGGTCTGGTCCAGCCAGAAAACACTTTTTAAGTGATACTACATTCCGGTGAACTGTACACAGTTCTCATGATCCTAAATTCATTTGTGCAGTCAGCGAACTGAAGGGTCTCTCATGAGAGAAACGCTTGGGTCATTAGCCAGCCCTTTTATTTACGATGATTATATTGAGAGACCTGTCACTTACTGAGAATGCCCATGTTTGTTATCCATATAGCTTCTGGGCATCGCTACAGTGCAGTTAGAGTAATGGATTCGGTTCTAAATGAGGTTTTTGTTGGAAGTTGGTTGAGTAATTATAGCACCAGCATGGCCTGGGTTACCTTGGTAACCACATTTTATTCACAGGTTTCTGTCCAGCTTTATAACAAAGCAACACAGCAGGCAGCAACCAAAACTGGCATGCCACACCTAAATTGTTAGCTGATGGAGGGGAAAATCAAGTGTATAATATGCTGCACTAATGAGTGTGTTCAATAGAACTGGAATCAAACACTTGATTAGCTTTCTTTGAAAACCCCATAAAGGCTTCTCTTTTATGTGAGAACATGCCCATTGAACAAATGTGATGTTAATTTAACTGACCCTTTAGTGTAAATTTATAGGGATGCACCGATATTTTGTCCGATGACCGATAATTCTTTATACTTGAAAGCCGATAACCGATATCTATGGCTGATAAATCCAAATCCAAATTTTTATATAATTTTTGAGAGCCTAATTTCAAAAACAAAAGTCTCACCATTGAAAGCCATGTCCAAAGCACTTCAAAGTACATCAAAGATATACAGCACTGTAGCCTAGTTTGAACCAGTGCAAGTTTTAAAATTATTTTACACTACCTAAATAATGCAAACAAACCGCTGGACAACATGACGTGCATATAAGGAATCAAAATGCATGTGCTGTTGATTAAATAAATGGTACAGCCTCTGCACAGACAATTATTAAATTATTTTAATTAAACTGTATTGTCGATGAAAATGACACAAGAAAAATAAAAGTGCTAGTTATTATTAATAATTTATTTTTGAGAAAAAAACATCTAAAATGTTATTACTGTTTCCAATATCAGCACTGCTTTTTTGAGCTGCGTTGGAGCTGAATGAACATCTAAACTGAAGTGCTTTGTTTGGGGGTTAATTGGGGATTAATAAGCTATTTATACAACATAAACATAATATTACAACTTTTATCTTCACAAAATAATGCAAATGCACAAGTGAACTTGAACTAAGTTATGTGCTTGTCAGAATGTGTCCACAACCCATGTTGTGGATCCGCTCTAGCCTATATGACAGACTTGCGCTGAAAAATTTCCCCTTAACTGTTTTTTCAAAGTGATTTCAAGCAAATGTTGAGCAACCTTCATGGCGGACCTGCGCTTCTGAAGTGTTTCAGCTACAAATAATACAGTATTTATCGGTTTTAATATATCGGCCAAATTTTCTTATCGGTTCAATAACTAGAACATTAAAAATGAACATATATCGGCCAATACCGATATGGTGGTCAGTATATTGTGCATCCCTATAAGTTTATTAGGTTTTTGTGTGGACTGTCCCCTCTCAATATGCTTTTCAGCCTTTGTTTAGAATAGATGGACAGTCCAAATCCCAGTGCATTTTCAGCCAGGCCAGCCAGCATTTCTGCCCCGTCCAAAGCAGTGCAGATGGCATTCAGTCAGCGGCTCACTGCTGTTGTGCTGAGATCACTTACTAATGAGCTCTTGTATTGTCTTTTCCCTTCGTTATGTACAGATGGAAGAGTCCTCAGCACAAGTGTCTACTGCTATTGGATGGACAGTGCCCGATGTATGCACAGTGCTGCGATAATTTTTTTATTTTTTTCGGGGTTTTATAGATCATACTGTTTTTCGTTATGTGCCCAAATTATTTTAATTTCTTTCAATGTCTCAGGAAAGGAAAGGTTTTTGTATGAAGTCACATTTGCGCAGCGATAGCTCAAGTTTTAGGTGTTAACCCCCCAATTCTTTTCTCTGGCAGCTCTAACATAATTTTTGTTTCTATCAGTAGGCCCAATTGAAATGGCTCAGACTAGCATTACCACACCATCTTAGGGGAAAATTGATATTCTTGCCTCATCTAAACATCTCTATAATAAAAATAATCAGTTAACAAGAATATAATTTTATGGATAAATGTAAAAAAAAAAAAAAAGTAAAGGAAGTGATAAAATTCCCCTCAGATGGTGTGTGTGCTGTGTGTCCTGCCATTTCACCACAGGATGTGTTAGTATGATCAAACTGATTGAAAACGGGGGAACTTTGTCTCCTGGATCTGCGCTGCATTTGTCTTGTTACATGACACTGAGTCCTCATCCCCTCACATTGGTACTGCTATTTAGAAACGGATGGATTTCAAATTTCAATATGCTTGTGTCTGCTTAACGACGATTAAAAAGTGCCCAAATTTATCGTAATTATCTGCTGCTGGAGCAAATAGGGGTTGTGACTGGAAATATTCAGTTGCTGCAGACTCTTGATTTAGAGGTTTTTCTTTTAAAGGGTCCAGATCTACTCCATCAATCATGTAAAATAAAGTTTCCATCGATCAAAGGAAGCGTCCACAGTGGTGGCTGATGAACAATGCTCGATAGTCATGTGACAAGGCAGATAGGTCTAAATGTGACTTCAGATGAAGGTTAGAATTCAGAGGGCTTAAACAGCTGAAGCTTATTTAGTACCAGCGAGTGAACTGATGACGTATAACAAACAAAATCCCCACACAGGCTGTTGTAGGAAAAGCGCTAGGCTACAACTTTCTTGAATATCTCATCTCTTCAAAACAGACAAAAACCTTGAGTTGAAGAGCTAGTACCAAACCTTATCCTAGATTGCATCATGAACCTCACTTATAACTGCTTGAGGATCATGTGAAAAACAAATTGTTTCAGTAATGTGCCCAAATCTGACTTTGCAGTCAGTGTAAGCCCTCTGTCATCGTAAGCTTAAGCTGCTTGAGCCCTAGGCAGAAGATATCCACGCTTTTTGTTAATCTTGAGGCGTTTTCCTTGATTGTAGTATCTACATTTATTTTCAATGCGTTATTTGGAAATAAGACACCTCTACCCTATACCCCTTCCCCCTCATTATGCCAGAAAGCCCCTCACATAATGTTTTCCGCTTGGATCTGATCTCAACAGGGTGTCGTAGTCAGTCGTCAGCACAGTTCTTAAGTGGCGACCAAGAGCCCTGGGCCTTTAGGGGCGGTCTAGCAGGAGAGTTCCAGGTATCCAATATTGAATTACCAGCAAAATGTTACACGAAGATATATTTTCGTTTGTTTTAGATGTTGGTGTGGTTGCAAAACGCTATGGGTTGGTCTGTTTAAGGTGAGCTGTCAGCAGCTGCACAATAAAACAAAGGGGTGTTGAGCCACTTAGGCTTTCTTTCTGAAGTGTCAATTGAAGTGGTCGAATGACAACTGTCAGATCTAGTGTTTGGGGTGATGGTGTTTTCTAACCCAGCCTAAATTTGTATTTCTTTCAGCAACTGCCCAAATGAGATGCTGCTTTTCCCCTTGCGCCCGCGACAGCGCAGCATGGCTAGGTTTTATTTTATGACATCTTGTTTCTTTGCAGGAAACAGCGCAAAAATTATTTCCACATTTTGTCTGCGCCTGCGTCCACAACACTGCGCCTGCGTGTGCGACTGCGAGTCTGCCAACTCAAAGCTCCATGAACAAAGTATTACTAATCCATAACCTCAACATTCGAAACATTTAAAAAATAATATGATTATCATTATTGGTGTGTCATGGAAAATATGTGATGTTTTAAGCTTGAAATTTTTGGTCATGGAGTTTTGCTCTGCGCTGTAGCATCATTCCTTTTCTCTACAGGACGTTCTAGCGCAGCGAAAAAGAGCGGGAAAGGAGCATCTCCTTTAGCCAGTTAAGCCTTTCTCAGACCAAGCCTGCGCACTTTTGTTTCATTTTGGTTTCTCTCAGAAAAAAAAGGTGGAAAATGATTGTCAATGGTACGTATCTTAAGTATGATGTTTACATGCTCTTGCTGAAAACTGACCAACCAGAGAAGCCAGTTTACTTGTGAAGGCATTTATTTCCATGCCTGTATTAGGCGCACATGCCTCAGCTCCTGTGTGAGGTTGGCACAGCTTGAGCAGGTAAACTCATGCTGAAGTTTCAGTAGCAGTGCAGTCACATGATCAAATCTAGAAAAGTTCTAAACTATTATATACTTTTGCTTTGGTCTCCACAGAGACTGTTGCCAATTGATGGGGCAAATGATCTTTTCTACCAGCCACCACCATCAATGCCTACTTCTAAAATCTATACCATAAGGCCTTACTTTGCCAAAGACGAGGTAGGTTTTGGCTTTCGTTTTGTACTTTCTTACAATTATAATCAAAATAATCAAAATTACAATTAAAAATACTCACCAGGGTAGGGTTGTCAACATCATTATATAGGTCTTTATATAAGTTTTTCAGGTAAAACATTAGCTTTCTGATGTAATTCAGTCAATCTGCTGTTTTATTCAAACTGTTACACTTGGTTGCAGACTTCCTTAAATATTTAATTTATATGTTGTTTTATACAAAAAACAAAACTATTTAATTGTGGTTAATTTGTAACTTAGCGTAGTTGCAATGAAAGTGGGCCTTAAATTGTAACTTGCTCACAGCTGGTGTAACCGACCCTAGGAATGTTAGTTTTGTGCTTTATGTTGAGGGCATGGCTTGTCTACGGTAAGCTGTCTGTAGTATGAAAAATCTGTAGATGTTTCTGTCTAAATAAAACTTTGCTGTTGGCTGCTTGAATTCCCATCTGAGGTGTCCCAGTTTAAGCTTTGCTTTTAGGTTTATTTGCATCACATCTGAAGCATTCTGCTGAAACAGCAGTCTGGTCCACCTGTTAGTCCTAAGAAGGTTCACATTTTTTGGAATGAGAGCTGTCAGATGCCTTCTCACACTGCATCTCTCTCACTTTTTTCCTCAGTCTGCCATCTATAAGGTCTGCAAGGAGATGTTCACTGAGAGCTGTGATGGCATTTCTTTCCCAGATGAGTCATCACCGGACCTTATTGGAGACAGGTGAAGTTTGAGCTTCTACTATGTTTAATCACATTAATGTGTTATGCATGCTTGATTAATAACATGTTAACTTTGTACCATCATCTTCCTCATTGCAGGTTTGTGGGAGGTTTTCTGACGCTCAGCCCTGACTATGGCTTTGTGCTTGAGGATGAAGAAGGTATCTGCGGCTATGCTCTGGGCACTGTGGATGTCAAACCCTTTGTAAAGAATTGCCAGATGAGTTGGATTCCGTTCATGCAGGAGAAATACAACAAGCCAGACACAGAGAAGGACCTGTCAGAGGCAGAGGTTTGCATGTCATTTCTTCTACATCAAACTCATCCTTAAAAGCCTGGAATATGAAATGATTTTTATTTTTATTTTTAATATAACCTTTTATTGAAGCTTCAGACAGAATCAGAAATCTTTTCTAAGCCAGCTAATTTGATTTGTATTCTTTTGGTTTCGCTTGCCAATAAAAAAAAAAATGCAATGAAAATACAGGTTATCGGTACTTGTTATCGAAAAGTACTAAAAATGAAAGTATCCAAATCGGCCTCGTTCTGGAAAAAGTTGAATCGGTGCATCCCTAGTTTTATTCTGGGGCCAAAACAGAGAAAGAAATATGCAATTTGCAGTTGCTGTTATTTATATGGCCAAAAAGTTTAAATTCTGATAGCTTGTAATGCAATGCGATTTTATAACAATATAGCAGACTACTTGCATAAAATGTGTAGAATTATCAGTTGTCACTCTGTCTCCTAATAATACGTCTTAGTTAGATGTTATTTAAATGCTTAGTTTTATGATCAAAGTGATGTTTTCATGGTGGTGGATTATATATAATATATATAATAAATATTCGTAGAAATTTGCGTATCAAATATGATACAGTAGGCTTTATAAGATACAAAGGTTTGGAACATGTTTATGGCAACATAATTTTTTTTTTTTCCTATAGAAAATGATGCTAAGTTTCCATGAGGAGGAGGAGGTTTTGCCAGAATCGTTCCTCAGTAACTTCCCATCGCTTATTAAAGTGGACATTCATGCAAAGGTTACTGACCCCAGTGTAGCTAAAAGCATGATGGGATGTCTCCTCTCATCACTGAAAGCTAATGGTAGGTAGAGTTAAGTTGTGTGACATGAACTTTTTATTTAACAGTGTCCTTGTTCCATATGATACTATTATTCATTGCTATAGTAATAAAATAGTTATTACACAGTAATTAGTCACTAATTGTACAGTAAAGCTGCTTTTTCATCTCTGTGTGGTCTATCCCCTCTCACCACATTTTACTTTAACTTTAATCAGCAGAACAATGTTTATATTTATCAATTTCAGATGCTGACATTAAAGAGGGATGATCTTTACTGTTAGAGGACATGAAAAGCTGCAGTGATTTTATTGAATGTGATTTCATAAACACATCTTTTTCTCCTCAGGCTCGCATGGTGCTTTCTGTGAGGTCCGGCAGATGGACAAAAGGATGTTGGACTTTTATAGCAAACTGGGCTGCTTTGAAGTGGCCAAAATGGAGGGATTCCCAAAAGACGTTATTCTAATGGGGAGGAGTTTGTGAATCTAGAAGAAAAATCATACAGAAGGAGCCTCCTAGAAAGTGCATAAAGCTTTGGCCCACATTTTAAGGCCCCAACTCGCTACCTGTTCATGTAAATATCACGTTTTGTAATGGCAACTCTGGTGCCCTGTAACGGTAGCTTAACTCACATCATTATGCTGAATGCACTTCTAGAATTTTAGGTGCTGTTCATTCACTTTGCCAGTCTGTGGTGGATGCTCAAGTGGTTTGTGTGTTCAGGGGGAGTGAGAAATGGAAAAAGAAGTGAAGTGAGTCTGTAAGAGTAATTCAGGACGCATGAGTTACTTTCACTTTTTTCTGGTAGACAGATTGCTTGAGTTGGCCAAGTGCCATTGAACCTACTAAATCTCTTAGATGTGGCCGAGTTGCAGTTTGTGTTCGGCATATGTGCATGTTTAAGTTAATGTCTAGATTCTCCAGACAAAAAAAAAACTTGCCATTACCTGATAAGAGATCTTCACTTTACTGTTTTTAATAGTTTATTTCATTGCTTTACAGTGTTCAAAGCAATAATCCAGAAGGACTTCTTGACAGTCAGGGTTTGTGTTATTGCTTTTCAGGACATTGTAATAAATTCTGCAGTTTTCCAGGTTTAAACTGCGTCGGTGAGCTCATATGGAGAATGCAGCAGGCTAAAGCTATCCTTTGAGGTTTGGGATGCTTTTGAAAAGAAAAGAAAAGAACTGAAACTGAACTTTGAGCAGGCAGAAGTAAATACAGTTAAATCATAATGTTCATTGTCTTTAAGACCGCATGGGATACCTTTGTGTAAGCCTTTAGCATGTGTATCTTTTAACGATACATTTTTTCATTTTGTACAAAAAAGGCCCTTTGGCTCTTGTCCTTCTCTGTAATATATTTTAGGATAATGAAAAATACTTTCCTACACTTCTGCCTTTGTTTAAAGTGGTGAATTATACATTTCCGAGACATAACAGGGTTACATTATAATTCTGTTGTTTACAACAACAACAAAAAAGTAAAATTTGTAACCTCAACCTTAAGACCAATGCTCTGCACAATGTCTTTAATTAGAACAGAAGGAAAATTAAAACAAGTGGAAAAAAATCCAGGTATATTTATGAATTAATTTTAACATATTTGAGACCCGTTTTCTTTTGCCTGAAGAGAATGATAGCAGCCATTGCCTGTTCTTAATGAAGGTCTGCCTCTTTGTTAATATGTTTAAAAGCCCCACGGTTTAATTTGTGTTTCTCTGAAATCGCAAGCCAGTCAGGATTGTTTTCCTGAATGTAGGTACAACATAAACTGTTTGTTCTGTTCTATTCCCCTATTTAACCAAAAGTACGGACAGAAAAGTTGTTTATTTATATAAAATCGGTTGTGCTGTATCCTGAAAAACTAGATGAGCACAAAAGTCCCTTGCAGATTCCCATATGTAATGTTTAAAATAATGCTGGGGTAAAAGAAAAATGTAAATACTTTTGTGCATGGGCAGTTTTGACAGTTTTTCCACTTCTTCCCCTTCCCATTTAAGGGAATTTGTACAAAAAAATTGCTATTGTTTATCTCTATGGCTTGTTGCTTGGATCATTTTATTTTAGTTGATCACATACAATGTAAAGGGCTTTTTCTTTTCTTTTTCTTTTTAAAGGTCATATACAATGCATACATTTAAAAATATGAAGACCTTTCTGTATTTTGATGTATTACGATAATGTATATGTAATATAGTTGTAATTTCTGTAAGGGTTGTATGTATTTAAGATGTTATTAAAATGTTAAATAGAAAAGAAAATCTGGTCAGTGAGTGAAATGACAAATGCTTTTTAGACCCACAATCGCCACCTCTGGTGAACACTCTTATTTCTGTCTTAGTTTCACTAAAACTTTGCAGGGGTGCATTTAAATTGTGAAAAATTGAAAGCTGTTCCCATTTCTCATTATCTTTCCTAGTGTGCTATTAAACTAAATTTGATTTTATTGCATGTTAGTATACACTAATTTCTTTAGCACTATAATTAGTAGAGTGGTGGAGGTTCAAATTTTGGAAGTGTTGACAGCTACTGTGTGTGTGGGGGTATTATTATATATATATATATATATACACAGTACATGTATATACATGTGACAAACTAAGTACACCCTTACTGCTTCCATAGGAATTAAGAGGGTAAGTAGCAGTCAGATGCTGCTAATCAAATGCTATTGATTAATTGATCATCAAGCAAGCGTGACCGACTCAATAAAAGCAGATGTTTTGGCAGTTTGCTGATCTGGAGCATTCAGGTGTGTGTTAACACAATGCAGAGGAGGAAAGACATCAGCAATGATCTTAAAGAAGCAATTGCCATCAATCTGAGAAGGGTTATACAGCCATTTTCCAACTATTTGAAGTCCATCATTCTACAGTGAGGAAGATTATTTACAAGTGGAATAGTTGCCAGTCTTCCCTGGAGTGGCACTGCTCAGAGAAATTGCAAAAAAACACCCAAGAACTACACCTCAGACTCTACAGGCCTCAGTTAAAATATTAAATGCTAAAGTTCATGAGAGTACAATTAGAAAAAGACTGGATGAGTATAGCATGTTTGGAAGGGTTGCCAGGAGAAAGCTGCTTCTCTCTCAAAAAAAAAAAAAGAAACATGGCAGCACGGCTTAGGTTTGCAAAGTTGCATCTGAACAATCCTCAAGACTTTCTGCAGCCACAGGATCTGGACACCTTGCAGTCACTGAGTCGACCATAAACTTCTCTGTTTAGCTAAGTATTCTAGATTCAAATGTGAGGCCATCTGTCCGACAGCTGAAGCTTGGTGGAAATTGGGCTTTGCAACAATGATCCCATGAACACCAGCAAATCTACAACAGAATGGCTGAAATTGAAAGGAATCAAGGTGTTGCACTGGCCAAGTCAAAGTCCAGACCTCAACCCGATTGAAATGCTGTGGCGGGACCTTCAGAGAGCAGTGCATAAACAAATGCCCGCAAACCTCAATGAACTGAAGCAACGTTGTAAAGAAGAGCGGGCCTAAATTCCTCCACAATGATGTGAGAGAGACTGATAAAGTCATATAGAAAACTATTCCTTCAATGTATTGCTGCTAAAAGTGTCTCTACAAGCAACTGAATCATAGGGTGTACTTAGTTTGTCACACATGGCTTCTCCATTTTGGCTTTATTTTTGTGAACCTGTTAAAGACTAGATGATTTTTATTTTTTTTATTATGTCCTGATATGTAAAACGAATTCAAAAGGGTCTTTTTCACCTGACTCTATGCAAAGGATCATGTTAGATTGAAGACTGGAGTAATGGCTGCTGAAAATGTAGCTTTGCACAAACAGAACTAAGTTACATTGTAAGACATTAAGTTTGAATATTTCACAATATTACCGTTTTGCTGTAGGTCTATATTTATGCAGCCTTGGTGAGTATAAGAGTTTTATTTATTTTTTAAATGGTGATTATTCCCAACTTTTTAGTATTGTATTGTATTGTATCTAGTATAAGTATTGTATATTTAATTGTTACAATGTCTTTTAGATATTGTAACAATTAAAAACTAGCTGTTAGGTCAGTGCTGATGACGTCATAATCATGCGCCGTTTTTCGCGTTCTTGTCACATGTGTTTTGGAATCGCGACTTGCACTGTGGATATTGTAACCTTTATTGATTGATCTTAGTAACGTTCGAACAGTTATGTCGTTTGTTGAGGACGAAACGTCGGACAGTGGGGTGGACTCACGCTCGCGATTGGAAAGCTATGTGTTCAGTAAGATCAACAGTGACGCGCTGCATGCTTTTTAGATTTACTAGCACACGTGGAGCAACTGCAATTGACTATTTCTTTAATAATTTTGGCCAGAGATGTTTAACGTTCATTAAATAAAACTGGATTACTTTACCCTCAAAATACCGTTCAAACGTGCTCGTTTTCAGTACTTGCATTACTTTCTGCGTATAAATTAAATATAGGCTACTTGTATAATAGTGTGATTTTGATTCCATCAGGTTGTGAGTTGTCTTCTGAAGTTCCATTTTACACATTTCAAGCAGACGAAGATGAAGATGTGGAACATTTTCTGGAGCTCAGGACGGTTCGTAGAATATTTTATTAAAGGAAGAGTTTGCCTGTCCTAAACCTGTATATGTCGCCATTCACTTTCATTACGCTTTTTTTTTATACAGCTCTTGTAATGGTGACTGTGTGTGAAGTAATATAATGTTGATCAAATCATGATAGATTTTCATTTTTGGCTGATTTATAGTTTTAAGGTCAATATGAAATAAAATTGCATCCATTTTCTCTGTGTATATTATAGGACTTATTGTGAATAATTCGTCTGTGTGTTTCTTTCTCTTTATATATCACCTTCTGTTTAAAGTCACCACGAAATCAAACTTGACAGTTCTTATTTTTTAACCCTTGTTTATTATAAATGATTCATCCATGTACATTCATTTTTTTTTAAAGGGAAATCACCCAAAAATTTTAATTGTCATTTATTTACTAATCTTCAAGTTGTTCCAAGGTTTTTTTTTTCTTTTCTTTTTCTGTTGAACACAAAAGTAGATATTTTGAAGAATGTTGGTAAAAAAAAACAACCCCAAAAACATATATATATATATATATATATATATATACACATACACACGCACTATGGAAGTCAAAAGGGTGCTGTCAACTGTGTGGTTACCTTAATTAAAATAACGTCCCCTCCCTCTTTCAGCAGGGGTGGGACAACCTGTCACTTATGAGATCACAGCAATGGCAAACCACAATGATCTAATCAATTCCCGATGGACAAAATTAAGTGCCGCCCTATTTTTTTTCCTGGTTTTAGAAACCATTTCTTGATTTTTATGGTGAAATGACAGACTTCTCATAGGTGATGTATGCAGGACTACTCCAGTCATTTAATGGAGCTCATTACTTAGCTCAATTTCAAGGGCCAAAAAGGTCTATTGTCATTAGTGTAGCAATATATGAAGCACAGAACTCACTTCAAATCAAGCAGCTTTCTGTTGGTTAACACAGTTGAACCCATTGCAAAATCTGTTAAAATCACGTGAAATTCCCGATTGGGTGGATTCCTATTGAAAGCTGGATTTCGCTCGTAAAAATTTGCCTGACAGTGGTAAATGTGTCTGCCCCTTTAGTCTGCATAAACCCCGCCCCTGCAAGCTCAACTTTTGGAGTGTAAACGACCACATCTCATAAATCCAGTCTGGTAAAAAACAGCCGTCTGATTTAAAAAAACAGCTGATTCATAGAACCAAGTTCCTGCCCAGCGTTTTTTATTTATGATAATGCATTATACTCATTTGTATGTCATGATATAGACAAAATGATCAGTTGCTGCTTTCATTTCAGCGTGATTTTAAGATGTGTAAAGAGCTTGATGACCTGTACTTTTAAACACCTTTCTCTCAAACCATTAGATTTGTCTGGGTGATGGTGCCAAAGAGGAGAATAATGTTGTGGAAGTGACCGCTATGAATCACCAAGGAAAGAAAATATCTGTGCCCGTAGCTAATCTCAACATTTCCTGCCTGCCTATGGTAATGCTTTTTTTTACTAAACTGTTGTATAATATAGGTATTCAAATATGTTGCAAGTTTTTAAATCAGTTTTTTTCACATCTGTTTCTACTCAGGTAAGCCTTGGGGAGTTTGAGTTGATGGCTCCTGTCACACTGCGGCTGAAATCTGGATCTGGACCAGTGACTGTCAGTGGGTTACATTTAGTTGGTGAGAAATAAAACCTCAGTTGCAAGTCTCTATATCACAAAAAATGCATTTAAAGCTAAAAATCACACACAGCATGCTATTTTATCCCCTTTTTTTAAAAACTGAATGGTGCTGATTATTTCTCCTCTTTCAGCCACAGAGAATGAAGAATCTGAAATATCAGATGAAGATGATGATGTTAGTGAGGAGGAAATGCCCTCAGTCAAACCAGCCAAGAAAAAGCAGATTTAAATCAAACTTTGTGGAACAGAAATTGAGATGTTTACATCAGACCTTTATATGTTTTATACAATATTAGATGTGATGTTCTTGTATGAGACATGATGGAGGGTGGTGAAAAATTTCGTGGAATTTTGTACTGTCAGATTGTACAAATGTTAAATAGAACGTTTGAAGCCTCAATACAGCCAGCTCTGTGAACATTTACTTCATATTAAAAATGTTTATATTAGTTAATACTGCTACTTATGTGTATGTAAGTAACCGCCAACACCAACCTTCAGGTTCACTCTCAGTTGGGAGACCCACGAATTCACAGTCCTGTCACCATTTTGCCCTTAAGTGAGGGCACTTAAGGATTATTCCGGATGTACTATCCCTGTAACACACTGTACCATGACAGTGAAAAGCCTGTAAATCTGCATCTGCCTTCAGGGAAAGCACCAGCATTTCCATTGTTACGCATCATTTTGTTGTTTGAACTTTTGTTATAATCTTTACATTTTTTTTGGCAATCAGGGTTTTTAAATCTTAGTCCCTTTTTGAAGGACCGATAGAGGGAAGTTTTGCATGGTGCATTTGATATTGAGATCAGTCAAGGAGGACTTGCCATTGTTGCCATTTTTGTATTTTTACAGATTTATTTACAGAATCAGTAAATAAAATTTGTTTTAATAGAATCAGTGCAATTGGTACTTTTATTTAAGAGCTCACTTGCCAACTGTTTTGGTAAATTCACCAGGGTGAACCTGGTTTTGCATAGCTCCATATGTGCAAGTCAACATATTTTATATATGAAGAGTTCAGATGCAAAAGCCTCTAAGTGCCATCTGAAATTTTCTTCTAGAATGGTCATTTTTATCAAGCTCGTATATTTAAGTTCAGTAATTTCACTTAAATGACAATGAATAGGTAATTTGCATTGCCATTTAAGTGAAATTACTGAACTTAAATATACGAGCTTGATAAAAATGACCATTCTAGAAGAAAATTTCAGATGGCACTTAGAGGCTTTTGCATCTGAACTCTTCATACATACACATATATATATATATATATATATACATAATTGCACACTCACACACACATAATATATACAGTATATATATATATATGTTAGTGTGTGGGTGTGTATATACATATAAAATGGAACACATGGCCAACATGAACACAATAAAACCACAAATGTATACATTCAGACAAGTCTTTTATGTAATGAAAATAGATTTTAACCTAAAGTTAAATATTAACAGATCTATTAGGTCAATTCTAACATCTGTTCATTATTTTTGTACTTTACCTTTTACATTTTTGCTGTTTAATAAATTGTTTTGATTCATAATTCTTCTACCATTTAAATTTGTTTTACTGCTAAAACCTATAATAAACTGTTTAATGAGGTTTTTTTCGATGACAACTTATCCCATGTTGTGTGACAAAATGTGCGAATAGTATTTCTTCTTGTGAAATAACGGTGGAAATGTTCAGTAGCTATTATTTAGGCGTACCTGCCTTTAACGTTTGTGATGATACAGAAATTGACTTTGAAACCTAACCAGAAAAATGTGACAACGGCGGTTCCTTTAAAATGACGCCAACAGCTGGTGACGTCACTTAACTCCCCCTAGTAACCATCGTCGGCGTCTCGGAAGGGAGGAAGATGGTGAGAAGTTAATCTGCCTTTAGTCCTATCTTAGTGTATTTTGTATTTAACTGAGATTTTAGAAACTTTGGAAATACGCGTAATTTATCCCGCGTCTTGATTATTAGCTGCAGTAGCGGGCTTTCTGTAGGAGTGAAGCCTGATGGATCAGCGGCGCTAAGTCTCAGTTATTTTCCTTCCTCTGTCTTCCGTTATTTATTTCCCGAATAATTCAAATGTAAAGATTGTAACTCATTCAAGAAATCATTATGATATTGTAGCCACCGACGTTAAATGGATAGTTGAACAAAATGTGTCATCATTTAATCATCTTTCACTGCATTTTTTTATATAATGAGTGAATAGTGTCAGTCTATCTTTAATCTCTTATTTTATTTTGTATTGAATATAACTAAATTATTAAAATTTAAATCTACAAATGTCTTTTTCTTTTTCATACTTTGTTAGATAAGGCTCTTAGCTGAGAGAAGTAGTTTTTTCTCTCTCACACAAATGTCCTTATATAGTGTCATTGTTGTCTTGTTTAAAATCTGGTTATTGAGCATATTATGTTTATTCCAGGGTTTGTTGTCAATCCTTAGAAAACTAAAGAGTGCTCCAGACCAGGAGATACGCATTCTGCTCCTCGGTTTAGACAATGGTGGAAAGACGACACTTCTCAAACAGCTAGCCTCTGAGGATATTAGTCACATCACACCAACACAGGTAACACACTATCTCCCTTTTGCAGGAAATACAAATTGCCTTGTAAAAAGTTAGTTTCCTCCATTTTCATAGAATAAGCTCTTAAAGGGATAGTTCACTTAAAAATGAACAATTTGTCATAATTTACTAACCTTCATGTTGTTCCAAACCTGAATGAGTTTCCTTCTTCTGTTGAACACAAATTAAGATATTTTAAAGAATATCGGTAACCAGGCAGTTGACGGCACCCATTGACTTCCATTGTAGGAAAAAAAGAATACTATGGAAGTCAATGGGTGCCGTCAATTGTCTGGTGAGTAAGTAATGCCCAAATTTTCATTTTTGGGTGAACTATCCCTTTAAGGGTTTTTTCTTGCTTTTGCACAATACAGCATTGTTCAGTTAATTTTAATTCTTCTGTCCTTGCCAGGGCTTTAACATTAAGAGCGTGCAGTCTCAGGGGTTCAAACTGAATGTCTGGGACATTGGAGGCCAGAGGAAGATTAGACCATACTGGAGGAACTACTTTGAAAATACTGACATGCTTGTGAGTGTTTCTTACGAGATATGTTTATGAGTTATGCATAGCCATTATTCATTATCATATATCACTGCCATTCAGAAGTTCTAAAGAAGTCTCTAAATGCTCACCAAAAATATAGTTAAAAAAAAAAATTCTAGTAAATATTTCTAGTTTGCTATTTGAATATCTTTTAAAATGTTTTCATTTTTATTTTTTAAGCTTAATTTGCTGTAAGCAGTAACCGATTATTATTATCATCAATTTTTGAAAAGTTGTGCTGCTTAATATTTTTTGAAAACAGTCTATTTTTCAGAATTCTTTTATAAACAGCATTTACTTTCACTTTTGATATATTTAATACATCCTTGCTGAATAAAAGTATTAATTTATTTTTTAAAATATCGTACTGACGTCAAACTTTTGAACAGTTGTGTATATATATATTTCTTAAGTATGTGATATTTTCTTATATTTGTTTATGTGATGATTTTGATGTTGTTTTTGCATTTTAGATTTATGTCATAGACAGTGCTGACAGGAAGAGATTTGAGGAAACGGGACAGGTATAAAAATATCTATCATTATAGCAAATGTGTTCCTTATTACTTGTCTTATTTGTGTGTGCGTATGTGTGTAGATGAGAGATTATGAACCTTTCAAGGTCTCTGCAGGATATTTCTCACACAATGTGGCTTCACACTTGGTCAGGTCTAGCTACATTTTCCTGCTTAATACAGTTCACTGCAGCGTTTTAATTTTATTGGAAGTGAAACACTAAATTGCTCCAAGAAATGTGTAAGCATATACTTTCTTGATATGCATTTGTTCAAGCAAATCCATGCTGAAAGTATTTGAATTAGCTTTTGAATTACTATTTGAATTGTTTATGTGGTGTGCAGGAGTTGTCTGAGCTGCTAGATGAGGAGAAACTTAGTGGCGTACCTGTTTTAATCTTTGCCAATAAACAAGACCTGCTGACCGCTGCTCCAGCCTCTGAGATCGCAGAGGGACTGAACCTGCACACCATTCGGGACCGTATTTGGCAAATTCAGTCGTGCTCTGCACTTACGGGAGAGGGAGTCCAGGTGAGTAATTGCTTTTAGATTAGCCTTGTTTTTATTTTTCCAATCAGTTGTTTAGACCTTCCCATCAGCGGCTATTTTTTGGCTAAAGTTCTCCTTTCTTTCAGGATGGCATGAACTGGGTCTGCAAGAACATTACTGCAAAGAAGAAGTAGTAAGCCTAGTACTTTTTGTAAAGGGAATGTGAAAATCAAACTTTGTGGACTGTGTGGATTTTCTACCAGCTCGTCCAGGTTAAAGGGATATGAGGAGGCTTTTCTAACCCCTGACCCCTCTGAATCATTCCTCGGCCATCAACTCTGTCTCACCCGCAGTTACTCTGTCAACACTGTGCAACAGCATGATACTCTGAAATAATATGATGTACAATCAACCACTGAATTGAGTGTATAAGTGTTTTCTTTTTTTGGTATTGTTATTATTCATTAGAATGTTGTCTGTTTGATCTTGGAATCTATTTTAATATCTTGGATTTCTATGATTTATTCCTTTTAGATGTTTTATACTATGCTAGATAAAATAAAATAAAACATTGCATACGTTTATTTTTTATTTATTTTTTGCATAGCCTGTGTTATTTTACTGGCTTGAACCACTGAATAAATATTTTACTGTGGGATGAGCATCCGGCTAAATCACAATGGATACCTGTGTATAACAACCAGCAGGGTTGCTACACAGGTGTGCTTGCTTAAGCACCTGGCTGTGGCAGTGAGGAGGTTTTTTCTATTTATGACGTGATATCGAGACAATATTCTAATCCACATAATGCCTTCTGCTTCTGTAAAAGTCAGAAGCCTCAAGCAAGCACCAGACCAGCAGCGCAGATGCTCGTCACAAACAATTTTCTCTTTTTCAAAACAGAATACATTCAAACTTATGAAAATAAATATTTAGGGAATGTCTACAAAATGAAAATTAAATGACATTGCTCCTTTCTCTTGGTTTCAATGCTTAAGCTTCAAATATACAGTAATATTTTGTGTAGGCTATGTCTGTAAAATGTTAGCCAGAACACATTTAATGGTGAAAGTCAACAGTTGTGTTTTACCGTCTTACAACCAGAGATTAATCTGCACCTAGAATAAAGATTTTCCGATTTCAAAACCTTTTTGCCTTTCTACTGTATAGGTAGCCAAGTTTTATTGAAAGCCCATTTTTCCAGCTCAGTAGGCTAGCCTAACATACTCCTTTAAGTTGTGAGACAGAAGCTGCTCATTACCACTTAACATTAATAAGTCAAAACTCCAACTCGAACCCCGAACAAGCACACTTAAATCAATCCGCCTTAAATGCATTATAGTCCATTAGAGCTGAGAATCTAAACGTATCAACTTTATTTTTAAGGTAAGAGCGGGCGCGGCCATTTGTAACTGGAATGTTCGAGCCAAAGGCTTCCGGTCACGTTTGAATCGCTTTCAGTTCAAAAACAGTCCGTTATGCTGTTTGCTATTGCAAAGAGTAGGTAGCTGCTGTCATTATTGCAGGCAAATTTATTATCATAATCATAAACGCACTGGATTGTATCCCAAACAGTTTTACCGGGTCTGTACTTTGTTTTTCTTGTAGTTATTTTCCTATAGCGGCTAATTAACTGGAAATGTCGCACGAAAACAGTGTTGCAAAAGGTGGATAGTGACCTGGCAAACACTGACAAATGAATCTATCTATCTATCTATCTATCTATCTATCTATCTATCTATCTATCTATCTATCTATCTATCTATCTATCTATCTATCTATCTATCCATCCATCCATCCATCCATCCATCCATCCATCCATCCATCCATCCATCCATCCATCCATCCATCTATCTCTATGGAGCGAGGCAGATGTGGGCAGGTGACCTTGTGTTCCACTGGGGCTCTCCTCCCCCCTTAGAGGACAGGGCTAATGTCACACCTCCGTTAAACCCTATGTTGCCATGGCAACTGCTTTATGGTCATGTCAGAATTGTTAAATGCATAGATACCTGCTGTTTCATAAACGAGTAAAGGCGTTCCCGCTTTTCTCTGGAGCTGGCAGTGCACTTACAAATAACTCGTAGCTATTGATGCTTTATTCTTGGTAACTGAAATTCATAAGCTCAAATGATTGACAGACAATGCACTCAGAGATGTTGTGGGTTCACAAAAGAACTCATTCCTCAGAGTATACATTCACTCAACTCCTTGCTTTGCCCCAGTCTTCAGTCCAAGCACTCAGCAAACATAGAGACACAGGGTGGGTTTTCGTGCACCAGGACTGTCAGCACCTTCATTTGCAAATCAGTGAGCAGCAGACATTTGCTGTTTTTGAGTTTGTCCACTGAATGACACCGAACCGGAACTCTCCACAGAAGCCACCTGTGCTGTGAAGGATGTGGCGATGAGGTGTGTCAGCTGCCAGAGAGACCGAACACTGCGATGTTGATAAGGAATCACAAACAGGAGAATTCGGTCATAATCATCAAACCTGTATGCCTAAAAAGACTGTTGTAGCTGTTTTTGTCCATATAGTGAAACTCAGGGAACAACAAGGGACCCCACTGACTTTCATTTTTAGGACACAATTATGTTTAAAAGGCAATTATAGGCCTACGCATTGATATACAAAGAACAAAATATATCGAGAACAAAATATGAATTGAGCTGGATAACTTTGCAACATCAACACTATTACTGAACTGAATTGAATAAACATTTAACTGACTTTAAATAAATAATGACATTATTGCCTTCTGTTGAACTACTTATAGCTGAATCAAACTTGTTTCATAATTAATGAACTTTGCAACATTGAGGTTATTGAATTGAATTGATACGACAGTGAACTGAGCTGAATAATGATATTATCTTCTGTAGAGCTGAAATTGAGTTCGTTTCATAATTTATTTCATAATTTCGTAATTAATTTTACATCACTGTCAATTTCCTGCTTATTAAAGCCTGCTTTGAAACAATCTGTATTTTTTTAAATGTATTTTGTGTTTCAAAGAAGAAAGAATGTTTTACTGATTTAGAATGGCATAATAAACAGAAATCCTTGAGCGTACTTTTTAAAAGTCACCATTAAATCAAAATTGATAATTCATATTTTTTATGGAATGTTGTTCATTATTAATAATTGATCTGTTGCACATCTTTAGTTTTTATTTATTTTTATTTTTCCCCTTAATCTTTTATCAAAAACATGAACTCACCCTCGCTCTGGCAGCTACATCTCTCTGATCATGGCTGTGCTTAAAGGGATAGTTCACTCAAAAATGAAAATTGTGTCATCACTTACTCAACCTTGTGTTGTTCTAAACCTGTATGGGTTTCTCTGTTCTGTTGAACACAAAAGAAGATATTTTGAAGAATGTCGGTAACCAAACAGTTGATGGACCCCATTGACTTCCATAGTATTTTTTCCCCCCACTATGGAAGTCAATGGGGTCCATCAACTGTTTGGTTACCGACATTCTTCAAAATATCTTCTTTTGTGTTCAACAGAACAGAGAAACCCATACAGGTTTAGAACAACACGAGGTTGAGTAAGTTGAGTAAGTGAACTATCCCTTTAAGTCAAATTTTGTATGCCCTTCCCTCAATAATAATAGTAATTTGTTACATTTATATAGCACTTTTCTGGGTACTCAAAGCGCTTTACATGGAAAGGGGAATCTCCTCAACAACCACCAATGTGCAGCATCCACCTGGATGATGCGACGACAGCCATATTGCGCCAGAACGCTCACCACACACCAGCTTACTGGTGGAGAGGAGACAGAGTGATGAAGCCAATCAGTATATAGGTATGATTGAGGCCATGATGGACAGAGGCCAAGGGGCAAATTTGGCTTTTTAATGACCACAGAGAGTCAGGACCTCGGTTTAACGTCTCATCCAAACTTCCCTCAGTCTCCTTCACTCAGATGTACATCATTGCTAACATTACATGAATACCCACTACTGGCAGAACCCTTGAAATGTGCCCTAAGCCCATGATCACTTGGAATCCGCAATGAAGTTAATTTATTATTTAAATTTTTTCCCCTTATGAATTTGTTTTACGCAACATTCTATAGGCCTGTATGTATGCTTGGGCTGCTGGAGAAAATATAAAATGAAAATCATAACAATACAATAAATTTATAGCTACAAATATTGTGCGGTTAAATGTCAAAATAAATAACAAAATAATTTCTTACACTAAGTGTTGGTAAATTAAGTGCGATCTGCTGTAATATCACAATTGTGTAGCATTGTGGTCTATGGATCTGCCTGAAGTGTACATATTGAGAAGACTTGCTCCCTCTGTCAGGGTCTGTCCAAATAAGCTTCCCTCGCCCACTTAACGAAGTTGAACGCACTTCAAAATGGCGGCGGAGATTTCCCAATAGACAAAATTCCAAATAGACAAAATCAAGTCCCACCCTTTTTTTTTTCTTTCAATAAACCATTTTACTCAGATATATGTCACAATAGGGTAGAAAAGACAGCATCCAAAATTGCATACTCTCTTGAGTAGGTAGGCTACTTATTTTGAATAATCAATTGCTTCGCGACTGCCAAAAAAAGAACGTTCTATAATGTGTGTGTAGTATGAATGTAATTCGGACGTACTACATTTGCCATGTTGTCATTATCATGTGCCCTATCAGTGTCAGATGCCTCGCATTACTGCCATTCACAAATCCTCCCCCGTGGCCTCATGGGATAGTAAAGTGTCCATCGAATGCACACTTCAGAATCTTACCGGAAGTAGTAGGTCATCCGGGTACTTTTTTTCTACTCTTTTAGTACTATGAATTCGGACACACTTCTTTTGTTGCATACTAAGGGAAGTTTACGATTTCGGATGGAGCCTATTAAAATTTCCGTTCCATGCCAATTTGAAGTCTCTTAAAATAGAAATATCCTGTATTCCGGTAAAAAAACAAACAATAATTTTGTATTTAATGAATCCTACGGAAAGCATCCAATGACGTTGCAATGACTACCTTTTGCCTTTTTGATGACAATCTCCCATTTCCTGTGTTGTCATAGCCTGTGTTTTCTTTTCTAGTAATCCTCCTGGCTTGATGATTCATTACCATGTACAGTATGTGTAGCAATTTGTCATTTTTACATAAAAGTTGGTTAAATAAACAAATTTAAAAATTAACATTGCAACACACAGATAGCTGTAATTGTAAGGAATACGGGAAGAGAGAGCTGTGCCTCAACTCCCAGTGTAACCATGTCTAATGAGATGATGACATCTTTCATTTACAGAACATAATCACATTAACTGTTTCAGTTTGAATGGCTTAATATTTCCCATGTGTCATCATTTTTCCATATGAAGCTCAAGAGCAAGTTTGCTCATGTCTGTTTGTGTAAGAGAGAGGGTGAGGAATGGAGATATAGTGTGTTTGTGAGCATCAACTCATCACTATATATCACTTCATTGGTGTGTATTTGCCTGTTCACTGGGGTGTGGTCTGATGCTCTTGACAGCTGTGTGTGTGTTACCATGGAAACCGTGTGTGTGTGTGTGTGTGCACATGCCTCAGTGTAGGGGCCTCGCTGAAGGTGTGTTTTAATGCTGTTGCTCCGCCGGGAGCCTGTCAGCTGTTGTGCAGCTGCCGTTGCATTAGCAGGCCCGAAGCCCTGCGCATTTATCCATCTTCTCTATGACACATCACACTTCTAATTCCAAAGCCTAATCAAAGACATCCACACACAGTGCAGGGCTTGTCAGGCCAGCAAATGCTACAGAGATCTTCTGGTTTCATATTCCTGTAATGAGTAACTGGAGACGAGAGGGAAATCTGCTGCTCTGGCTGCCCTCTTTGTTACCCGAGTATCTCCAAATTATTAACACTGGAGCCTGGGAATTCAGCCTTCAAACAGACACGCAGTGTTTCCTGTAAGCCTTACTGCTACGCCTAGTTCAATGTTTTATTTAACCAGGGTTTTTAAATCTTTGGTATTAACAAAATACACAGATAGGAATAGCAGATTCTTAAAGGGACAGTTCGCCACTAAAAAAAAGAAAAAGAAAATTCCTTCAGCATTTACTCACCCTCTTGTCATTCCAAACCTGTTTGGTGTTTCTTGGAGCACAAATGATTTCTGAAGGTTCATGTGACTTGCAAATCTTACCCTAAACATTTGAACAGTAGTGTACAAGAAAGAGCTGCCACAAAGGGGAAGATTATCAGTGAATAATGATCATTTTAAACTGTTCCTCACACAAAACTATGACGTATCGTATCATTTGTCATCTGATGTGTTTTTTTTTTTTTTTTTTGACAGCCTGGTCACCATGAACTCTAAGTGTATGGAAATGATCGGTGTGAAGATCAGTGTTGCCAAGTCTGTGATTTTCCCGCTGAATTGTGCTTCTTTTAAGTTAAGTTGTTTCCGTGGGTTGATCTCTGAAGTACCCAGAGGCCTCTGCAGCTCTCCTGCCTCTGTTGCTCCAGGACTGGCCTCACAGGCCCTAAGAGGGATTTTGGATTATCCATCCTGGCTTTAGGGATTGGAGCTGCAATGTGCTGGATAGCAGAAATCTTAATTCTGCATGGTAAATAGATTATTGAGCATGTGAGGCACTGACAGACATTCCAAATTAGATGTTGACTCCTCTCTTCCCTATCGTCTCCTCTTTCAGCGTTTCCTTTTTCTCAGAATCGCTTAAAATCTTTATCTTTTATGCCTCTCTGTCTTTCCTGCTCAATCTATGGTATCAGCGTAAAGCAATATGAGTGAGAAGCAGTAAAAACAATGGCCCTACATACATCTGGTATTAACATCTGTCTCAGATTTACAGCTGAAGTGGTCAGCACTAAATACAGGTGGGTCCACAAATTCTCATGGTACACATGTGACCGTATTACATTTGTAGGGTAAACTCTAATCCTTCTTGATGCATCCAGTATGGCAGCAAAGGCCCACATACTCACCTTTTGTTTTATGGAAAATAACCATCTGATCAAAAGAAGAAGAAAAAAAAAAGCACATACCATTTGGCAGCACTGAAAAGTCAGCAGCTTCGGCCTGCTCTGTTTCAGGCAGATCCCCCTAAGGTTTCTGGGAATTTGTTTTGTTTTTGAGAAAGGGCTATGTATCATTTCTGTTGTTCTCCTCTACTCTCATGGCCTGTTCACACACCAAGATAAATGTGATTTAACATTTGACAACACACGTTGTCAATGTAACATTTGTTTTTATTAACAGAGAGGTGTTCTAATCTCTTTTCCATCACACTGCAAAAAAAACCTGACGACTTGGTGGTGCTCGTGAACAGACTATAGCGTCTATTTTACACTGCAAAGGTGGTTTCTGTTGCTACATGAAAACATCTTAAATGTCTGTGTATTTGACAAATATTGCAGCTAATCCACTTCATCTGTGATAAAGTATGCAAACAGTGCAAGCATCACTACGGGAAGCAGAAAGTGTCTAACTTCACTACTCCATTTTCCCTGCCTGCAATCGGCAAATCTTGTCAATCGGTTAAATCCAGCCCCAGCTGAAGTCAAACACACCTACTATTTTGCTAAGCAACAGTGAAGAGCACCATATATGAACAAAAGCATGAATCGAATGTTTCCCTGTAAATATTAAACATTAACATAGAGCATTCGTTCAAATAAAAATGTTTGAATCCGGAATCCGGAACAGACGAATCGTGCAAAAAATTTGATGGGATTTTTTGTGTTCAGTCTGCAAAACACGTATCCCCTCTCTAATCTTTAAGTTCTCAAACTACATTAAACACGGAGCAATACAAATCTGAAAAGCGCTAACGTGATCCCCACCAGCAAAGCCATCATCGTGGGACATCGTTCCCCCTAATAACAGGGCAGGTTTTAATAATTGATGGCAAAGGAAGAGTAAGCAAATGTGACTGTTGCAGAAAACCAAGAGGCTTTAGACTACAGCTGGTCTGTGCTGGGCTCAAAGGGTACAGAAGACCTTGAAGCCTTTGTACAAACATGTCCACACCCTCATTTACACACCAACTCCTTTACATGAAAAATCACCATGTTTGCTGTGCTTTTTATTTTCCTTTTCACTTCAGGCCTCACATACATCCGTATGTGATCACATGTACAGAGGAGCTAAGCAGGGCAGCCTCTGTTGTGTTTTGCAATCGATCCTTCCGGCAGGCTTCAGTCCTCCCACGGGCTGCAATGAGCCAGCATGAGCAGCCAGCGTGATTAGCATCATGGGACGGCAGAGCTCAGAAAAACAAACCCATTGTAGAGCTCTCGGAGCATATGGCGTATCCACCCACATCAAGCAGGGGGAAAAAAGAGGGTAGAGTCCAGTCAGATTTCTAATTGGTCACAAAATGTTGACTGTGTTGGTTTGAGAGCACATGAATGTATGGGGTTTGTGGGAGGAGAGGGGCTGGAACGTTACACTTTATAAATAAATGATGAGCTGTTCTTCAAGCCTGATTACTTCCCCCATCCCCTTTCTACCTCAGCCGGCCCTGCGCCCCCATCCCACCATGCCTTAATGGAAAAATGTGACTGATGCCCCCCATTGACCCATGAGGAAGAGCTGGAAAGTCTGGCATCAGTCCTTAGGCTGCTATATTTAAATCATTTAAAAGTGGTCTTGGCTTTTTTCTTTTCTTTTCTTTTTTTATTGGAAGCCACATATTTCGCTTAAATTTTCGCTTCGAGCTTGCCCATAATGCTGTTACTATCTTATAAACAATGATTAACTTTACTTCAAATATAACCTCCAAACCTGTTTTGATCATCAACAACAAGGTCTAGGCAAATGATCCAAGCCAAAGACAAACAGGGTCATGCTTGATTTATGGGATTTTAGTCGGATCTGCAACACAATAAAATATTTTTAGAGCTCGGCATAAAAAAAAAAATAATAAAAAAAAATTTATTCATAAAATATATAAAAAATTTCCACCGGGTTATAAAATATTGTTAATTAACATGACGTTTCCAGGTCTAGAAATCACATTTTTCTAAAAAAAAATCTTGATTTTTAGTTGTTTCATCTTATTTTGATGCTTTTGTCTTGTTTTAAGTCATGATTAGAAGTTTGCTGAGGCTTCCTGGTTGAGAACCACTCCATAGTTTAGAGCCATGACTTCTGCCGCCAAGAAGAAAACTACATTGCAAAATTACAAAAGATTTGTCACACACATCTGTTTAAACCAGCATTTAATACTCTTTTGAAGCACATTTATTTCGATTTCCAAATGTATGCATCCAGTTTTCTTGTATAAAATATGTGGAAAAAAAGTCAACTGTTCTCTAGTCTCACTCAGTCGAGTCTTTTTGGAGTTCTGAGTGCACAGAAAGGCCTTCCTGCATGCCTACAGACACAAACAGGAAGTTTTTCCAGCATGTTCACAACAATCTGTGTTCCGCGGTGACCACAGACCCCTTCGGGCTTCACCGTCACCGACTAAAACAGGAAGTATATCTACACCGTTATAAGACTCAGAGGTGTGTGTAGGCACCAATCATCCTGAACATGCTTCACATTTGCTTAAATGCAGGAAATAACATTATCTGACAGGAAGCAGAATCCAGAAGTACTTCAGATGCAATAGCTCATGACATGCTTGGTGGAACCTCTTTGAGTGAAGCCTCCAAAGAACCTGGATTGAGTTTTTGTACTGATCTTTTCCAACCTACTGAAAATTAACGAAAAATATTAATACATAATTGTAAACATAACAGAAAAACAAGAACCTCTGGCCTCTAAGGAATGTAAGTAACACGTCAAACCATAATCGTGGTTACCTGTGGAGCGGTTCAGCAGAAACTTAAGCCCAAAATCTGAAGGTGCAGTAGAGGTGAAATATGATAAATAATAAACAGACTCTATCCCTCTTTTTTAATAACAATATTCCCCATCTACTGATAATAAAACTGTAGAAGATTAATAGCAATGTTAAAAGGAATCTTTAGCACATAATAAAAAACAACCAGATTCCAGATGCCCTAAAGGCAAGAAGAGGGGAGGTGAAAGGAGTTAAAACTAACTCCGTTTACAAGTGATCATTATCTGCTCTGGGTCAAAACCCTCTGCAATTAACCGAAATCTGTTTGTAATTTTAAAAAACTCAGCTGGGTCCCGCCTCCACATTTCTCAAAGAAAGATTCCCTTATTATTTTACACAGGGACAGACAGGGTTTTAATGCTTAAGTTGGAAGAGATCGGAGTTTTTAAGCCGAGAGGCTTGCATTGCATGATAAAAAGTGCTGTTTTCCTTGTAATTGTGAAGTTAACAAGCCTGGTTTTGAAAGACAGGCGGGAAACATGTCTATGGAGGAAATGAGCGAGATATCGGAGATAAACCGGAGATGCAGTGGAAGGTTAACTGGTGACGTATGGTTTAGTGGAAGATTGCCCATACAATCCATAGAAATCAGGGTGCCTGTGGCTCTGTGAGGCGTCGATCCAGTCGTGCATGGAGAGCCCTTGGAGGGGCTGGGACATTGAGGCCGTGGAGGGCAGGGGGTGCGAGTAATCCTGTGTCCAAGGGAAAGATCCCGAGCGAGGGTAGGGAGGATGGCCACGGTGGTTCGATATGGAGGGGACGCTAGAGCAATAGCAGTTGTCCATCGTGCACATGAGAATCTTACGGCCACCGTACTGGGGCAGCATGGCCTGCTGGGAGGAGCTGGGATTGGGGTAGTCAGCTGGAGTAAAAACTGAGCTGGAATGATGGACCGACTGGGCGCTGCTGCTACTGCTGAGGCCTACAATGTGCTGGGTGGAGCTACAGGGAGCCAAGGGCGGCTGTGACGTCGGCCCGTCTGCGGAGCTGGAACCTTGACCCAGGAACTGCTGTTTGCTCATGGGGCCTGACGAGGAATCCAGCAGGCTAGTGCTGCTTTCAGGGAAGGCTGTGGAGTGTTTGCGTTTCTCACCCCCGGAGGTATTCGCATTGGAGGGGTGGACAGATATGCTCTGGAGGAAGTGTGCGGGAGTACTGAATGGTGCTGGAAACAAGGAGATGAGGACAATGAGTTTGATTTGTGGAAAAAAAAACAATGTGTTGAACAGAAATGTTTTTGCAAGCCAAGTTAGTGGTTCTCAATTGGTTGTGCTTCAAAACTGTTTATCATATAAAA
Source organism: Leuciscus leuciscus (assembly GCF_965113295.1). Classification (NCBI taxonomy): domain Eukaryota; kingdom Metazoa; phylum Chordata; class Actinopteri; order Cypriniformes; family Leuciscidae; genus Leuciscus; species Leuciscus leuciscus. Next base: position 9,895,062 of record NC_138746.1, read on the forward strand.
GTTTAAAAAAGGTCCCCAAAACCAATTTTTTTTTTTTTTGGGTACGTTTACATGACAACGATGTACTAAAAATGAAGACGTTTTTTCTTTGCGTTTTTCACATGCAAATAACGTTGTCAAAGCAATTCCAGTTCACACGGATCATCGAAAATGAGTAAAAACGCTGTATTATGCTGCCAGGCCAGTAGTAGGCGATGTCACTAAAAGAAACACTTTGCGCCTATAGACTGAACACGTAATACACATGCGCATGTCATCACCATTTTCACAAATTAACGTTTTTGTAATTTACATGGAGATGATAACGTAATAATACGTGATAATATGATTTTTTCAAAAACTTTCACTTTGAAACCAGTTTTCAAAAGTTTGGGTTTTCAGGCCCCCAAAACGCCAATGTCCAAAATGTATAAATAGTTTTCTGGTTTTAGTTGAAAACAGTGTTGTGTAAACAGCCCCTTATTTCTTCAATGTTTTATTGGTTTTTACATTTTTTGAGGATGAGGTCATTCCAGGGTCAATGACGAGAAATAATGAAAAATCTTTTATAATCTAGTTTAATCACGTGTCAACAATCTTTTTATTCATGTTGGTTTCATATGAGCAAACTTTTTAATACCAGAACTCATGACCCAATTAGAGACCAATAAGTTGCCGACCCACCAGTCACTGAGCCACTGAGTAAGTTTTTACTAACCTTCCAGTATTTTTCTCAAGTTCTTTTCCTTTTTTGAGACTTCAGACAGGAATATTTTGGAATTAAGATGACCCACTTTGTAAGGAGGCATTACACTGCCTGTACATGATGTTGATCTGTAAAAAAGTCCATTTGACATCAACAGATTACCAACCATTCAAACATATTCAATAAAAGTATTCAATTTCAATCAATTTCTGCACTTTGGTTCATAAATGACATACCTGTCCATGAGTATTTTCACTGGTTTTGTGTTCTACAAAGCAAAACAAAACAGAGCACAAATATTAATCTTCCTCTACAAGCTCCTGCTTGACTGCCTCTTTGTCTGTAAACATGGAAAAATCTGGAAGTGCAGATCTACTGATAACAACCACACGCAGACAGGGAAGCATTTATCACAGGTATGGGCACATTCACATGGACTGTTTATGACAGAATGTGGGTGAGTGCAAGGGGATTTCTAGCAAAAGTCAAGGAGAGTGTGCTTAAGGAAATATTCACTATGTCTGAGGCCCAAGACGGCTGCCTCACTGCCCAGTCAGACTGACTGCGCCTTTATATGAAGGAAAGTTTCAGACAGACTTCCAAGAAACCGTGACATCACATTTAATAATCAAAACTTAAGGCAATATTCAAAGATTTCACTATTTTATTCTTGCTAGACATTTATTGATCCCCCTGCAACAACCAAATCGCACACACAGGACTAGGATATCATAGGCAGTTAAGGATGACCAGATGAAGTCATCTGTGAAGGGTGAAAGAGAGAATCGACCTCACCTTCATGATGTTAATATTCTCCGCCTTGTCAAACACAACTTGGACAGAGCTGAGCAGTTTCTTGGCCTCCTGACGGCGTGCATTGAGCTGCAGGGTTTGGGTTGAGTTCTCCTGGCAGTATTTGGAGTGTGCTTTATCCAGCACCTCCAGAGTTCTCCCCAGGTCATCTTCTAAGAGCTGGTGCATTTTGTGATACTGCACACGCACCTCCTCCTTCAGCTGCTGTACCTTATCCTGCACAACAAACACAAGGTGCACACTGAATTTCTATAGTTTCCATAAATGTGAAAACTTTAACAAATATCTCCCTGTAGGAAAGGAAATGAAAATGATCACAGATTTTGTTGTTTTAATGTCTCAGTTTATTGTACCGTTTCAGACACTGTGAGAAAAAAGGTGATGCTGCAATGTATATTATCAGAAAATTTAAGTGGTTTTTGACCTTAGATGGAAGTAAATCTATTGTAGGAGACCTCCAAAACAAAACAAGGAACCATTAAAATAGCATAATATGGGCACTTGGGATTTTTCTCAGGATAAACATCTGAGAAGCAGAAAAGTTTAAGTAATTTCACATCTGCTAATAGAGTTTCAGGAGAGGACATGTAAAAGTGTTTGTAGAGCAGCTCACTGAGGTTTAATAGCCTGTGAGATGCACAGAAGATTGAAATGTGTATCTGTGATATCTAAATTATACTTAAAAATCTTCATATACAGGGTCCAAAATTTACTTTTTACTTTACTGGCTATTAAACTGTATTTTGATATATTTGTCCTTATGAACATAAAATGTCATTTTAGTATTATTTATATACTAAACAATATAGTTATATATTAACTTTAGTAAATAATACTGTATACTATTATATTGTTTATTAATATTTTGAATTAGTTTTAATAATTTTAGTTTAAGTTATGTGCCGTCATGTTTATTAGTTTAATTTTTTTGTTCTATTTCAGTTTTAGTCATTTTAATACATCTTTTTTTAACTTTAGGTTTTTCCATTTAATATTTATATTATACTTTATTTTAGCTTTATTACAATAACGAAAACATTTTTAATAGTTTTAGTTAACAATAAAAACACTGGCAACATTTGTCTCAAAAAGTGCTGGACATAATGTCACTCGATATGAGTCAGTCACAAAAAGTTTGATTTTGTTCTCATTTTCATTTCGTAGCTTAATGTGTCTGCACAACTTAGTTTTCTATATGTGACTGTCTTTCACTTTTGTGTTTACATTTTAAATAAAAAAATAATTATTTTGTCTGGAAATTTTATTCTGGTTCATGCATGTTGAAGTAAAAGTGTTTATGTATTTGATTGCATTTGCTTCATTAAATTTGAACTTTTCTTGAATATTCATTGTCATTTTCATATTTTTATGTGGATCCCTGGAAGAACAGCAGCCATTGTATAAGCGAATGGGGATCCAAGTCCGAGACCAGGGGAATTTGACCAGGCCTCCTCCTTGACAGTATTATTTTGTAGTATATAACACTTGTCTAATACATTTGTCTTAAACACAAACATAAAACTGCAGACAGGGAGAAAAGGTCTACATACAGTTTAAGCACAGACGCTGCCAATGTCATACCAAAACCAGCCTCTTCCATATTCATTAGCTGCGGTAGAGGGTGAGGGGAGAGACAGGCAGACAGATAGACAGAGTAAGACAGAAGAGTGTGTGCATGTCGTATAAATGTGTCTTTACCTCCACCAGTACTTTGTCAGACTCCAACTTATACAGCTGCTCCTCGATGTCTTTCACTCGATCGTCAATGCGATCCTGCTGCTTCATTAACATATGCTGAAGGGAAGAACAAAGACAACACAAATCAAACCTTTTTCCACAGATCCATGATCTGCCAAACTTAAAATAGAAAGACTCCAGGTTCAAGGAACATCTGAACTTTTCTGAACAAAAAACTATTTTTAGCAATATTGGTAACACTTTACAATAAAGTTCCATTTACATTAATAGAAAACGAACAATGAAAAATATAATAACACTTTATTTTACGGTGTCCTCGTTACACTTTAAATATAGCCTACTTACTTTAGTAAAAAAAAACAGTAAATTATGCACAATTATGTTGTTAATTACTATCACTCAGTACTTTAGTACTTAATTTCTTGGTAATTAATTGTATATATACACCATAACAAGGATACCTTCAAATATAGCGTAACCAAATTATTCTTGTAAAGCATACATTAACCTTAGTTCATGGTAATTTCAACATTTACTAATACTAGGGATGCACGATATATCGGCCACCATATCGGGATTTAGATTTATCAGCCAATATATCGGTTATCGGCTTTCAAATATAAAGAATTATAGGTTATTAGTATCGGCCAAAATTTTCATATTGGTGCATCCCTGACTAATACATTATTAAAATCAAAACTTGTATCTGCAAATATTATTTAATAGACCTAACATGAACTAACAATGAACAGTTGCATTTGTATGAACTAATGTTAACAAAGATCAATCAATACTGTCACAAATGTATTGCTCATTGTTAGCTACATTTTAGTAGCGGTCCAATATCTAATTGGACCTTATTGTAAAGTGTTACCAAAATATTTGTAATCAAATCGTCTTAAAGTCAAATTCAAGCTAATAAAAGCAATGCATTCTCCATACAACCCCAAACAAACATCCTGCAGGCCCTCTCTATGAAATCCCCCCCCCCAAAAATAAAATAAAATAGCTTATTACAGCAAATGAATGAAACAAAACATGTCGGCAATGAGACTAATTCATCAGAATCACGTTTGCTGTGTGATTCTGCCTGCTATTAGGTGTCTGGACAGGTTTTAAATTGGATTCAGAGGAAGCCACTAACCCCAAAGCTCCCCCATCCCCCAGCCAAATCAAAGCCTGACAGTGTGCTGAAGCTTTTATAATCCCCTTTATACTCAGTTTCACATGCCCACGAGAAGAACACTGTACCTCACCACACCAAAGTCCAAAGGATGCTGAATAACAAGCCAATTTAGTTGTTTAATCAGACAAACGTCCATGCAACATTCAAAAGGCCGATTGCAAAGGGAAAATGCAGCTGTCATGACAACAATAACGCACATTGTGCATGCACGAGTGTGCGCATTAATAAGTGTGGAAATTTGAAGCAGAGCGAGAGGGGGCAAGGCCGTCTTAGGCTCTCATTTTGCTCTCTGTCTCTCCCCTTTGTTTGCATGGGCTTCTTTCAGTGTCAGTGACAGATTGTCATGTTATCCCTGCATAGTGAAATGTGCACGAGACCGCTGGAGGATCTATAGGTCACATGAGAAGAGGCACATTCTCGGGGCCTACAGCAACCGGGCTCCTGTAAACCCTTGCATGGATGCCAAACAAACAGCATCTCTAACAGTAAACAGTTAACAGCTTTCACTGGTCAAGGACACAGGACACAGATATAGCGCAATAGTCTGGAAGTAAAAATCTCATTCATTTTCTCTGTACAGACATACCATGAGCTCACAAGTCAGTGTCATTTTACCTTAATTTAATATTTTTATTTTATTTTATTAAATGCCAAATTAAAGGAACCGTATGTAAGAAATGTATTTCAATTAATCATAAAATGGCCCTGATATGTCACTAGACATTAAGAAATCATGTTCATTTCAAATACTTATATCACTGACAACAGTAGTCCGGCCAGGATATTGTCATTTAAAAGAGAAGTTGCAGCACTCAACTGATGTTGATGTTGTCATGTTGTGTTTTGGCCTGATGCTCCACCCTCCACCTATCTACCAATCACAAAGTCAGTAGTGTTTCGGCATCCGGGTTGCCAGCTCTGCTCTAGTTACCACAGCTGCAGCTACAAACGTGTCGGATAAAAAATGTCTAACGTTACGAAACCTAAAAGACCTCGTTATGAATCCGAAATACATTGTAACAAAGTCCGAAATAAAACAAGGATTTGTATAGGAGATGCCTTTGAAAGATGGAGACGGCTGAAAACGGAGAAGAATTTCTCCTGCTGGATCCTGCAGCCTAGCTGGCAACCTCGAGTCAGGGGGGAGGGGGAGGGGATACACCGCTCTACAGTAATTTGAAAGTGATTGCAGTACCAGTTTTGGCCACAATCCTGCATACGGTTCCTTTAACAATGAAATACTACATTACCCACAATTATGAAGTGAGAACCACCAATCAGAGAACTTGCTGTATCACTATATATTGATATACTAGATACTGCACCCCTTAAGCTCGGGACACACCAAGCCGACGTCAAAGAACTAGTGGCGACGAAAGCCGACTGTGCTGTCCTCTATCGTCGACTGTGTCTCAGGCAAAAAGCTGCTCTTGAACACACCAAAATGACTAAAGGCGACTGTCAATGTGCGTTCTTGCGCGTTAGTAAATATCCGTCTATATCAGCAGGTATCAATAGTCTATTTTCGTAATTTAAAAAGAAAAAAAGAAACTAGGACTGCAGGTATACAAACCGTAAACAAAGCAGCACTTGCTTACCATTTCAATATCAATAATGCTGATCACTTTCTTCATTCCAGTCGGCTCAAGTTATTATCAAATATTTGTGCATTCGATTGCTCAGGTAAGATGACGTAAAATTATAACAGCCCTCTGTCTGTACGGTCTTGATTTCTTTGCTCGCTTTCATCAATTTTATTCTCATTCGCTAAGCTGAACAGCCAATCAGAGTTCTCTCTCTCACCGATGGCCCGACGCCGATTCAACAGGCTGAATCGGCCCAAACAAAAAACCCTGATGGTGTCCGACTAGATCAGAGCCAAAAAATAAGCTGACCGATGCTTAAAAACAGCCCGACATCGGTTGAGAAATAGGTTGGCTTGGTGTGTCCCGGCCTTTAGGGTTTTGTAAGGGAACATCCTGAGGTTTGTAAGTCGATGAAAAGCTCATAATTAAATAAATCATAAAAATGTGCAATTAAAATAAATACATAGGGCAGCACAATTAATCAAAATAAAATTAAAATTGCAATAGGGCTTAGTGCGATTATCAAATCGAAAAAGGCTGCAATTTAGCCTGTGTTTCAGAATGAAGAACAGAGTTCTCGCTAGCAGCTCATGATCCAGTGTTTTCAGTTCTCAGAGCAGCTCAATTCACAGTAAACGCTGCTCCACTGAAACTGCATCACTTTATTTTCACATTCACATGTCCAACATTTTTGCTGACATAAGCTTGCAGCATCCTAACAAATTTGTAATGAGAAGCGTTTAGAAATCTGTTGTCAACTAAACAGTTTTCACAGGTCTCCTTGCGGTTTTCCACCAAAATAAAAGCTGGAGGGTTTAACGTTTGAAGAATTTATTATTATAGTAATATTTTAATAGTTAATGAATATAATAATAAATCATTTCAGAAGCAATATGAGATGTTTTCTTACAAGATTAAATGTTTATCTATAATAGTTAAAATCGCAATAAGAAAATAAATAATTGTGACCAAAAATACTGTAAATAAATCATTTTAAAATAAAAACATACATTTAATTTATTTACCTGCATGTCATGTGACCATTAACTGACATCAGAGAACTGTGAACATGTGTTGTTAAATTATTATAATATAACCGTTAAAATCTCAGGAGAAAATATTGTGTCAAAAGGATTCAGGTGACAAAAAACTGTGAGAATCTCTGATCCAGGAGCTGATTAAAGGCTTTTTATTATTATTTTAGAAGTTTTATTAAAGCATTTATGAATTCTGTGAAATATCAATGGCACTAAAATATCAAAGCCACTAAAATGTGGGAGGTTACTTTTGCACATGGGGGATGATGATAAAAAAAATAAAAACACAGTTTTACTGAAAAAAATAAAAAGCCCTCATTACCTTCTCCGCAAAGGATGCTTTAATCCCATAAAACATTGTGAACTTGCTCAGTGAACAAATCCAAGATGGAGGACAAAGCATGCAAAATGTTTGTTTGTTTATTGTCTATTTAATCAAGTACTGATAAAAATGTTATGCAATTCTGTGCTCATTATTGCATCACTTCATTCGCTTAGAAGTATGTTAACGCCAAATTCAATGTCAATTGTAATTTGATCTCTCTTGAGCTTTATGATAGGAGCTCTCTCTGTTTGTGTGTTGAGCGGAGCTGCTGCCCATGTAGAGCGTTTCGTTTCAGTCAGTAGGCTGTCAGTAAAGGCAGCAGTCTATGTAGGAAGCAGACAGCAAAACATCTCACTACATTCTGGAACTAATCAATAGTTTTTAACAGATGAGTGTACCACTGCTTTGGTCTTACAGACTGGCATTTCGAGCAGTGGTATCAGACTTAGTCACCGATTACACATAGTTACATGCACAGGAAACTGCACATCTTCAGCTCAACAATGGCCAAAGCTTCATGCAAGATGCTAGCAGGAAGTTACAGAAAATTACTGCACTATCGGTGCATTTAGCTTATCAGCAATCAAAAAAAATATTTAAGGTTTTAATTTGTTACAACTGGGTGTACTGATGAATGTATCCATGTGCTATATCCTGTGTGAGCGCTTCTCATTTCAAAACGTGCAGATGTGCAGATACGACCAGTCAATCTCTTTTGATTCGGAGCACGGAAGGTCGCATCTAAAGAATCTACAGACTTCTACAGACAATTAACTGTCTCTGTGATAAATGCAAGTCATTAGATTGCAGAGATGCAAAGCCTGATGATAGGCTTGTTGATGGCTTTAAAAAAAAAAAAGAAGCTTTTAAGGTGAAGAAGATGCAAGCTCAGACTGAAACCAAAATAAGCTGGTTTTGTGGGGTAGTGTGAGGGGCGTGTGTGAATTTCACAGCTAAATGCTGGATGGGAGCTGATTTATTTCTGCAGTTTGTAAGTGACTCAAAACAACCTACATACATTCACAGCAAAGACAAAAAGGCATCCTGGCAGTTAAATGTGAAATGTGCGAACAGCGCACTGCTCTGAATGCACAGTGAAGATAACTTATTCACTTCTGAAATGGAAAAACTCACAGTATTCTGACAATTTTTTAATGAATGGTGCATGATTTTGTAAAATGGATGAGAGTACAGATCCGTTCAAAGAAAGGTCATGTACATGTTCAGATCTGGCACGTTCCATTATTATAGTACCCTTTGTGTGCTATAATAAATATAGTATTTAGATCTTATTCATAAACTACTATCTAACATAAAACTAACCTATCATGAAAGTAGCTAGAGAATGAGTACAGTAATATTTATATTCCCCTCCTCTTAAATGTCTTTTATGGCCTGTCCTATTTCAGAGGTCTATCCAACATATAAAATCTAAATAAGTTGACTAAATGTTAGTCGACGAGTAGTCGCAGAAGAAAAAAAAAACTCCACAGGAACTGATGAAGTCACGCATTGACAGATCGCGAACACGGCTGGTGTCGGGCAGAAAATCCAATGACCACAGGTAAAGAATGACCACAAAAAGGGGATGTGTGACCTTAAACATGACTTAACATTTAAAACACGCAAGTAGTAGCCTGACATTATCCACTTTACATGGCCACTCGCTCTATGGTTAACGCAAACCTACATAGGCCTAAATGTGCACTAATCTTAGGCGAATATATCCAAGTGTTTGCATGGAGTTTGGAAGCTAAATTTGTTCCGCGCTTTACTGCACGATATGTTTAACTTCCACGTCCACGCCATCATAGCACATCTTCTCAAATGCCGGCTTCATTGTTAGGCTTCACCCATTGTTAATGGATATTTTTCTTACACTAACGCATCGCTTCACTTCAGAAGGCCTTTATTAACCCCCGGAGATGCGTGGAGCACTTTAATCTTGAATAGATGCGCTTTGATGGACTTCCAAAGACATATACAGCCATTCACTGCCATTATAAAGCTTGGAAGAGCCAGGACATTTTTTTATATAACTCCGGTTGTATTCGTCTGAAAGAAGAATGTCATATACACCTAGGATGGCTTCAGGGTGAGTAAATCATGGGCTAATTTTCATTTTTGGGTGAACTATCCCTTTAAGGCCACTCAGAAGACATTAATGAATAGCTCTGTGTAGTTGGTTCTTGGTTGGTGACTTGGTGTGTATAGTTACATTTCACTTTCAAGAGGTCAATCTAAATATGAAACTATATCCCTTTAATATATAAGGCCTAAATTATCTCAGTGGAGAGGCACTTGTTAGTGAGGATGGATTTAAACTGGATATAAGTGAATGTTTCTAAAAGCTTATTTGTAATTGCTGACGGAACTGTATCTTCCATCTAAATGTTCATCCTGAGATTGATTACTGTATAAAGCATCTTTAGATATTCAACAACCATACTTTTTAGATGTTAATAAATCATAAAAAAAGAAAAGAAAAAAAAAAAAAGGTAACAAGTTAACGTTTTATGACGGCCTGACAAATCCTTCATGGAATGAACTTACTGAATCAGTCAGTATGCTGGGTACACTGAAAGCACGATTTTTAAAGTCATCGGATCGCTGTTCTTCTCAAACTACACAACTGTCTGGGGTACCATTAGTTGCTGTTGTGAAACACAACATTTCAATAGGAAGAATCACCAAATCTGGTACAAACTATGTTTCACAAGGGTGTCACGATTTCGACTGAAATTAAGTCACAATCTCGAACTTCGAAATAAAAAATGGAATCGTCGATGCTGCCACGCCCCCATGTCAGTGTCACGTCTGGTCGGCTTGCCAAGCGGAAAAAAACACACGTGTTGAAGTGCTGCGAGTCGACCTCCTCTAACTTAGCTACAACCAGTCAAAAGATAGCATGGCAACTGCAGATGCAGGAGACCCATCGACAGAACTTGAACCACCTCCTCTTTCACTGAAGTCGCCGGTGTGTTTTGTGTGTATTTTGGATTTCCAGTGAGTTATGTAGACAACGTTCGCAGACATGCAACCTTATTCGGTGGTGGAAAACTCCGGTTAATAGGCATTTAATTAGTGTGCTAGAACCACGCTACAAAATCCCAAGAATGCATCTCACAGCTACGGTGATACCCTCCATGTACAATAATGTAAAGGAGAAAGTTATTGAAGGTCTGAGCAGTGCACATTTACCTGTGTGGTATATGTTCAACTGTTCGGAAATAGTTTATGGAGAGACTATGGACATGGCTGTTTTATTGTTTTTGTTTGTTTTGTTGTGAACTTGAATGTCATCTTCTGTGAAGAAGACTGCAGTTACAAAAGAGAAACTAGATGGCAGGTAATTTTGCTTAAGTTTCCAATTGACTGAAGATATAAGTTACATTATGTTGTTAATAAATGTTTTAAATTTGACAATGTAGTGTGGTACATTGCGAACAAAGGTCAGATATTATATTGCATAAAAGTCTAGTCTAAAAATGGCATAGCAACCTGTGCTTTAAATAGAAATAAATGTAAAAATCGAGAATCGAATCGAAAATTTTATCGAATCGAGGATTTGGAGAATCGTAACACCCCTAAAACCAAAGTTACACACGCAAAAATTGATACAGGAAATAACATAAAATCGTGCGTGAGACTGGATTTCTTCCTGTTGAATTTTGCACACACAAGAAGCCTGTGATCCAAGTTGCCTTTAGACAGATCCAGATATTTAGCATGCAAAATATTTCACAGCATCAGTAATGCATCAGCGCTTCTCTCAGATTCTTATCTGATCATACACACTAAGCAATTGACACTCACGTGAACATGCACCGATAGATCTGTTCATCTTGGCAGAGGCATGATGACAATGGGAAATGGCATGGCACACAGCATGATGAAGCAAAGCACCTTATTACAGTACAAACTGCTTCCATATAATCATAGTGCATTCATCTACAGCAGCTTTGTCCAGATGAATTGCCATCACAAAGGACATTGCCAGCAACGTGCTTAGCTGATAAAACAAGCTTGCTTACAACTTCCTTATTTTCATACTAGAATTTCTCCATTTGCTTTTGCAGTTCATTCCAGAAAACCTTCCTGTTAAGCTCTAAGGCTGTATCCAAAAACGCATACAGTAGGCCAAAAACAGTATGAAACAAAAGAAGTGTGTCCGAATTCACAATACTCACAAAAGAGTAGGCAAAAAGTACCGGGATGACCTTCTACTTCCAGAGAGTGCATTCAATGGACATTTTACTATCCCATGAGGCCACAGGAGAGGATTTGTGAATAGCAGTGTTGCGACATAAGTGACGCTGGTAGGTAACAGGAAAATGACAACATGGCGAATGTAGTACGTCCGAATTACATTCATACTACACACACTCATACTATATAGAACTGAACATACTTTTTTTAGTGGTGGTGAAGTAATTCTTTATTCAAAATAAGTACCTACTCAAAGAGAGCATGTGATTTCGAATGCAGCCCAAAATGATTAAGCAGTTATGTGATCCTTTGCAGAACCTGCATGTCATGGGTGCAAACAGTGAATCACATTCACCACTTTCACAATAATATGACTGTGATTCCAAACATCTGAAGTCATCCGACTGTACTGAACGTTTCTCAAGGCCGACTGTGGGAGTCATATAACGCTGTCCGGACTTGCCTGTGTGCTACGGTGTGATAAGAATGGCCTCTCAAATTATTCAGTGACACCACAATCAATTTTCAAGTCTTTCTAGAGCAAAATCTGGAGGGCATTTACATTTCGAATGATCCGGTCCAACTGAAAGCATGACTAATTTGCAGAAAATGGTCAAATGTGGGCTGAGCCACATTTATATAATTCCTCACTGCTTGGGTCCTATATTTAAGAACGCAGTTAATTTGTGGAAGTTATTCTATGAAGCGTGAATGTCAGTGGGCCATCCAAAAGAGTAAACATGTCTTAAGCAGACTCCTATCATATTAAGCAGTATAAAAAGGAGCAAAAGAGATAGTAGGGGGATCATCCATTGGATCTCCCATGATGTCATCCCTGCAAACAGGAGGCGGATTATTGGGAACGGAGCAGAGAGGGAACTGAGGTCACTCCCTTCCTGTGTCTGCCGAGAACCCATGTCCTATTCCTGAACAAGAGGCGAGGGAGCAAAGAAGGCCAGGCAGTTTTATTGTGGGACCACTTGAGTCACACTCTCTAAATTTATGCACTTGCGAAAGAAAGAACAGAGGGATGTGTGTGTCTTTCAACAGCAGCTGTGGGTAGAGCAGGCCTTGCGTCCATTTCCTCCCTCTCTTTCCCCCTCCTTTTACAGACACTTGGCTGCTTTAGGAGCCATGACACATTGGCCATCTAAAAAGCATTCCTCCACGCATCCAGAAGTCATCCCTGCCAAGTCCAGCAGCAGCAGCTCAACTCACAACAGTTCATTATTCTTTGGGAGGCAGCTGAAGGAAAAGCGTGTTTTTTCAGTCCTACACTGCAGAATGTCCCGGCTAATTTACTTATTAGCATATCCATCAGTTTAATTGATAGGTAAAAGAACTTTTAATAAGTAGCTTTGAGGATCAGGAGAAATAAATGCAGAAAAATAAAAATGGATAGAAGTCTTTACATTTCCCCATAACAAATATCATATTATCAGCAGCATAATTTCAGTTAAAAGTTTAACTTGCAATGGAATAAAATAATAAATAAATATCACATAATAAATGCCACAAGCTTACTTATTTGATTAGTGATCTAGAAATCCGAAATATTTCTCCATTTACATCAATTTAAGTACACACTGATTTTCAGTGTGGACTTTTGGACCCCACTTTAAGTATTTGCTAGTATATGATTATCAGATATTTGGTTTTCCAATATTCAAGAGCTTGATGTTAACATATAAAAAACTTTTTTAGATGACAAGTCTATGTAAATAGTTTAATCTATAAATCAAACAAGGCAAGTATTCTTTAGTGAAGTGCTACTGTTTTATGGATAGGCTCTTTATTTCTGCAATTTGGCAATTAATCTTAAGCCCCTTTCACACAGTGTGTTGATCCCGGGAAATTGCCGTAAAATTGCTAGAGTGCCTTCTGTGTGAACGCAAACACGTCCCGGGATTGATGCCGGGATCAATGCCGGGATGGGGAACTAGTAACATTGCCGGGATCAGTCCCGGAATGCGCCCTGTGTGAACAAAAGCCAGGACCAATGCCGTAAGAGTTGTGTCGTAGTGATGACGCACGTGCCATCGCACGGGCCTTTCTACAACCTATGCTACTGCATATGGGGAACGAGCCACTCGGCAAACCCAGTGGTGTTACTGGGAAGTATGGACTCGACGAAGAGGAGTTATCAGCAGAACTGACATCTGACAGGAGTTATCACATCCTCACGTCACGTATCTTTACGGGATGTGTGTGAACGCACTCACAGATTCCGGAAAATCACTGGCAGTGTGAATGAACCAAAATCAAACGATCCCGAGACAAATCCTGGGACACATTAGCCGTGTATTTTCCGGAATCTCTGTGTGAAAGGGGCTTTACAGGAAAGAAGAAAATATGTGTAGGTGGAATTTATTATGCAGTGAACATTTCAAATCACTGAGAATAAACCTATTTGGAGCCATAAAAAACACATCTTTAATATGATTTACCTTTAAAATGAGCTTTTAGATAAGAAAGTACTTATATACTAAAGTGTTTATTTTAGGTTGATAAACTGATGGAAGAGATATAATCAAATATTTTTAGTTGCCCTGCTACTGAACATTACAGGTGGCACTAAAGCTAGTTTTTCACACTTATCCTGACTAGCTTTGGGGCAATTATTCACTATTAACTTAATAAAGCAGAAGACCTGATATTTCTCACTCTAAAGAGTGTTGACAGTCTCATTATACAGGTGTTAACATTCAGCTGGCAGGGCACAGAGATTCTGGATATGACAGAACTATCTAGGTATATATTCATGTTCCAGCACAGAACTAATGTGTCAAGAGGAAGTGACTGCTTCATCCCTTGAAAGGAAGTTTACTCTTGTTCACCCATCCAATAGGTTCATTCATGATGAAAAATTAAAAAGAGTAAAACTGATTAGGAAAACAAAGTTCAGTCTTTTCAAGTCCTCAGAACTCTGAATGTTTAATTGAGGCTTTTGCTAGGCTACGTTTTGTTCCTTTTACATTACCATTACATTACAGTAGCTAAATGTGTAAATTTACAGTGTAAATATTAGTTAGTAGTACTATGGAATACCGACAAAAAGTACTTTGTATGTATGTGTTTATGTAAGTATGGGCAATAAAACATTAATAAACAGATAAAAGTTCCTACAATATAATCATAGTAAATAAATAAATAGTTATTCAAACAAGCTTTCCGACATTTTGTTTAAATTAACTAAAATTTATTTTTTAGCCTTGTTGCCAAAGAACTTTACTTAAACTGGTTGAATGTATGACCTGAGAAGTGAAACCACGACACAGGTTTCTTAAACGTTTTTTTTAAATGCTTGAAATAAGGTTTGTGGTTAACACAAGCTTAAGATATTTTCACATTTTATTCTATGATATAAGAGAGGCCCTCCACCAAAGACATTGTACAAAGAGATTGTAAGCTTGGCATTGAGAAAGGTCACATGTGACCGAAACGTCTGCCACTTTTTTCAGTAAAAGCATTAGATTTTGTCTCGCTTTTTGACGTCTCTTTTATTTGGCGGAGTGTGCGGACTCTCTTGAAGTGCCTCTCTAATGAATTGAATGGAATTCTTTGTCTACACACCTCATAATATGGACTAATTTTAAGGCACGGTGAGTCCCTAGCTACTCTTCTATTCTATGATATAAAACACACAAGTAATACCCTCTTGTGATTTTTTTTTAAGCTTTTACTTGTCTTGTAAAAGGCAGTTGGTAACAAGTGTCTAAATGGACTACAGAGGTTGTCAGTGACATTAAATGTCATCGAACTCATCTACTCACTAGTCTGCTCTTGCAAGCTATTATAACTAACTTTTTGGGGAAACAAAGACTGAATGAGTTGACGGAAAATTAGTGATGATGTCATTAAAGTCATGAGACCATGGTGTAGTTCGTTTATAGCCTACGTTTAGCTTTTGACCTTTGCCGATTGTATTTACGCTTCAAAATTCATATAAGTTGTGTTTGTGAAGATTATTATGATAAACAAAGCGCAAGAATCATAAGTTATTGTTAATCACAGAACTTGTTTTCTGCTGTAATCCAAAAGCCAAAGGAAAAATACTATTGTGTTTTTGTCAAGGGAACCAGGGTGATGCTAAAATATTTAATCCCTGCACCACTCTATTGTGCAGTTTTTTTCAGCATGCCTGGTTTTACATTGGGCGACTGCCTTAAAGACCCACTGAAGTGCCTTGGAATGCGCAGCTTTGTATGATGTGTTGACGGTAGCTTGGGTGGGACATATTGAATGGCTCCTCCCCCTTTTCAAATAGCCAATAGCGTTTAGTTTACCTCACAGACTGCAAGTCGTACTTGATAGCACCATGGAAGCGAATCCGAGCGCTGATGATACGTTGGATTCAATAATAGAGGTGCGAATAAATTCTAGCCATTTCATTCTTAAAGGTGAACTAAGTAACTTTTTTTACCTTAACTGAACAGCTTCGGAGTCATTGGAATGGTTATATTACTTATTTCGGGTTGAATGGTGGTCGTTTCGCACCCCCCTGGTGCCCGTGAGCGAAAAATACGCACTTGCAACTTTGAGCCGGCGGGCCGCCGGCCGCTGCGTCAGGAAGTCTCGCGTGATATCAGGTCTCGCGATGTAAACAATTGCTTTACGGCCAAAAGAAATCTGCTAAAATGCTGTCATTATTGCGCTCCCTCACGCTGTCCGAACCCGAATGAAGAAGACGTTTTAAAGAACGTCCCATCTGCTTTGATGTCGTTGATCTATAGCCTCTGGTGTCTGAGAATCAACAACGAGTTTTTACGACAGTGTTGTCAAATATCTATTCCGAAGCTGTGGGGGGAGCTCTAGAGAGAAACCTGCGAGCAAAAAGCGAGAATACAGCGAAGAAGTCCCAAAGCTACTGAGTGCTGCTTTAACCAACGTACAGTTAGAAAATGGAATAAAACTCGAGCGTTTGAGGAACCTAACAACTCCAACCCACATTGCTCTGTGACGTGTTAATGGTCGCTTTGGCCAGGTGGTATTTATATCATAGGGGGCGGGACTTTAGATTCTAGAGAGCATTTGATTGGACAGAAGATGTGATGAGAAGCTGAAGTCTGCAGTGATGTCATAAAAATCTGTGATCCATTTTAGGGCAAGTGAGAGACTAAGTTTTGAATGCTTATATCTCCTAAAAGCGAATTTTGTCAATGTTTTGGAACACACCAGCTTATTCATAACGTTAAGGCTAACATATTCATACTAAATGCTAAAAAACTTAAATTTTGATTTCAGGGGGCCTTTAAAGTTGGCATGAAATATAAATTCATCTATTTTCTAAATGCATCTTGATGATCTGGTGTGAATAATTCATCCATGCATGTTGTTGTTTTTTTAAATGTTTTGACCATAATTTTTTATCAAAATGTCATAATTTGATCATCGGGTGAAAGGACAGATTTCTCAAATCTGCATAAGATCATCATCCGCCTCCATCCAATCAACATACAATGAATGAATGAATGAATAGAACCAACCAAGTCCCACCCTACATTCTTTCTCTCTTTTTTATATAATGTGTTGCAACTTCTTTTTCAACCAGACAGTTGACAGTAGTCATTGAGTTCCATGTTTTTTTTTTTCCATATTATGAAAGTCAATGGCAACCATCAACTGTTTGGTTACCAACATTCTTCAAAATATCTTCTTTTGTGTTCAGCAGAAGAAAGAAACTCATACATGTTTAGAACAACTTGAGGGTGTGTAAATGATGACAACATTTTTGGGTGAACTATCCCTTTAAATAACCATCTATTTAATTATTACATTTTAGCAAAGTTCATTAAGGGTAACATGCATTTAACAGGGCTAAACCAGTTCAGGGCCTGAGTTACCAGGTTAATCCATAGTACATATCGAATGTCTAAAATGGACTGGGCTCAGATCAGTCCCTGATACAGGCGGAGTATAGATACGTCTCTACAGAGAAGTTCGGGAGCAAAGCACTCACCCTGATGTCATTGCGTCGTACTTCCACGTCGCGCACCGCATGGCCATGGTTTGGCGCACATCTGGAGAAGCAGCAGTACTGGCAGACCGCCACCTGTTCCACATCGCAGTGATAGAGTCTGTATTCGTCATGGTGCGGGCAGCTCCAGGCCCGGACCTCCTCAGTCGCCACCAGTAGATGTCCAGGAGCAGGACAGGGCTGCTGGAGATGCGTCTGGATGTGAGACTGGCAACACGGTGCATTACAACGAAGACACACTTTCTGCGCTTGAAGAGGAGGCCCTCGCCTGCACAGAATGCAATGCAGAACGGCCGGCGCTTTTTCGACGTTCAGCGCGTTGAATTTTTCCACAATATTATTGAGTTTGATGTTTTTCTCCAGGTTTGGTTTCTGGTTGTACGCGTGGTTGCACTCCGGGCAGCGCACGTTGGCCGTGTCTTTGGCCCAGGCCTCGCTGATGCAGTCCCGGCAGAAGTTGTGTTTGCACGGCAGCTGTACGGGCTCCACGAACACATGCAAACAAATGGGGCAAATGAGTTCCTCCTCAAAGCAGTTCCGCCAGCTCTCAGCCATCTCAGCCATTTGATCAGACATCCCGTCTTGACTTGATCCGCTCGTGGAAGGCAAACATCAAGTTCTAGCACCGTCCTAACAACGTTTCGCTCATTCTCGTGACTCCTTCATTTATATCCAGATGTTAGGTCAGTTGATGAACACCATACGAGCACAGAAGCCCCAGAGAAACAGCTGTTGATCAGCCCCAAATATGCCAAGGGAGCGTTTCTGCTCCTGGCAAAGTTAGTCAGTAATCAAATACCACAGCCGGGCGTGAATAAATGACGTTTTTGGAATGAGAGAAACTTGCCCTTCTTTATCGACAAATGTTTATTTGATTAAACAAACTAAAAACACAAACTATAATTCTGGTATTAATTTAGAGAGCACGAAAAACTACTTAATTTAAAATGATCCTAATGGGAAAAATGAACGACTGGTGCTATGTTTAAGAACTTTATAAGCGATTACTCTTTTGACAGACGAATAACTAAGTGAAACAAATAAAACATATGCATTATGAATAGTTTATTACCACAAAAGTAATTATTTACTCTATGCAAAGTTGGTTTGTGATCCAAATACTGGCACATTTATTTTCATCTTTGTTTTGAGCTTTCTCTGATTGTTAAGCTACACATTAATGAATGACATAATTTAACAAATAAAAACCGACCGATATATTAAAAATGTTGTTACTTTACCTGTAAATAAGCTATTCTTCAGATACCCCGTAACGTTAAACGGTATAATGTATCGTTAAAAACGACAACGAAGAACCGATGAACAAGCAGAAGTGTGAATTTGTAAAAAAGTATCAGACAAACCAATTGTCAGTCTATCTTTAATTATGGCAACCGAATGAAACACCAGAGACAGACGGAGCCTGAATGACAGATGCCTGACTATCCGTTGAAAGATAATAAACTACTAGGTTAAAGGCTTCAACATTCGTCTAAAGTCCAATGCCAGTCAACATAAGATCCGTTAAATCCAAGTGAAAATGTCTAATCATCGGAAGCATATAGTCTTTAGCTAGGTTTAAAACAGGAAAAGGGTGACGCCACAAGTTCTTGAAGCACTGAAAACGTCCTTTCGCACGCATTTACTGAAGCAGTCGATCACGCATTTGATTTGTGCTCGGGGCACATGACATTTGCCCTGCTGGAATTATATTAAAAAAGTAGACCTGAGCCTTTGTGCTGCTCGTGTAATACTATATCGATAGGATTTCTGTCCTCTACAACTATAAGGTAAAGCCAGAAACACCATCTATCTAATGCCGTGACGCGATTTTGAATGAACAAACAATTGACGCGTATACTTGCATGCCAACATGCTCTCGTAGCATTAAACCCCAAAGAGCAGCGATTTTATCGTTGTCAAATCTATTCTGTCGCTATCTGTTCTGGTTGAACATTATAGAATGATCCATAACGCGATCCCTGTCCATGTTTCGCCTTATGTTTACCTGCTCGCACTTACCAGAAACGGATTGCATTCATTTTGTAGTGCCTAATGTCATGTATTTTATTTTGACGAAGCTAACTCGCCTAAAATATTCATGTATCAAAGCCTACATCAATACCTTTGTTGCTCTTAAAGGAGACGATATCGTTTGGCCCTTGTTATCGCTTATCAGCCATCTTGTTTTCCTGTTTAACGCGAATTAAAAACGACGTATCTATTTACTTTTCCTCTCATTTGTATGCCCTTTATATAGACGCTTCACGTAAAGCGAAAATATCCAGTTCAGCGACCATCCAGGGATATCACGTCCATTAAAATGTTAATCCTGGTGGAAATCAGATGTTTACAGCCGTATTCCAATCTGCGTCTTTATTATTTATGATATTTTTTTTCTCCTTTCAAGCAAATCCTAGATGAGAGGAATGCAGGCACAGGACTGCAACTCAGGATACAGTTCACATACTCCCCCCTTCCCCCGATCACGTGACCAGCGCGGATTTGACACAAAAATGGGAGGGGTTAATATACGGAGGAGGGGCTTGATTTAAAGGGGCATGCCTCTATTTCTTTTTTTTTTCTTTTTTTTGTGATCTGTCCAAAATTCTGTTTCTCTGCAGTAAATTAATCACTTATTTAAATTTTTTAAGCATGGCTTAAGAAGTGTTCCAGTATTTTTTTATTTAGCAGCTTACCGTTAAAAAACACCTTAATGTTAGTTAATGTTAACCACAGACCTGTCAGGAATTATTAAGCAGCAATAAACCACACGAGGCAGGAGTAACGAACTTCATCCATCTTATTTACTCTTTCACTTCTGTCCTCGTAAACATTACATCATTACACAACACTTCAAAATAGTAGTCACAATATAATTCACCCATAACACCTTATGTTCACCATGAACATAACATCTAATTTTACTCGAATAATGAAAATAAAATAAACATTTAAACTGGAACCCATGGCTTGAACGTGTTAATTCTGGGTTTTAGGACAGCTCTGTTTGAATCTACCATCCAGTTAGGACTCTTCGTCATCCAACCAGAGATTGCAGAGTATCCTGAAGTCAAAGATGAAATGTAGGGGTGACCTCGCCTTTTTGGTAGCTGCCCCTAGACTCTGGAATGCCCTACGCATTTCTATTAGATCCGCTTCATCTTTGTCCATATTTAAATCCAAGCTAAAAACGTATCTCTTTGATCTGTCATATAATCAGTGATGCAATTTCATTGCACTGTATTTTATTTTTGATATTGTTCTGTTAAGCCTGTTATGTAATGTTTTAATTTTTCTTCTTGTTGTGCAGCACATTGGTCAACATTAGCTGTGTTCAATGGTGCTATACAAATAAAAATCTCAACAGCCCACCAGAGTGCTGTTATTATTTCACATGCAAAGAGGGCATTTACATGCGTGTCTTGAAGGAACCAAAATACAGGGCATACAATTCTAAAGGTCAGAGACAGGCTTGGTTCTCCATGAGGAATTTTGGTGCCTTGGTCACACACAAAAATTACTTGGAGGTGAATCATGAATTGTCATCATAAAATAGTATATAATCAAATGGGAAATAGGCATTCTTTGCACAAACAGTCAGACTTGTGTAATCAAAATGAACGCAAACCCCCCGATTTTTGTAACTTTAATGCACTTAAGGGTAACAAAACCACAGGCAGTGTAGTGATTCTCCAGAATATAAAAAAACACCAGTACACACTAATTAAATTCATCTTTTAAAAAGCACAAATAAAGGTTCTTTTTTACACTTTGACCTATATTATTGAACACATTTCCCCAAAATTACAAAGCACATTCTAGAAAATTGATTGCCATTCAGGAACCAGTTTGTTTGCTTCCCCATAAAGACTTGGAATGCAATCATAAAGTCAAAGGAAACATAAAACAGTTTAAAATAATTATAAAATAAAACCAAGATCAGGGAACTAACTGATTATTCTCAACTTTACATTAGACAGTTTAAAAACATCCATACTGTACAGGCTTTGGTATTGTGTATGTGAACTGACTAACCACTTATGACTACAACTTAATGAAGACCTAAAGATCATCAACCTTAAATAGACACTATCTTATGTAAATTGAGTAAAACCAGATACTCAGACTTAACAGAATTTTTTAGATAAACATGGTAAAAAAAAAGGCCTTTTCCTTAGTATGCTTTCCTTCACATTACAAGCAGGATTTAGAAGAGCGGATTTTCTCTCAAAATGACACTTCAGTCCATTCCAAGGTGAATAAAGGCACCAGTGCTTGCACATTGTCTTGTGCTGCTAAATATTCAACAAGAAATATAAAGTATCTTTTGAAACAAACCAGAAAAACAATCGCTATTTTTTTAAGCTTTCTTATGAGTAAATAGGTAGACCAATACAAAGACAAGTGGTATAACGGACAAAATGTACAAAATGTTGTACATTTACAATGCTCTCTGGGAAAGGGGAAAGCATCTGAAAGTCTGTTTCCTTCAGCCGTCTATAGGCACAATGCATCTGGCAAAAGAGTTGGGCTCCTTTCTGGAGATGTGGGTTTGTAATCAGGGACAGTGAGCTCCCAGTCTTATTGCAGTGGGCTGTCAAACACAGTGTCAGGCAGGACAGAGATCTTTAGCTTCTTATCGGGCCAGCTGTACTCCTTCGGCAGCTTAGACTGGGTAAGGGGTAAAGAGATACACAGCGTGTTAAAATAATCTAAAGTTTACAAAATCTTAGTGAAATCACTAAACGTGAGGTGTAGGTAGAGCCTTACCATTTCACGGGTGCACAAATCCTGAATGTCAGCTAGCATCTGGTCTGCAAACTCCTCAGTAAGTAATATCTAAATTAAGGAGATCAGAACAAGGTCACACATAAGGAACAACATTGAATTTTAAAGGGGACCTATTATGCCCTTGATGTTGTTTGTGGGGTCTATTAGAATAGGTTTGGAACACATTCTTCACATATTTTACATTATTGCAGCAACTCTCTTCCCAGTCTGTCAGTAACGCTCCGTTTAATTCTGCCTCTATGAAGCCCCTCCTTCCAAAAAGCGCAGTGTGCTCTGATTGGTCGGCTAGACCAGTGTGTTGTGATTGGTCAACCACTTCGAGCACATTTTGGAAATATCACATCCCTTACCATAAACACGAGTTTCAACACACTACTAACACAACTCAACCAGGCCTCGCCTCTTTCTTTGCGAATGCCTTGGGCGGGAATTATTTAAATAAGGGATATTGTGACATGTACGTTCCCAGAAGAAAACTCAAGACTACAATCAAGGCATTTCAGGGATTTCAGAATCAGTTCTTACTGATATAAAGAATAACTCTCTTTGGAGTGGACTTTGTGCTTCGTAACTTTGCCGAACTTTTTTCATTCTCAAACAACATTACACACAAAAGCATAACAGTGCCCCTCTTTAAGCGATTTAATAGTAATACGTGTCTGATACCTGTAGCCATGGTCCGTGCGCAGCATACGGATGCTCTTCTGTGGCAAAAGCCCCTTCCACCCCAGTTGATACAAAGGTGATTGCTGTATCTCCATTAATGCTTTTATATGTGAAATGTCGGCCATGAAGCAGCCGACCTCTACAAGAAAAGGTTATAAAGGAAAATGCTGAATGAATCATTTACATAGACATTGATAAGTGTCATATCTCTTAAAGCAAGCGCGAAATATCAAAGGCTAAAACTATAAACAACCTGATGTTCATTTTCTCCCTGCTCTCATTTGGACTTTAAACAAAGGCTTCTCTGTGAGCCTCGTCTCTGTTTCTGTCCAAACAAGGAGATTACATAAAACTCATATCCCACTCTTTTAGAGCCAGCAAAATCAGAGCTGTTAGCTTTTCAGTGAGTTTAGTTTGTTTGTAAAACTGTAATACATTGGTAATATAAACAAAGTGCAAATCAGCACACCAGTACATGTGTACTTTTATTTTTCACTTCTGAGTGAATTCACAACCCCAGGGCCCCTCTTAAAGTTAAGGCCTCAGCAAAGTGGATTTTGAGAAAATATATGGCAAATGGAGCTTCCTACAGTGTATGTCCTACCTGAGGCACAGTGGGAGAAGTGTCCCAGACTCCTGGTTGAACTTTAGGTGCACACTTTCCAGCTGTCGTGTTCGCACCAGCTCGTGAGGGACAATAGCAGCCGAGCTCTCGCTCTCCAGACTGTCCTTACGACTCCTGGGATATAGAGAATGGGAAAATGTAAATAAGAAAAAAACTGAATGAAGGCGAGTTTAACAAATCAATTTGAAATGTGATGCGTGTCCAATTTGTGTCCAAGTGTCCAATTTGTATGTTTGGACACTTAAAGCACAATCAAACTGTATAAATGTAATCGCATTAGTATAATGAAATATCAAACCTCAAATGGTAACTGCAAACAAATAATGCTAGAGCTTTTCACAGTGACCTTCAATAAACAATGTGTCAGTCTTAAGGTAATTTTTCAATTTCACACAGGTGTCCTAAAAGAGTAACCACGTTCATCGCATTAACTATGAACATGATCCACTAACGTTAAACAACCAGAAATTGTCCAAATACTGATACTGCAATGATTCACACATTTGTAGCTTAAGTGACCAAATACGTTTTGAGGCCGCTGTAAATAAGCAAAAAAACGAAATATTGCAGTGCAGAGCTTTGTTTTTCCTCATTGATCTAACAAAGTAACTTGCAGAAACTCTACTGAACACCCATTTTCAAAGTGGAATAAAGAAGAATTGTCTCCATAGCCCATTTGCTGAAGAAATAGTCTCAGTTTCACTCGTAGTTGGCTCTTACCTTGATATCTGCTGGGTCTGGAAATGTCCAACTGATTGTCTATGGAGAAATTAGGGGCAGATTTGTACCACAGCGAAGTGAATAAATGCATTTACCACTACTGCCAAATGGCAAATCAATTTTATTCCTTTCTAAAGCTACTTAGAACAGAAAAAAAGTAAACTCTTCCCTCTTTTAAGAGATTTGAAGAGCACCTTTAAATGAATCTACATATTTGAAATTTGGTAATTCAGTTGCTACTCTAAGGCAACTGAAGGAAGTGCAGAAAAACAAGTTGTTCAACTGATTACATAAGTAACATTTAAGGTACACTTAAGGTAGGGTAGGCAATTTTGGAGAGGCTAGAAATAGCAAGACACAGCAGAATCTGCAAAGCGTCATGAGAGTTAAAGGCACACTATGCAAGATTTGTACCTTAATATAACAGCTTCGAAATCATTTTGATGGTAAGCGAACTCGTAGTAGGGCGAATCATCCCGATAGCAAAGCAGGGGGGGACGCCGCTGGCAAAAACCAGCAATGCAAGTTTGAGAGGTGGGGTCCCGACAAATCTCGCGAGAATCACGACTTGCTTTACGGCACGACGTCACATACACCCAACAACATATGAAGCAGCCTCTATGGAAGACACTAGCACGCATTTCAGACGTGAATCATTGCAGAGTCGACGAAGAAAACGCGGTCGGAAGAGTCAAGGAAAAGAAAACGAGAAAATGAGACACAAGAGTCCCACTCGGTCCAGCTTTCACTCGTTGGAGAGAGCTAAAAAGCAGCAAAGGATGCAACAGCGATGGTGACCTGGCGTTCTTGTTGATGGACTAGTAAGTAAATATCTTATTTGTAAACTTGCTTGCGTTCTATGTTGTATGTTGTTGCGCTTGCTTGTTGCATGTAATTTTTTACAAAGTTGTTCATTCATCCATTGTTGATAATAAGACCAGTCCACTAATTTCCACATATGTCTAGCTAGCTATCGATTAGCAGAGCTGTTAGCAGACTTGATAACAAACACTAATTTCTCTTACGTGTTTTTGCGTTATGTTTTATTGGCCAGACATTTTATTGATGTCCGACGCTTCCATCCTACTGAACAGGTACCGGTATACAGGGGGGAGGAGATCAGGTCGTGAGTGCTGAGATGGATCTGCGTGAGTGTTATTTACAACAGTAACGTTCAATACAAGTACTCCACAGCGACTCTAGGGGTCGCTGTTTGACAAAACGGAAAACTGCATAGTGTGCCTTTAAGTTACCTCTTGTCTCAAAGCATATAACAATACAATAATAATGAACGCAAACAACTTAAAGAGCACTGACTTGTACCACCTGACTGTTGCAGATTTATTTCGCCGTTGATAGTGTTGCCATAAAAATGCATAAATCCGAGTCTGAGGACATGAACAGCTCTGGGAAAAACTTCACGGGTTGCCATTTCT
Organism: Leuciscus leuciscus; assembly: GCF_965113295.1. Taxonomy (NCBI): domain Eukaryota; kingdom Metazoa; phylum Chordata; class Actinopteri; order Cypriniformes; family Leuciscidae; genus Leuciscus; species Leuciscus leuciscus. The sequence continues at coordinate 9,920,819 of NC_138746.1, forward strand.
TAATTACCGTAGTTATGGCGTGAAAGCAGCATAAGCTTGTTGTTTTGGTTCAGGAGGAACTGTAAAAGGCGGCTGCTTTTTGTTTACTGCGCTCTGTGACTGTGTGTCTATAACTCTGCACAGCCTCATGAAATGCACTGAGGACATGTGATGTCTGTGTGAGCAGGGTGAAATACATAGGCTGACAGGCAAGTAAGGACATCCTATTATTGCATTCAGACTGCTTATTGATTGATGGTCACCAGCCATTAAATAAAGCCAAGATCCTTGAATTTTTGGACCAGGAGTGGCATAAAGTCGCCCAACAGCAATGTGACCGACTGATAGGGAGCATGCCAAGATGGAAATCAGGGTTATTCCACCAAATATTTAGTTCTGAACTCTTCCTAAGTTAAAACATTAGTACTGTGTTGTTTAAAAATTAATTTAAGTTTTCTTTTCAAGTTTTCTTTGCATTATTCGAGGTCTGAACGCATGGCATATTTTTCGTTATTTTAACCAGTTGTAATTTTCTGCAAATAATTGCTCTAAAGGACAATATTTTTATTTGAAATTTCGAAGAAATGTTGTCAGCAGTTTGTAGAATAAAAAAAAAAAGTTCATTTTATTTAAACAGATACATTTAATAAATCCAGAGAAACTGGATTTACTGGAAATTTTTTCCAGAGCTGTATATAAAATACAGGAATCAAAATATTTATATGAAGTCTGGTTCTTTAACTTGCATTCTTCCAGCAGTGTGAATGGAACCTCATACTAAAATACTCATGAAATATTGAGTGTTTTCTGTAGTATTATTATTCACCACAACACTGCGGTCCGCTACTGAATCTGTAGCGTAAAACACATCACTCTTATGAGCGGGGATTTGATGTATGAATCAGTTGGAGGGGATAATGAATGAATTCCCCATTATTTTCATCATGTCCAACTTGAAATTCAATACAACAACTTGATCACAAGTTCTAAAAGAATCATTAATGAAACTGGAATTGCTAAGAGGAATCTGAACCAGAATCGTTTAATTCTTTATGATTGCTATCTCCATTCATCAAATTCATTCATTAAAAAAAGAGTCAAGAAGCCTGAAAACCTTTTTCTCTCTATGAGGAAAATATATACTCCCTTTAAGCTTTATACTGACAAATACTGCTCAAAGTAATAAATAGTGTCAGGATGCCATTATCTAGGTAGACAGAATGACTACTAGTACATATATGGGTGAAATACTTTCAACAGAATGTACGCAAAAATTCAAGGGAGCACAATATTCTTGAATTTAGCAGTATGTTTTTCATTCATCATGATTATTTGGATTAGGCAACATAACCAACTGCAGCAGACACTCCAGGTTGTATGTCTGAATCTCTGGCTGGGCTATAACTAGCAGGGGGCCATGAGCAAAACAAGAGGGTGTAGACAACAGGATAGTGAGATTAACCCAGACAAACCATGCTCGGAGATGATCTGGATTGCACAGCGTTTAATGAGATAAGGATGGAGTGCTTAAAACAGTCACCCCAGTTAACTGCCATCATCATGGCCTTAATAAAGTAGCATGCGCTAAATTGCTGATTTGTTGCAAAGTTGAAATTATTCTAGGAGTACGGTATAATACAAACCTGATTCAGAAGCACATTTGTACTGGCAGACTATTGGCACTTGAAGCTAATTTCCTGAGCAAGTAATATTATGCTGTACAACAGCAGGCCAGCTGGCAAGAGTCAGCACTCGTGAGGACAAAGATTGAAGGGACAGGCTGTGTCTGAATAATACCTGCAGGTAATTATCCACATCCAAATGGTATACCATATTCAGCTGTTAAGCTGGACCAACCAAAGCTCATGAAATTCTTTTCTTTAACTCCTTTAAAAAAGCAGGCCTGCTTAAAATCCATTTTTAACTGTGCAGTGTACACCAAATAGGAGTGGGCGGCATGACTAAAATCTTATATAACAGTCCTGTATCACATTATATCATGATCAGTTAACTTTGCAGAGTTCTGTCACACTTCTCTCTTGCAGTTTATATTGGCTGTTGAGATGTATCTTTTTAGTGTCAGATGATTTATGGATCTAGAAACTCGTTAGCAATGTCTGTTGTTATTAGGCTTATAGCTTAATTTATAGGGGAGGATATTGAGACAGATTTGATAAATCTGTTTGATTGATTTAATTTGTTTGATTGATTGATTAAATTAATTCAACATCGATTCATTTGGATATACATCATGTGCAGTACAAATCAATTTTTCTAAAGGAAAAAAATCTGTCCATAGCTCAATAGTTAGCTAGAAAAAATAACTAGGCCACATTTGTATTATATTGTTTACTTAACCCATTCATTGTTTTGTTTTATTTACTGTATGTTTGAATAAATCTGTCATGAAAACTAGTTTTAATATTTATATTTCAACAGTGAACTGGAGTAGAAACATTATAATTAAAAGGTTGATATAAAAACTGCCTTTATGTGCAGTTTAAATGTTTTTATAATAAAATGTTTTTGAATGTTGATAATTATATATATATAAATAATAGCAATTGAACAGTTTAAACTTTGTTAACAGTTTAACCTTTAATATTATAGTAATGTATCAACTGAAGGCTCGTACACACCGGGACGAATTCAGCGTGCGATATTCGCCGACGTTTAACGCCTCGTGACTAAACAAAGGGCGCCAATGTGAGTGTGCACACCGACGTGAAAAAGCGCCACGCGTAAAAGCGTAATTTTTTTTTAAACGCCTCGGGTTCGTTTTTTTGGTTTGACGCGCCGCGTCAAAAACTATCCGACCAATGATTGCCGCTTTTGCTCACGTGTCTGGAGCTTCTGAAGTTACAGTAAAACACAACTTGGGGGCGCTCAAACACAAAACGGTCTTGCCAAGCACACATACGTAACAGCGAAGAAGATATACGCCAAGTAGCGTCTACACTGCCCATAGACAGACACTGCCGGGAAGAAATGACGAGGAAGATGCAAGGCAAGATGAATGTAGAGCTGCTGGTCTCGGAATAAAGAACTATATGTCAAACGCGACAGCGACTACAAAAATCTTGTTAAAAGAGAACTGTTATGAGCCCCTTTCACACAGCGCTTTGAACCCGGCAAATTGCCGGCAAATTGCCAGAGCGCCTTCTGTGTGAACGCAAACTCGACCCGGGATTTAAGCCGGGATCGATGCCGGGTCGGGACCTAGTAACATTGCCGTGTTCAGTCCCGGAACGCGCGCTGTGTGAACAAAAGCCGTAACAATGCCGTGTCGTAGTGATGACGCTGAAGCCGGGCTCGTTCTCCAGCTGTGAAACGGTATGTAATGCGCAAGTTTATGATCGAATCAGAGAAACAAATGCACAGGCGTGGTTTCTCGAGAGAGAGATCGCAGCTCATAAGCAAACTTAAGACGCTGCTGAGATTACAAGTCACATCGATGTCACGTGTCTTTACGCCATTTTTACGGGTTGTGTGTGAACGCACTCTCTGATTCCGGAAAATCACTGGCAGTGTGAATGACCAAAATCAAACGAACCCGGGTCAAATCCCGGGTCACTTTATCCGTGTATTTTCCGGAATCTCTGTGTGAAAGGGGCTATAGAGTGGTATTGCAGAGTATAGACTGTTATGGAGTGGTATTGCAGAGTATAGACTGTTATGGAGTGGTATTGTATTTCTGTTTTACATTAAGCGCCATCTAATGTCAGGGAATGAATTTGCATGTTCACTCGGCTCATCGTCAGCGAAAATCGCTTGGGTGTGAACACAAAAAAACGCGTTGAAAAACGCTGGCGAATAACGCGCGCCGATATTCGTCCCGGTGTGTACGGGCCTTGACAGGGTTCCCTGCATAATGGGGCGCACACACAGAAGCGCGTTACAGATAGCACATGAACACCTAATTTATTCCTCTTTCTTGTCTCCTTCCACTTGAATGGACACAAACACACAAAATTATGTAAAAAAATACCCATCTCTTAAGTATTCTCGTAAACAGATGGTTAAGTGAACGTAAAAAGTTGAAAAATAATTTGTTTGTGTATCATTATATTGGATCCATGCATTAGGTCTTAAAGTGACAGCAGCCTATAAACAGGCCTACCTGCTGCTCTCTATGACATCGATGTTAATCAAACAACAAAACACAGCATTAACAAAGATTAAAGGTGCTCTAAGTGATGTCACGCGTTTTTTAGGCCAAAACATTTTTTGTCACATACAGCAAACATCTCCTCACTATCCGCTAGCTGCCTGTCCCCTGAACACACTGTAAAAAAATGCGGTCTCTCTAGACACCACAGGCTCCACAAACGGCAACAAAAACAAACTGGGCTCACCCGCACCACGAAACACAACAAACAGTGCTCCAGCAATCACCGACAAGAAGTATTTGAGGGGTGTGGTTTGGGGGTTAGTGCGCGTGGACATGAAGGGGGTGTGGAGGAGAGACGAGAGAGGAGCATGAAGAGGGAAGTTTGAATAATGGCCGACACCCGACTAAAGAGACGACGTTCCGATGAACAAATTGTAAAGAAGAGGGACAAGGATAAGGAACGCGCGAAGTCCCGAATTTACATCGGAAAAACCCTCGAAATGTGGCGAGAACTCCGCCGGCAGAAGGGCTTCCAGTCCGACATTCAGTTGCTCTGTTTTTGCAGAACAGGTAAATCCATTTTTCTTTCTAAATTGACGTTCATGTTCGCCAAACCAACACAAGCATGTAATTAGCTGGAACTATGCAGTCAGCGTTAGCTTTGGTGAATACAACATGTATGTTTCAGCTAGCGATCAATCTCTATTGTAAATGGTCAAGCAAATTCACAGTAGGGCGACAATTTGTGTGAATGATTGTTTTCACCCACTGTTTGTTATGGATTTGAATGTTCATTTATAGGCTATTGACAACTTTGACTAAATTTGTTTACGACGCCGCCGTTGTTTATGCTCACTGGGAAACGCGAAGCTAACGTTATCTTGCTATTATTGCTTCCTTGTATGGGAGCTATAGTTATAGTTATAACCTCAGGTGGCGAAACGATTTTAAGACAATGTTTCTCTTTTTCTGCATTCTGTTCTGCAATATATAAAAGCATTTATCAAACTTGGTGACATTACACATTGAATGAAGAATCAGTAAAACTTAACTTTGTTTTTAGTGACTACTTTGACTTTCCTTTATGCCGGAAGGGAGGGGAGGAGGGAGGAGACGGGATGAGGAGGAGGGAGGGTCTAGCTAGCCTCCGTTTTGTTTGACAACAATTCGAATGTCAACACTCCCGGCATCACTTAGAGCACCTTTAATCTAGATTTAATTTAAACAGTGAACACAATAGTGTTATTTTACATTCAATTATTACATATCCGTACCTGAATACTACTGTTAGACCTTGTTTTATTTGTAAATTTGTTATATTTATCTATGCTTGTAATTTGTGTATTTGTTCTTATGTTATTACTGATTGTTCACTTGTCTTTAATAATGTTTGAAATGTATTAGGCTAGTAGTTTTGTGCTGAGGTATTGAAGCACTTCAAATGTGCTTTAAGTAATAAATGGAAAGCCAAGTTTAAAAAAATTTAATGATCCGAACCATGAGTTTTGTGATCCGTTGCACCACTAAAGGACACTGAATTGCTTTTCTGAGGTAAACGTAACAGTAACATAGTTTACAAGCTGTTTTACTGATGTCTTTCTGCATTAAAAACACTGATTAAGCCATTACATGAGACATAATACATTTCAGTAAGTTTCTTTAAACATACCTTCTAATGTTCATTCATATTTATTAATGTTTATTACATGGTATAACTAGCAGTACAGTTGAAGAGATGGTCGGTTCACTTGAGTTCCGCTTGTAATTACTGGATGGAAGGCATGTTGACCAATAGTGCACAAGTTTAGCGCAGTTTTGTTCATGCATCAACTGCAAAGAACATCAACTAAAAGACTGATCTTGGGATTTAAGAATCAATATTGGTTCATCAAAATGATTGATTGAAATAAAGAAAACAATATTGTCAAGCATTGCCCAGCCCTACTAATAATTTACATGTCTCTGATTGCTTACAATGCTCATCCACTGCACTATAATGCAATGGCAGTAGACCTACATGAACTAATACTCACTTTTCATGATTCGCAGCACTTATAATCATAATCTCAATCATTTATGTGATTAATTGTCGAGCCCTGTGTGCTATAAACAATATAGCAAAATCTCTATCTGATGACAAACGTTTCACACCACGAATATACAGTCACATCACCTAACCCTAGCGCCAAACTTTTTTTTTTTTTCTCTTATCCACAAACCATGAGGGATGCCATCCAGTCCCAAACAGGTGGTATAGCAAACCAAAGCAATTTGGTGTCCTGAAACAAACGCCTCAACCGGCTACTTCCAGAATTAAGGTCAGAGCTCTGAGTAAACCATACATCTGCTCGACCAGTATAATCACACAGTCCTGAAGCTCTGATTGTCATGAAAGGGCAGGACTTACTGTGGCCGGTCGTGACTGTGCCTCTGACTGCTGATGGGAGGAAGGACAGACTTGCTGTTAATCTCCAGTCCTTTCCTCAGGGCTTCTCTAATCTGTTCAGTGTCTGTATGAACAATACACAAATACTTGACACAACAACACAGTAATTTGAGCCAATACAACATCTCTGAAGCATACTGGGTTCGGTGTCTTGTTTTTAAATTGGTCTGAGTCTGTCCTTAGAACTCCTCACCTTTGTCGGACAGCCTGCGTGGCTGTGACCCAATGCAAATGCTCCTGCTGTCGTCCTCATCCTCGGGAGGTCGGCTCAAGTCATCCCAGGCACACTTGGCACTGACACCGCTCAGGTTCGAGCCATCCGTCTCTATGCCCTTATCCACTCGTTCCTGCTTGGAATGAGCAATCAACACACGCACAAATCAGCAGGGGAGCAGTATGGCTGGACATGTGTCCGTCTCAGAACAGAGAGCGAGAGGGCAGAGGACTAACAGGTTGAGTTTAACAGCCACAGACTTAATTAGACTCCAGACTTCACCTTTTCCCATGCTGCATCACTCCTCAAGCATCACAGTATGCGCTTTTTCAGATGACCTTAATCACCAGGAATGATAATCATTCATTACTTGAGAGAGGTAAAATGTGTAATAAAAAAATATAATAAAAAAAGAGCAGAGGTGAAATTAAAGGAAATTACAATTTTAGCTTGGATAAACTTCACAAAGTTAAATATCTAAAAAGGCTACATTGTTAACAAGACCCTTAATTTTAAAGAATAATTCACAGAAAAATTTGCAATTGCACCAATATTAAAGGTGCAGTCTGTAAGAATTAATTTCTTAGTGGCTGAAATAGGTACTGCAGTCCAAATTCAAAATATCGGAGATCGTTGTTTCCCCCTGCCCCCTCCTCCTCAGACTCGACACTCACACGGGTTGCCAGTATGAAGACAAGCAACAGGAACGAGCGCAATTGACAATGAAAGCCGAGGAGACTTGTTGATGAGTTGATTTATCCGTGTTTTATTATGCTCTCGTTCATTGAGATTTTTAGATACCGAGGCTTTTTATAGGTTGGGTAAAATCTGCAATCTCTGACCCAGTTTGTTTGCTGGTTGCACCATTTCAAAGTAAAATAACTGGCTGTAGAAGTGTTTTTCAGAGAACCGAGTATGTGAACTCACCATGCATCCTAAATATCTGCAAACATATTATGGTATTTTTATGCTTTAGTAGAGTGAAAAAGTTACATACAGCACCTTTAAAATTCTAGCTGATACAGATAAGCAGATCATTATTTTCATGTTATGGTCAATAACCAACAAATGGCTGATATTAAAATTCTAAACAATTTGATCTAAATTAATTAAAAATAAAACAATAAGTAACATAATCAGTAAAGACAGTAGATTTAGGCATCACAACATTATAATGGAAAATGGATATTCATTTTAAGATCTGCAAAATATTAAGCTACATTTAAAAGTGTTATTAAATATTAAATATTTTAAGTCAGTGGCCATGTTTCCATCCACCTATTTCTATGCACATTTTATTTAATGCAAAATCAAGATAACTTTATTGTGTTTTGTCTGCGCGCTCTGAGAGTAATTTATTATATCCAAAATTATTATACAGTGGCTTCTCCTACTGCAGCAACTTATTTTCCTTATTTATCAGGAAGAGACAATTTTGTTCTCTTCAGCTCACTGGATGGAAACGGTGCCTTATTCGCAAATGCTTTTATGCAATATTCCAATTTTATGCACAAGTTAATTTCTCAACTTTGGATGGAAACATAGCTAGTGTTAGATAACAGAAACTACAGTTCAAAATTTGTACTTTTATTCATCGAGGATGAAATACATTTATCAAAATGTCAGTAAAGGCATGTATAATGTTACAAAAGATTTCTATTTTAAATAAATGGTGTTCTTTTGAACTTTGCATTCATCAAAGAATATTGAACAACAAAAACGTATCACGGTTTTAAAAAATAAATAAGCAGCAAATCAGCATATTAGAATGATGAAGGATCATGTGACACTGAAGGCTGGAGTAATGATGCTGAAAATTCCGCTTTGGAATAAATTACCATTAAAATATTTATATTTTGAGTATTTTATATTTAGAGCACTAGGAGCAAAATTGTGGGTGAACCAAGCACACTACAGAAAACCTTACTTGCAAGTGTGGATCAATGTCAAATATGGTTTCCCCTCTTCTCATATCAGTGATTAACCATGGACCCCCAGCACTGCAAACAAAACAGCAAAAAAGACAAACATTTCAGAATTAATGAAAAACAAGAACAGTACAAAGCATCTGAGAGCAAATGAAAGCTCCTGACCCACTTTTACTATAGTTACAGCATTCAAAATACAGTACTCTTATCTACAATGCTCAAAATGCCCCAGCAAGAGTAGAAAAGAAACAGCATTAAGTAACACAACAAACATATTTTCACATTTGCTTGTAGGAAAATGTACAGACATACAACTTCACCCATCTATAAATGCTTTTCAGCAAGAACAGAGAGACAAAGTAATACATCAAAGGAATTCATTTAGCTTCTCAGCTGGTTAAATCAGTCCTGCAGATTCTTTAACACAGTTTTCCCACCGATGGAGCAGGAGTGTGTCCTTGGGCTGTCTCGTGGCTGGCTGTGGGATTACTCACATGTGCACTCCTCTCAGCAGGTCCAGAATGCCTTGACCGTTCCACTGCTGCGCTGCCTGCAGTTCCTCTGTGCAAACACCCACAATCTGATGAGCACAGAAGGAAAAACTTAATTTACACCAATCACAAGGAGATATATGCATAGGAGGACAAGGTTAATGAATGTAGCATACAAAATTGAATCTAGATGAACATATCATGAACCAATCTCAAGGGCTAAAGAAAAAAGAAAAAAAGAAACTAAATTACTGTGGAAATTATGTTAGCCTACAGTCAACAATCTTGTTGAGACTGCTAGCATGTTGTGCCTGACCTGAAGGAAGCTGACGAGACCAAAGGGGGTTTGCACTGGCAGCATCTGGGGGTCTTCCGTCAGAAGCATATGCTGGATTCTAGACTCACTGTTGTCCAACGGACTGTGCCACGAAATGTGATCACCACTACAGAATGTGTTTTCTGTTACAGGGAAAACAACTTGTCTGATTGGTTTGCAAACTTTCAAGAGATTAATATGTTAAAGTTTATTTTAGTTTGATGACTCTATATTTAATATAGTGGGACCTCCTGTGGAAAAACAAATCCTGGTTACTACTGTTACCCATACATTACTACTAGAAAAACAATAGAAATTTCAAATAGATTTGGCTATTTTTACACTAACAAAACTACAAAAAGTTTTTATGTTTGCACTTCTACTAAGCAGATCTCGTAAAATAGAGGAGAATGCCACATTCTGCTCATTTATCAGACTAAATTTATATGCAAAAAATGTACAAAACTATACAAAAAAATATTTCCATATTTAGCATGAATTGAGCCACAAAATAAATGCTGACTCTGGCCGCCTGTTGAGTCCCCTTTACAAGTGGTGCTCACTGCAGAGCCAAATGACATCCAGCTCCACCTCTCTAGACATCATGGGTGGATCCACCTCTGTGGATCTAATGGGGATGGATATGGTTATGGGATCCAACATGGTTGGATGTTCTAGCTTCACCCATTACAGCCAGATTACATCCAGAGAGGGGGAGCTGGACGTCACACTCCACCTATTGGCTCTGCAGTGAGCAGCCTCACCCCTGTTATGGTAACATATAGATGCAACCAAGCTTTATTTCAAGGCTTTATTTTAAGTTTGCAAATATCACACAAGCTTGATTAATACAGCTTTGAGACAGTATAGGTATAGATAAAAAGGTCATGATGAAATGAGAAATGGTCATGAAAAACTACATTATGGCTGTTTTTGGCAAAATAAATGACTAATATTTTAAGCAGACCTTGAGGGAAAAAAATTATAATTAAAAACTATACCTTTAAGGGAGCCCACTTAGATCAATTATATTAAATGGCTTAAAAGGGTTAGTTCGCCCAAAAATGAAAATTTGGTTATATTTAATTGACCCTTACATTGCTCCAAACCCGTAAATCTTTCATTCAAATTTAGGAATACAAATGGATATTTTTAAAGAAATCCATATGAATCGAGTGGGCAAGGAAGTACAGTACCAGTCAAAAGTTTGGAAACATTACTATTTTTAATGTTTTTGAAAGAAGTCTCTTATGCTCATCAAGCCTGCAGTTAAAAAAAAAAAAAAAAAAACGTAATATTATGAAATATTATTACAATTTAAAATAATGGTTCTCTTTTTTAATATATTTTAAAATGTAATTTATTTTTGTGATGCAAAGCTGAATTTTCATCAGCAAGTACTCCAGTCTTTGGTGTCTTATGATCCTTCAGAAATCATTCTAATATGATGATTTGATACTCAGTTATTATCAATGATGGAAACAGTTGTGCTGTTTAATATATTTTTTTGGAATACTTTTTTCAGGATTCATTGATGAGTAAAACGTTAACAGCATTTATTCATTAAAACAGCATTTATTCAAAATAAAAACATTTCTAACAATATAAATCGTTACCATCACCTTTTATCAATTTAACGCATCCTTGTTGAATTAAAGTACTAATTTCTTTTAAAAAAAAAAGTTATTGTTCCCAAACTTTTGAACGGTAGTGTATATTGTTACAAAAGATTTCTATTCTAAATAAATACAGTTCTTTTTAACTTTTTATTCATCAAATAATCCTGAAAAAAGTATCTCAGGTTATAAAAAAAATATTAAGCAGCACAACTGTTTCCAACATTGATCATAAATCAGCATATTAGAATGATTTCTGAAGGATCATAAGACACCAAAGACTGGAGTACTTGCTGATGAAAATTCAGCTTTGCATCACAAAAATAAATTACATTTTAAAGTATATTAAAAAAGAGAACCATTATTTTAAATTGTAATAATATTTCATAATATTACTGTGTTTTTTTTTGTTTTTGTTTTTTAACTGCAGGCTTGATGAACAAGATACTTCTTTCAAAAACATTAAAAATAGTAACGTTTCCAAACTTTTGACTGGTACTGTACGGTTGAGCTTTTGTTTGCCATTATTTAGTTCTCCATGTATGTTCGCGGATCAATGTTTATATGTGAATAAAAGCCATCATATAAAGCGTTCATGTGTCTTTAGAAGACTTGGATTAAACTACTCGATTGGATTTATTTTACTATTGAACCATCAGAGTTTTAAATGAATAGACTTTCAATGGAAAGACAGAAATATCTCAGATTCCATTAAATATATCTTCATTTGTGTTTCAAAGACAAACAAAAGACTTATTGGTTTGGAACAACATAAAGGGGAGTGAAGACAATTTTCATTTCTGGTAAACTAACACTTTTAAATCTGTTAAAGCTGGAAACAACATGAAAACTACAGCTCTTAAATTGTTTTGCAGCTACAGAAGAAACGCTTCCATGAACTGAAAACCTTTAGACTTCAGATGGGGTGCGGGTACAGTACCTGATTGAAACACATATCGAGCCAGGCCTTGCATGAGCTCAGCTGGCCAGGTAGGGGGTGCTGTCTCTCCTGCTTCTCTTCTCAGGCGAAAGGTGAGCTCAAAACCAAAACCACTTGGGCCCTCGAGACCTGTGAATCTATAAAAAAGCAGAATACATCTGTAATTCAAGCACAATCAACAACTCTTCACGTATTACTAAACATCAGACTCTTCAGTTTCAAATCAACCACATATCAGGAACTTCCCAGGCTCAAATTTTTTATTTTGTTCATATTTTTTTCCTTAAGAATGACAAATATAATTGCGATGAAAGCCCAAATATTAAATGCCATGGATGAATATTGACAGAGTAATCCACTATTTTGTAGAGGAGGGTGAAAATGTTCACCTGAGAGTGGTAAAACTGACTTTAGAAAGATGGCAGCATCATTATTTTATTTTTACACAGAGATTGGTTGGTCTATTAGTAAAATCTATTGACTTTAGCTATCTTTGTTGCATTATATGGAGAAATGTCTGAAGAATAAATAATGTTGAAACTTGAAATGTATCTTGTTTCTGTCAATCAAAACAATTGCATATAACAAACCTCTCTGAGTGCCAAAAATACACTGATATGTGCAAACTGATGCACATTAACTTGCTCTCAAAAGTTTATTTATCAGAATCTATATTTAAATTAGTTTCAGGAATATTTGGAAGAAGGGATTTTGTTCATTTTAACAGCTTCTGAAGCTAAGAGTTCAAATACACAGTATCATAACTACATGTTACCAACATTGGCATCCCAATATCTGGGATTGAACCACATAGGGCCTTAAAAATGAAGATTCCAAAAGAAAAGTTTCATAGGAACAAAAACCTAAAATGATATTAATATATCTTCTTGAGTTACAGACATGCTAACTTTGGAATGTCTTTTTTTTTTGCTACTCAGAAAGGTATATTGTAATGTTTCAATAGAGAGGAACAAGATACATTTCTAGTTTCAGTATTATTTGTTTTTCAGACATTCTTCTTCAAACAAATTAAGTATCAGCTGTTTGAAAAGTTACCCAACATTTGGTTTTCGACTATTGAAAATGGAAAAAGTTCAATAATTTGGACATGGAGCTGCATTGAGATCCCATGTCTGTGGGATTAGACCATATAGGGCCTTAGTGATTACAAAAGAAAAGTTTATTAAGAATGAGAATCTAGAAAGATATTAAGATATCTTTAATACTTTTTTGGAGTTACAGGCATGCAAAACAAAAGAAGTGCTTTTTCCCATTTTTGAACAGTCACCTTTGGCATATAATGCAACAAAGATTGCAAAAGTCAAAAGATGATACTAATAGTCCTACCAATCGCTGTTCAAACATAAAATGATGCTGCCATCTTTCTAAAGTATTTTTTTCCTCCCTGAAATTTGGTTCCAAATCTCAAGCAAAATTGTCATTTTCACCCCGCTCTACAAAATAGTGGATTACTCACTAAATTCATCCATGATATCTAATATTTTGGCTTTCTTCTTTATTTATGTATTTCCTTCACCAGAAAAAAAAAAAGATCAAAATCACAATTAAGCTGAGGACCTCTGCTTGAGTTGATACAGATTGACCCTGAAACTTTTTGTAAGTAAATAGATAAGGTAATTATGAACACAATAAGTTGCTGGTCTGCTGTAATATTATCATGTCATGAAACAGTTGTAAACATCTAATAATCTGTCATTCTTACTCATGAACTCTGTTGTCCCCATACAAGTCACTGAGACCCAGGCTGACATAGTGCCAATGCTCCGGTACATCTTGTCCAGGACATCCCATGTTTCTGTACATACTAATGTAGTCCAGAGGATCTGGACCCCCTAACCTGAAAAGAGGATTATGAGAGGAAAGATTGAAACACTGAGAGGAAAAAGTACACTTGAAAGTTTGTTATTTGCCTAATAGTAATGCTTCTGCATACTGAAACTTGCTTATTATTGAAACGTGTGTATCTTTCTATAAAGATACACATTCAGTATAAAGTTAAAACTTCGTCAAGCAAAATTCTGTTTTGTTTTAGTTGTTTTTAAGTGTGCGTATCAAGAAACAACATAAAACTGCAATGCTTCAGACGTCTCACCAATACTTCACAATGGCTGTGACTTGCAGCGGGTTCGCCTGATCGGGATACAGGCGCCTGCATTCCCCATAAATGGCCTGCAATCCCGGGGGAAAGAGCGAGGCGAGGCCGAGGTGCGCTGCCGCTCCGCTGCTAGGCCGCATCTCATCCATCCCCACACGGCTGCACCAAACAGTGGAAAAAAGTTGACGAAAAGCAAGAAAATTAGGTGTTCTTTTTAACTTCCGATTCAAAAAAAGATTCAATCACTGTTATTGGAAATATGATTTGTACCACTTTTCACCCTCTGTTTAGCCCCTGTTGCAGTTTTTCCTCTGTGGTTTGATGTCCAGAAAGGGGACGTGGCCAACACTTTGACTGACACTTGATCGACCCAATCAGAACAGCTGTTAGAAAGACGAGACATGAGAGCCGTGATGCGTTTGGACGAATCTATTGTGATCCAGGAGGAGGTGGGGCTCAGAGGCATCCATAAGGAATATGCCATTCACAAGAACACAACTGTATCTTTTATTCTTATTTCTTTATTAGCTTTGCGACATTTAAAGACGAATTTGTCTAATTTTGTAATGTAGGCCTATTATGATCTGTATAATTATGAATATTTATAAATGTATTATGTCTTCCAATTTAATACATTTTATAACATTCTGTTAACATTCCAATAAACAAACAAATAATATTTGCATTTATAAATTATAAATATATAATTCTAATTTCATTTATACTTACATTGACTTATTTTTTGAATATCTCTCTGTTCTTTATTTGACTGTTTCAGTCATTTACTGCTAATGGTAGGCCTACTTGTATTTGTATTTTGTGAATTTGTTCACATGACAATGATTTAAGCAAAAAAAATTTCCAAACATATTTTTCATTTGATCTATGTAGGCTACTATTAATTGCTAATGCCTACATTTGTTTGTTAATCGCACTGTTTAGCTAACTGTATGTTCCAAAGTCAGAACAGAGTAGACCACCTGCTGGACAGACTATTGACTGCACATGATGCGCTAAAAACATTATCTGAATTACCGTAAGTCATTTTTTTCAGACGAGATATGTAAAATACTTTTTTAGTAGGCTAGGCTATCGTTTATTAAAAATGCACATCACAATTAACAATGAGCTTATCAAAATCAAAGGATGAATTGTTACTCATTCTTGTTTTATGAATGCTCTGTGTTTTTAGATTTAGATCGTGTCCTTTGTTTGATCTACGATAAGCTCAAGATGTCATAAGTTCTGGAAAGTGACGAAATGAAATACTAAAACTTCCACAAATGCAACAACTACAGCAGTCAGAGAGTTCAACTGACGGCCTCATGTGGTAAATTAGTCATTTCTGATGTTACACACAGTTATCCTTTACAATTTTTCCTTAGGTTGATACTTCCTTAAATAATATAATGCATATTATTAAAATAATTATCTCTGTGTTTGTTAGTGAATACATTCTAATATTTTGTAAGTTAACTAAATATGTTGTCCTGGCAGTATCCATCTGTGTGGATGTAGTAAGGACCTACTTCTATGCTTATAAAGGGAACTTAGAATTTTTTTTCAAGATTAACAATATATCCAGAAAATCACTTACAATGCTGCTTGTAAAAACAGATTATTTATGCTCAGTAATACCGGTCCTGTTTATGGCATGACTGATAAGACGACGGCTACAACATGTTGTTGATGTTATGTGGTGCTTGGTTACCAAAACCCTTTTTTATACCATTTGTTGCAGGTAATGTGTGTTACATAGCCTAGAAAAGCAATGTCTTGACATGATTAAGTACTTTATTTTCCATTTTCATGACATGAGTAATTAACATTGCATTGCTTAATCAGATGCCGTTTCACTTTGACTTAAATTCTTATACGGAAATGAATTAATTAATTACATGGAGGTATTTTTTAAATATATGTACAATGTAAAAACTTGTCTGTATACAATAGGTGCATTGTATCAAACGATTTATTTAATTTATTAATATGAAGTGGAACCAATTTTTCGGTAACACTTTACAATAAGGTTCATTAGTTAACATTAGTTCATGTATTAACTAACATGAACTAACAATGAGCAATACATTTGTTACAGTGTTTATTAATATTTGTTAATGTTAGTAAATAAAAATACAGCTGTTCATTGTTCATGTTAGGTCACAGAGGGTTAACTAATGTTAACAAATACAACCTTTGATTTTAATAATGTATTAGTAAATGTTGAAACTAATAAGATTAATAAATGCTGTAGAAGTACTGTTCATTTATGTTAACTCAGGCTGATAACTAATGTTAAATAATTAACCTTTTTGTAAAGAGTTACCAATTTTTCTTATGGAGCCGTTTTAATTAAATTTCCGTTTCAATGATTCTTCCAAAATTACATAATCAGAACTATCACACATGCTTTCTTACCAATTATGTGTGTTTTTCAATGTTTACTTTGTTTGTTTACATTGTAAGATTGTATGTACTTTTGTTTAGACATTCCCAGAATTGTTCTACATGTGGGATTTATTTATTTCATCCAAACTTATATCGGCCGAGCTATTCCATGTTGACGGTGGCTCCTCATTGGACGACCCATGGCCACTTTTTGCTTCCAAGATTACAACCATATGCAGGGGCCAGTGACCCTTTACACACAAAGCATCAGGAGCTATAAGGCACAGCTGAGTACCACCATTTATATGGACCAAACCAAACAGTTTCTTTTAGTTCTATATTGCCAGCAATCAAGTGTGCTTTCTCTGCCAAATGTTGCTCCAAAACAAGTCCCAGGATTCAGTCACCATGAGACGTCTAGTGAAGCATGGCCAGAAGGGTTCACCACCCTGAAGGGTGAGCTGCACTGGGGGAAACTCCAAGAGTGTTCGCTGTGAACTGAGAGCTTCCAGACTTTGTGAAAGAGGATCTAAGGCGGGTGTAGGGCACTTACCCCAGCACAGCTGTGAGGATCAGCTATCAGAACGGGGAGTTTTTAGTGCGAGGGAACCCTCATGTGGGTGAACAGGAATAAAGGGTGCAAGAAGTTTCTGCAAAAGGAGACAAGTCTTCCATAGTGTGACTAAAATAAAAGAAAAAGAAGAAGCAAAAGAGAGTGTAGTAATCTTATTGTGTGACTCTTGCTGTAATGTATGTTTATATATCTGTCAGCTTAAAAACAATTCTGAGTGATTATTTAGATGATTTAATGTATATAGATAGATAGATAGATAGATAGATAGATAGATAGATAGATAGATAGATAGATAGATAGATAGATAGATAGATAGATAGATAGATAGATAGATAGATAGATAGATAGATAGATAGATAGATAGATGATAATGTAAAGAATAAATGTAGTGTAAATAGGAATACTTATATTCCCCCGGTTTCACAGAGAATGCTTAAGCCTAGTCCCAGACTAAAATGCATGTTTGAGCTGTTTTAACTGAAGCAACTTGCACTGACATATCTTAATATATGTCAGTGTTATTGTTTTGAATCAAGATGCACACCAGTAATGTTTTTTTCACACACGTTTATAAAAGCTACTTAAATGTCCTAATTGAACTAAGGCCTAAGCCATTTACTTTTACAAAATGCTCTCTAAGAACTGTAGATAACAAAAATGTAATTATACAGTATCAATATATATATATATAGTAAAAAAAAACCTTTGTATTGGATCTGTCACAATTTGAGTTTCACAATTTTGGTAGATTTTTTTATTTAACCACAATTTAATTTGACACTCTACAGTTTTTCTTATTTACACACACTACACGAAAAAAATAAAATAAAAAGTTCTTTCAAAGAGTATGTTTTACATTAAAAAAAACCTATTTTATCATTGTACTTCAAAATTTCATATTTAATTCAATCCGTTACTATTTGTAGCAATTTCTGAGTGGAAATTATTAGTAAATTCTACACCAATACTTTTTTTTTCAGTGAAATATACTGTTATCATATTCCCATCTTCAAAGTGCCCATGATACTGTACTTTTAATACAATTTTTTTTTGTTTTCGATATGTAAAAAAATAAAAATAAACTTTTTATAACAGTATATTTGTTATTGCCAAGAAAGAAAAAAATACATATTTAACAAATTTGCAAATAACCCTTCAATAAAACAATTTTGAAATGAGAATGAGCTATTATCATATAAGTCATATAAGTAAATGTAGGTATAATGTCAGGAGAAGCCACTAATACCAGTCCAATACTATTAATAGTCTGCATTGAAGGACCGTGTTGACTGTGTCATTATTTGGACAGGTTTTGGACAGTTGTGTTGGGAGTGTCCATTATTCCAGATTTCCAAGGAATTGATCCTGAGTCATTTGCTGGGAATAAGAGATAAGACATGCCTGCGGTTACAGCGTGGGAGTCAGTGCATCGTTTGCATATGTCAGCTCACCACTGGCTTTTTTTTGAAAATCTGGCCATGTATATCCAACCTAGAGACATACGAATCATAAACCATCTAAAAGGCACTGCTGAACATTTGACCTATATGCTGCTGTTAACTATAGGCACCCCCAGAACTTGAAAAAGGACATCCATGGATCACGGAAGCAGTGGACAGACTTTGTTCATTTGATAAGCACACCCAGAGTGTCTGATAAATGTGAGTGTGCATTAAAAATACTAAAACTTACAAAAATATGAATAAACAAATAAATAAAAAGCAAAGAACACAGGAAGGTGGTTTGAATGATTCGTAAACATTTATTGGAACACAACATGTAAAAAATATATCTCACTAAAGCTCAAAAGTCTACCACTGACTACGGCATTGTAACTTACTGTACGGTAAGAAGTAACTTGTGACAAACCTATTTTATTTACCTTTTCTTATATATATATATATATATATATATATATATATATATATATATAATCAAGGAATATATATACAAGCAAGAAAAGAACAAGAAAAGAATAAAACAGTTTTTTCACAAGTTGCTTCTTAAAGTGATAGAATAAAATGGAAATATAAAGTAAGTTTACGTATTTAATGTTTTCTTGGTACTTTTTTTGTTGTTGTTGTTGCAGATATTAAACACAATACCAGAAGAACTGAGCCCATAGATGAACTCATTATGAACACCATCTATGGAATTCAGTTCTCAGGGCTAAGTGCTCAAAACATACTTTGTCAGCATTTACTAAACTTAAAAAATAAATAAAAAAATGTAATAAAAAATTACACTCATATGGTAATGATAAAGAAATGCTCAATTGTATTAAAATGGTTAATTTCCACTCAGAAATCCAAACCGAAAGCTTCTCAAAGCTTTTAAAAAAAAAATACATGAACAAACAACCAAGGAGTTCTGATATTTTGACCGATTCAGAGCTTTTGGGTTGTTGCAGCTTATAAATTCATCAATCTCTGGGAAGGCCAAAGGGTCAGTGATGTAATCCAACTCAGGTTTTTGTCTCAATGTTATCTCCATCACATATTTGTTTAATGTTTGATCATTACTTAACTGCTACGAAAAAGCACTGAACTTCATGTCCTTAACTGAGTACCTGCCACACCTGAGGACTTTCAGGAAACTGTCTCTTCCCAATAAACGGCAGTGAACCAGTCGAACTGCCCTGATGGGTGCACAGTTGGAAACCCCCTCTGAAGAACCTGAAATATCTATTATTTTTTCCTGTTCTCTCAAGAACTACATGCCACATTTTGAGTCGATATAAAAACTAAACACTGTGTAAGTGTACAACTCTGACATTACAGTTAAATTATTAGAAATCACATAACAACACAATTTTTTATATTTTTTTATAGAGCCAGTAAAAAAAAATTTTACACACCAAACATCTCTCATAATTAATTTTACAAGTATTTTTCTCCCAAAATACATGTCATACTAAACATCAAATACTTATCTGATAAAGAAAGGCACGCTTATCCCAGCTTGTCAGGAGCGACTTCATAGCTATCTCTCATTCTGGTACTATCATGGATCAAGCTGTTGCTTTAAAATCCACAATCCTTATTTGCCATTGGAGTCTCCAGTAACTCACATGTAAAGCCAGAGATGAGTGCTGTTCTTGTGACTTCTGAATATATGACTTCTGATGAGTTCTTTCAGCTTAAATATCTCTCTCTCTCTCTCTTTCTATTTCCCTCTTACACTCACTCACTCACTCACTCCCTCATGCTCTTTCAGTACCGTAAAGCCTGCAATCACTTCCCAGTAAGAAGGAAGCAGTGGGAGGGAATCTCCCGCCCCCTCATAATGAATCAATACAAAGCGCTTCTGAGGAAAAACATCTCACTGGTTCAGCCCTCAGTTCCCATAAAACAAAAAAAAAGGAAAAGGGGAGACGGAGAGAGAGAGAAAAAAAGGCTTGTCAGCGAAGGAACTAGGAATTCCCCTTATTGCAAAAGAGCAGTTTCATGACAAGAGCAGTGACTGGCAGAGACTGAGCGCAATGTGTTTCCATAAAGGAAATGGAAATGGCACATGTGGAACCTACATGTGCAAAGTCATGTTTACATATACTGAAATCTCAGACAAAAATAGTTTAAAAATGGTCATATGGAATTTTCTGCTGATTGATACATGTATATTGCATCATAATGAGGTGTGGTGTCAAAACCATGAATACAGTTGTTCCACTCCCCACACTACTTCCATCTATCGCTTACTGTAAAATGAAGTCATTGAGCATTTCACACCCTCCTTCCTGAAACAGATAGTTTCATTGATGGCTCGGTATTTAAACTACCTGCTTGTGCGGATATGATGGTTGTTTTTCATTAGCCTATTTTCATTTTGTATCTAAAGGAAACATCAGCTCAGTTACTAATATTATGATGGAAATAGTTTATTTGTGATGGAGAGAGAACTATTTGCAAAGTGGTAACCTGCAATTGTCACCTTAAATGGTTAGTTCGCCAAAAAAAACAAAAAGTTCAGTCATCATTTACTCACCCTCATATTCTTCCAACCCTGTATGACTTTCTTTTTTCTGTGGAACATTAAAGAAGATAATGTTTTTTTAAAGCAGATATTCTTCTTTTGTGTTCCACAGAGATAACAACTGTGTTTCATCACTTCAAATGATGATATGGAAATGATTCAGTAAGCCTATTTTTTTATATATAAAATGTATAAAAATGTAATACGTCAGAAGTCACTCTTCAGCTGGAACTCAACTTGTGTATGGCCGCTACCGAAAGCCAATGATTATAAAACACTTTGCAGAAAGCCTTTATTAACCCATTGGAGCCATATGGATTAGGCTACTTTTATTATGGACGGATGCGCTTTTTTGGGGATTCAAAATCTCAGGTGCTACTCACTATATATTATTATTATAAAGCTTGGAAGAGCCAGGATATTTTTTTATATAACTCCGATAGTGTTTGGCTGACAGAAGAAAGCCACATATGATGGCTTGAGGGTGAGTAGCCTAAATTATGGGATAATTTTCATGTTTGGGTGAATTGAGAGATGAAATCAGTTACAGCACATTTTATGAAGGATATCAAGTACCAGAGCAATAGATAAAGTTAGGATGGAGGATGGTGCAAAGTGTTTTTTAGTTGTAATTTTTTTTAATCATTTTGAAAATCTCTAAATCATTTGTATGTCCTTTCTATAAGGAGTGAGGATAGGGTCAAACCATCCATGTGCAATGACTTGAAAGCTGACGGCCACAATAAGGGAATCTACTTTCAGAGCAAATTCTTTCTGCTGGTGGGATAAGTTGCAATTGACATTTTGCACAGACTTCAGAAACAGACCTGGCTTTCATGCTGCTGTTTGAACACAGGGGAAATTGGCTGCAAAGGTCACTGAGCCCATTTCCTCTCCCCCTTGCTCACAGAGACTCAGACCTTTACTGCACCCACTGCTTTTTACCTGCACTGTATTTTAATAGTTACCATTCTAAAACGCTCAATGTGTGTGCCCTCCTTAGGTCAAGGTTATCCGAGGTCAGTGTTCGATGTCTCTGGTTGTGTGATGATGCCTTCCCAAAAACTGATGACACAGTTGAGACGCATGATTAAGAAGAAAGCGTCGATTACTGAAATTAGCAGAAGTGGACCTTGCCTTTATTTCCTGTAAACTGCTTGTGCAAAATCAGTTTGGTTAATGCGGAAGCGGAAATTCTCTTTTTGGATCTTACTAGTGGTCAGCCCATAACTTCTATTAGCATCCTCTTTTAAAATTCTTTCATGAGTTCTTACAATTTCTAATGTCATTTGTAGCAAGAATGATGTATGATGTTCAACACTTCAGTTTACTTTATTTGCCCATTTTATATTTATTGTAATTCTTAATTTGATGAACACACTCTATTTTCACTATAATCATACTTATTTCTGACAAATTTCCAATTACACAGCATGCTTTGGAAATGCCAGTATATGCTGTCTTAATTTCAAAATAATACAAATGAAATTCAATAATTGGGGAACATTGGAAATGTTAAGGTGACAATAAGGACAACTTCACAAACTTTGTGCAAATTATTAGATGTAAATGAATACGCTGTCTTCAGTTGTTGGTTGAAAGAATAAAAGCGATGTGTAGATGTGATTGAATAGTTTTTTTAAGCCTTTAAATATTTGCTTGGTTATGACTAAAGCTCTCATGAATTAGTTCTAGACCATTACACAGGGCACTACGGTGCTTTAAAAGGCAGGCCGTGCAGTAGATAAATGAAACAATGTTACAGCAGACAATCGTACACGCAGACTCCAGTTCTACCAGTCAGAAACAAATGAGGATATGCAGTTGAAAATTCTTAAGTAGGCCAAATTATATTTATATATGTATATTACATCAAGGAAATGTAGAGGTACGAATGTTTTTTTGTGCTTTACATTTCATGTGAGTGGAGGGGAATGAGGAAGCAGACATTGTTGCAAAACAAGTTGACATTTCATATTTAAATATCACATAGCAGATCAGAGATTAAATCAATAATTAAAAAAAGACATTAGAATCAGAGCATTATTGGAACAAATATTTTTTTTTAGATATTTATATTCAATACAACCAAAAGTTAATAAATGAAGGCTTTATGATGGGAGCAGGAGAGATTAAATGAAATACTCTTAAGGTTCTAAACGGTGCTATATTCGGATTCTTCGGCTTTTAACAGCAGAACCCTTTTCACGCCAAATAGAACCCTTTTATAAGGTTCTAAAGAACCATGCTTTGAAAGTGCTATAGAATAGTGTTATAAACCACCTTTTAAATTACAGTTTATGTTCATTAATGTTAGATTTTTTATGTTATTTATTCATATTATGCTTTTTACTGCTGTCTTATAATAACCTATAGCATTTTAAAAACTTTTTTTTTTAATTGACACTGGAAACTGTAGCAAAAATCAGTTCCTAACAGTTGAATAGCTACATTAATAAATGATAAATAACATTGAACATTAATAATTGTATAAAGAAATATGACAAAAAAAAGATGTAAAATATATTCACAATCCTGATGCATACTACTTTCATTGTTATGTGTGTATTTTGATGTAATTAAGTAGCAATTTCTCTCTGCAGATGATGAGCGTTATTAAATAGTAGCCTAATTTAAAAGCAATTAAGTTTATGAAGGCTAAAATGGACAGCCATTCACAATGCTAAAAGGAAAAAGTGATAAAAAGTCATGGGACAGCTTTAATGTTGTAATAGGCTAATTGAAGACTCTGATAATATGATTTGGATCAGTATGAAATCATTTACAATTTGAAAGTTAAATGTATAGGCATTTTAAGAAGGATATTAAGTAGGCTATACCTATTGTGAGTGTGACAGTCTGTGGAGTTAGATGGTTGGGCTCAGAAAATAAATAGGATGAGGTGGCTTTGGATTTTTGACAGTTAGATAATAAAATAAAGAACATGACATATATGGAGAATGAAGCATCTATATAAATGTAGATGTTGTATAGTTATTTAGCTAGCTCTGGGCTGTGACGGACTCTGTGTGGATGCTAGCGGAGCGGAAGACAGGGACAGTATCTGGTCGGCGGCGGCATTGTAAACAGTAGGTGGCGGTAATGCAATAGTGTAGTTTTTCATCCACTGTTTAAAAAATAAAGAAGAAGGGAAAGGAGGAAAGGAAGTCGTATATTTGCAGTTGACGGTACAACCAGTGTGTGGTTGTGACAGGTGTGGGAACTGTTTATTTTTCGAGGATGAATTGTGTCGAAGCTCTTTTGTTTTGAGGCGAAAGACCGCGAGCTGCCATGCTGCTAGAACACACACACTGGAGGTGGGAGGCAACAGTCTTTAAAAATACATTGAAATTTGAAAAAGTGACAGTTTGTGTTATTTCCCATCAGATAACTTTAAAGCAGGATTGAATTACACCATGTATTAAGAAGTTTTGCTAGTTTAAGATGGTGTCCTGGCTGCTAGTCTTGTCTTCAGCTGTTTTAGATTGTCTCCCTGCCAGGCTATAGCTTTAAAGTTCCTAATACCCATTTAAACCTGTCCGAGTAGGCCCGGGAGAGCAGCTGAGACACTGGTTTAAGATGTGTTCGTATCAGCATTTTGCATGAAGTCTTTTTGCTGAACGTCAAGAAAATAACCCGGAAGAATTGTTGTGTCTTGCGAGCAATCAAAGACGGTATGTCATCGTTTCTCTTCCCACAGTTTTCACATGGGATCTACCGATTAACCACACTGAGAAATGGCTTTAACGTTTTCAAGAGTTCAGCCAAACCGGAGCAGAATACAAGATCTGGATCTTATGAAAATGTCATAATGTGACAGTCTTCCTACATGGTGCAGGTGGTTATTTTGTCAGTGTTAAGATGCCACGACTAGAAGAGGTAGCTAATGTTGTCCTCAGGGTGCCCAGTATCTTGGTGTTGGACATGCTGTATAAATGTGACATTGACAGCTTCACGGATCATCTCAAAGCGAGGACTGAAGACATGCTCTTCAAGTACAAATATGTCATCTGGAACATATATTACTTGGGTAAATATTATGTGATAATTATGAGTCAACATTATTGCAGTATTAGCTTAAAATGCAATGTATTGTTGGGTTTGTCCTGCAGGTCACATAGTAAGTGCTGTGGTGCTGCTGTTGCCACTTGGACATATTATCCAGCTCTATCTGCATGTTCTCTGTGCCCTGCTACTTTACATGGGTCATCAGATTGTCAGGTAAAAATATGAACGTGATTTTGGTCATTGCACATTATTGAAGGGTGGAAATAAATATGGTAGTTATTTGTTTGACGATTTTCAAAGGGTTTTATTTTGTTGACAGAGATTATGTAAGAGGTGAAGCTCAGTATGGGTATGATGGGGCAATCTTTTTGGACTCTCCAGCATTGAACCGTTTCGTGACTGCACTCACCAGTAAGTTACGAATATCACTAACCCTTACGGTGATGGCTTAAAGCACTTGGCCCTTTAAACTACTCTTAAATATGTATTAGTTCAATTGTATTAGATTACACAATATGATACAGTGGGCCTCAATAAAGTTTGGACACTTAAGTTACGCTTAAAAATGTCTGAATTTTATTGCATTAAATACAAAATATCAGACCAAGTAGCATTCGAAACAAATTATGCTAGATCCCTTCTCAAAACAAAATTTTCTTGGCTGTGTAAAGTCAGTGAATAAACATATTTATATTTAAACATACACATTTTTTGACAACCAGAAATAGTCTTAAGATTTTCTGTTTTTGTCTTCATTTTGAACAGTTTCTCTATTGATGCTTATTATGGAAACTTGAAACATGACAAACTTTATTTTGTGAAATGTTTTGATTAAAAAGTGTGTTTGTGCTATATGTAATAAATGGCCCTGATTTCTAACATTCTTAATTGTGGCTTTAGTGTCCAAATACTATTTTGTTTATAGCCACTACATATAACAATTTTTTAAATGACTTGCTGTAATAACCAACTAGACCACAAATCGCGAATAATCACATCTAACATAAAAGTTTGTAAATGTGTGAGTATGTGTATATATCTATCTATCTATATATATATATATACACACACACAAACATTTATGTTATATGTGATCAATTGTGATAAATCGATTTGACAGCACAAAAAAAAAAATATATATATATATATATATAAATATATATATATATTATTTGTATTTTTGTATGGTTTGTGCAATGGCCCTGTTATCTTTGAAATATTTTTGTATATCTGTATTCATTATGACTGTCTTTTACTGTATACATCTGTGTGTGATCACCTGCAGGTCAGATAATTATCAGTACGCTGTGCGCGTTCCTTATGCGGACTCAACGTGTGTGGCTGTTCTCAGCACACTTGCTCCCTCTTCTGGCACGTGTGGTTTCTGTCCCTCTGGACTGGCTCCTCACGCTCTCCTCTGTGTCCATGATGATCACAGGGGCCGAGGTTGCCGTCTTTCTCTTCGCCAACCTCTTTGTGCCATACAGACTGGCCAGAGCCACTTACAGAGAAATAATGGAAATAGAGGTAAAACACCAACACACCTGCATCTCTGAACATACATCGTCTAGGCTCTTCTTTTCTCAAACTCTGTTGTTTCTGTAGGTGACTGAGTTATACAGACTGATGGCAGTCGGAGTGTCTCTCTGGCATGGCTTTGCTGTGCCTGTATTGTTTAGTGTCTTCTGGTTTGTGCTGTTCGGAGTGCAACTTATCACCAATTTTGGCACTATCGCTACTGTCCAACAGGGGCCGCTTCTCTACCTCCTGACCAGGTAAACTGCAGGGTGCTCAATCTGCCATTTGAAATGTGAATTGAATCTGATGTGTGTATGTTTTACAGTGTATCTGAATGCTGTGCTAGCCCATACTCCCTGCTTGGCCTAACATTCGTGGTGTCTTATACGGCTCTGGGACTCCTGAGTCTCTGTAAGTTCTACCTCGGAGGATTCAACGCTCTCCAGAACCATAATGTCATGCACAGGTAAGAGAAGAGAGTGTACATTTATTGTGTGAATGTGTTTGCTCAGTTCAAATGTGTGTGTTTCTAATATATTATAGGGGTGTGACAGAGGGGGTGACTCTGCTCCTGCTGGCCCTGCAGACTGGGTTGTTGGACATGGCAGCTCTACAGCGCTGCTTTCTGCTCTTCATCATCCTCTTCATCGTTCTCACATCTACTCTACAAAGCATGAGTGAGATCACAGAGCCTGTTGTGTTGGGGCTTGGAGCCAGTAGAAACAGGTATGTAATTAGGGCCCAAGCCCTAATGGGCGGTAAAAAACAACTACCTTTCGGGCACTTTTGGGGCCCTTAACATGCTCATTAAACTCTTGAAACTTTGCACACGTTGGAATCGTCCATTTAATTCATGTATTTAATTCACTGGAGTATCAAAATATATATATTTTATATATAGATAAGATATAACTTAGTTACAAAGTTTTTTTTGTGAAATATTACTTCAATGAATTTTCAGTAGCCATTACTCCAGTCTTCAATGTCACATGATGTTCAGAAATGCTGATTTGATGCTCAAGAAACACCAAATGTTATATCAGTGTTGAGTGATTTTGCTGTCTAATATTTTTGTAGAAACAGTGATAAACTTGATGAATAGAAAGTACAGCATTTATTTTAAATAGAAATATTTTGCAACCTTATAAATATCAGTCACTTTACATTCACTTTTAATCAATTTAATGCATCTTTTTTATGTATATCTTACTGACCCCATACTTTTAAACAGTATATAAAACACTTTGGGGGTTGAATTTCCGGAAAAAATTATAATTTTAACATTTCTTGTCCAGTATTATACTGTATATTATTTATTGATTGATTAATTTAGTTATTTTAGTACTATTCTGTGTTTATTTTGAGTGTCTGTTTTATTTGAGAATTCAACATAGTTTTTTTTGTGATTTCAGTTTTTTCAATGCTTGATCAAATCTAAATCGTTCAATATGGTCTTTCTCTCTCCACAGGAGTGTGTGGAAGCACTTGCGTGGTTTATCTATGTGTGGGTTTCTGCTGCTGTTTCCAGGATTCATGGCCTATAAGATCTCCCAGTTTTTCAACATGGATTTCTGGCTGCTGATTTTGGTCTCTAGCTGTATGCTCACATCACTGCAGGTATGCTCTGTTTTATGAATTTGTGATTCAAATAAAAAAATTCATTTAATTTTCAATTCATTTTATCTTAGTGAGATCCCAGCATGCTGTGCTGGATAGTGATCTTTTATATGTCTCTTAGGTGACAGGCACTCTGCTGATCTACAGCCTGTTCATGGTGGAAGTGTGGCGCGGTTCAGCCCTGCCCGGTTTGGATGAGATTGTTTATTATGTGAACGGAGTGTGTCGAGTGCTGGAGTTTGTGGTGGCTGTGTGTGTGGTGGCTTATGGGGCGTGGGAGTCACTGTGGGGAGAATGGAGCTGGATGGGAGCGTCGGTCATTATCATCCACTCCTACTGCAATGTGTGGCTACGCGCCCAGGCTGGCTGGAAAAGCTTCTTGCTTAGACAGGAAGCCGCTCGCAAAATCAATGTATTGCCAAGGGCCAGCGCAGAGCAGCTACAGGATCACAATGATGTCTGTGCCATCTGCTTCCAGGTCAGAACAAGCATAAGGCAGGCTTTCTGCATGCACCAAGTTTTGTCCTCATGGTTGACTTGCAACATATTCAAATGTGCTTGTAGAAGTTGTGAGAATATATTGTTACACCCCTAACAAAAACATCGCAATACAAAAATCCAACATTATGTATTGTGGATAGCGACAATATGCATCATGTATCGTTTAGACATTTTATTTAGCATCAGATGCAAAACAATACAACCACGTTTAACATAATTCTGCAGAATCATGAATATTCTGGTGTCACCATTGCCCTTTGCTTGGTGTTGAAGGACCAAATCTAAGCTTATTCAAGTCCATTTCTGAAGTAATGCCTTCCTGATGTAATACCAAATTTTGCTTTTTAATAAACAGTACTTTTTAAGTGCCCCTATTATTCTATTTTAAACTTCCTTATTTTGTTTTGTAGGTCACCTATAATAGGTTTACATGCATCCAAGGTCAAGAAACACTTTAATTTTCTCATAATATACATAGCATCACTTCATTTCTCACAGTGTCTGAAACGAATCGATCGAGTATTCTGTCTCTCTAAACCCCTCCTTTCACAGGCTCTGTTTACACCTGTTATTAAGATGCATCTTAGTCGATCGGATCACAAGTGGACGACGCTTCCAGAGGCAGTCGAAAACTAAATGCATTCGAACAACCACAAAAGACGCATACTCTCCACCTACTGACCTAAGGCATAAACATTATGGGAAGCTTGGTTGCCATTTAACCTTCATCGGCTGAAGACCTAAGTTTGAAAATTACGTGAGCTTTTTTCGTCCATTAGATCGATAGATCTGAAAAAGCATGTACATTTTCCCGCCCATAGATCCTCCCCATGAAGAAATCAGGACAGAAGTGTTTGAAAGTGGACAAAAGAGACAGATTAAAACACCAGGTGTAATCGGGAATGTGTCTCCCTCGTCGTCTTGTGATCCGATTGACCAAAACACATTTGGTGATACATACAGTTAACATGGCATCGTTATCTGCAGCGACCAATGAAGACCATAGGCTGGCATTATGCAAATTTGTTACAAACTTAAGTAGTTAGAGCAGGAAGTACGACTGGAATTACTGACGACTTGTTTCAGGCAGTTTAGAATCGCTTCTTTCTTTTGGGAGACAATAACTCCATTTGTCGTGCACTGATAGTTAAAACTATCAGAACTTTTACACTCACAAACAGCCAAATAACACACTGCATGAAAGATAATATCTGAAAAAGCATAATAGGGGCTCTTTAATGGCTTACCATATGTGTTAGAAGTAATCATTTTAAAAACTAACCATTTTAACTTTATTTTGGCTCTGTTCAAAGTATTGTGAGAGTGTTGGACTATGAGATCTGTAGCGTGTATGAAACTGAATCATGACATGAGTGTATTGTTGCATACCTAGTTTTTATACTTTAAAGGTAGCATAACATAAATGATAACAGAATGGGATCCTAGGGAATATCTTCTAAGTAATCGACTTAAACTTTGCATCACAATGATAATAAAATCCATTTTAACCTTTTTTTTTCCCTTTTTGTCCCTGCAGGACATGACATCAGCAGTGATAACATACTGTGGTCATTTCTTCCATGGCAACTGTTTGAGAAAGTGGCTTTATGTGCAAGAGACATGCCCCATGTGCCATGCCTCCATCAAACCCTCCTCGGCCAAACCGATGGCTACGGCAGGTGAAGCTCAGCCGACACACCAAAACCCACCTCCATCAGAGCAACACCCTCGTCCTGAGTACCATGAGGAGGAGGAGGAGGAGGAGGAGGGAGATGATGTTTGCTCTCCAGAGAGGAACTGTGACGAGTCTGACAGGAAATACCCTAACTCTGAGAGGAATTGTAGCACAGACAGTCTCCAACACTTGCACTGTGGTGCTAATGGTGATTCCCAAAGTGTGGCAAATCCTGTACCAAGCTGCTCATCAGATGGGGATCCTAAAGTGGCTTCGCAGGAGCTGAGGGAAGCGGACTGAAACATAAGCTCAGCCGGAGAAGCATAACACAGAGAAACTGCCGTTGGAACAAGACAGACTGACAGTGGCAGAAATCATCATCCTTAGGAAAGCTCAAAGAAAGTGGGACATAGCAAAGGAAGCCATAACAGCAGAGGGTTACAAATAACTGACAGAAATGCAGGGAAAAACTGCAGGTATATGATTTACTCAGAAGACGTCCTGCTGATTGTGTGCTTGGACTGATCCTATCACAGCACCTCAGCAGTGTTAGTTTAATAGATACCAAATGATATTCATTTTGAAAAATCTTTTCTTGACATTTGTTAAGATGTGTAATGTTGGATGATTCAATGATGATTGTCCAATCAGGGGAAGACTTGAAAGATGTTACACACACAAACAAATTCATGTTGGCAGTTAATTAAGTCTATGGTATGTGGTGTTTGGGCATCTAAAGGACTTTTCTGTTTGAGTTATTTCAGAGACCGATTATGGTACGTGAGTGAATGGCATTCTAAGTGATCCAGAACTGTTAATATCTGTGCCTCTGACTCACTCCATTGTGTGTTTTTATTTGAACTGAAATTATGTGGTTGTAATGAAGGTGTCTAAGTCATGGTGACTATTCTCTCAATTACAATATGGTTTGTGGATGAGTTCTGCCAGAATGAAGGGAGACAATAGTAGACAGAAAATAATAGACAGTCAATAAAGTTGTGTTCACTGCACAAAGCGAAGGTCATTGTTAATGGGGAGATTCCAGTTGAGACTACGTTTCACAGAGCAGAGAATAAAGATGAAACGCTTATACAATCACACTCATTAAAAAAAAATTCTCGTTTAAAACCAGTATCAGTGTGATTTGGAGACTGTTCTATGTCCAGTTTAGCATTTCTTCAATTGCCTTAATGGTTATAATGATTAAAACAAAAAAAAAATCCACGTTTTCTTCGTGGATTGTTTTTAAAGAACTCACAGTGACTTGCAGATTCCTGAAAGTTCATATCATATTGCATTGCCTTCTTTTATGGAAGCTTGTTTCCTTGTAAACGAGCATCAATAATTCTTAACACTTCACAAAATTGGGAATAATTTATCAGTCTGGCAAACAGGGTGTTTAAAATCTGGTAATATGTTATTTTTTGTGTAAATTCATCATTGTAATACTATATTTTTTGTACCTTGAGGTAGCATGTGATTACCATAAATATGGTGTTCGTTTGAATACCAGTATATCATCAACAACAACAAAAAATCGCATAGAGCAGTGGTTCTCAACCAAAGGACCCCAAGATGATTTAAAACCAGCACTAAAAAGCCAAAACAACAAAAAATTAAGACTTCTTATTGTAATTTAATATTTCTTAATATAGATTATTTTAATTCACCCCCTCAAAACTAAATAAGGCTGAGCCTAATTCAATTCAAATCATAAAATCATAAAACTACATGGACATTTTTATAATGAATACACATTATAAAAATAATAATTTTGTAGTTAGCCTAGGCCAGCTAAAATATTTTATGGGGTAGAAATTGTAATTATTGAAAAAAATAAAATCCTCATCCTTAATCCTTGCACAGTTAATCAAGAACAACTAGAAAATATTGAAATCAAAATGCCATGGAGAACCTTAGTAATCTCCCTTCATCCCAAATGACCACAGGCCTTCCATGACATCACAAACACAATGTCATTTTCATTTCATACCACAGTTGTAATTTAAGTATTTTTTCTTCAAAGCTCAATGGTGAAGTCACCTCCCTTTCACAAATGTCCTCTCTGTGTGTTTAAACCATAGATTGTAGAAAAAAAAAAGAAGGTTTAAACCTATAATTGTCTAAGTTTAACTGTGCCAGGACCATTATCTTTGCATTCCATATAGAAATATTTAAGTTCCAAGGAATAACATACACATGATTCAGATAATCCCTTTACAATTCTCCTTGACAATAACAGTTGGAAACCTTGGCAGCGTTAAAAATGGTTAACGCTGCCCAGTTTTTCATCCAGCGCTCACGGTGGCGCTCGGCTCATAATTGCGCTTTGATTCGCCATTTAATCCGCACGATTAGAAGAAGCAGCTAGAAGTGCTAACAACAAGCTCACGGACATCTTGTGTCAGCACTGACAAACTGAAAGAGAACGAAGTGTACACACATCAGCATTACAGTCATCGACAGGGATCAGGGCCTGTCTGTATTCACACGTTTGATTGCCTTATGATTTTTAGACATTGAATGTAAGCTAGATTTTTTGACGTCCTGCCATATTTAATGTTAGTTTGTGTCTAGTTAGCTGGCTAGCTCTCAGGTTAGCTCACATATTGAGAAAGAGAGCGAGATTTAGGGCGCTAGTTATTCAGGAGCCACTACACCCAGTGGGAAGATGGCGCTTAAACGAATCCAAAAGGTAAGTGAGAAATGATATGGAGTATAAATATATATGCCAGATATATTATAAACCAGTGTATCTTTAATTATTTCAGTCATCTAGCAGCGTGTTGTGTTGGCGTATTGCTTATAAAGCGAGTGTCGTGTGTGCTTATTATTAGTACAAACGACGAACGAGTTATATGCATGTGTATTTATAAGGATATCAAATATGTTGTTTTATTTATTATTCCACACCTGAAGTCTTTATATATACAATTATAACATGCCACTGTCAGGGAGTGTGAATACAGGGCTTGACGGCTAATAATTATTTACGGAAGACAGAAGTCGTACGTCGTATTATAAAATATTTAATTAATATTACAGATGACAAATCTCACACAATATTGATATTGAAACAAATAACAATTATTCAAATTATTATCATTATCGCGCTTTGTCTCGTGATGTGGAAATTAAATTCTTACCATAGGTTGTCTATACGAAACAAAAACTAAACGTCAGGTCTCCTTAAAACTGCACCTTTTTATTTGACCTTTAGGGACTGCAAGGTTTCATTTGGGATCCTAAACAGTTTTGAATCCATATTATGAAGTAAACCTATCAAACCATATATGTTCCTATGTTTCAGTGTGTTGGGAAATTCAAACCTGTCTGTGGTTGTGCAATTGAAAAGCTCTAGAATGATGACCGTTAGCAACCTCCCTGTCATGAAAAACCCTTAGGTGTCTTCCCACCCAACAGACATGTTGAAATAAAAATAAACGTAGTGCTCTTAAAGTGGAGGGCGCAGACGGACATGCCTGTGGGGCTCGTTCAGGTTGTGTTCCAGCTCTTCTCCCTCATGACCCCTCTCTAGAACTATAAATACACTGTGCTGCTAAACATTCTATCTGCTGGTTTCATCTTGCTGTCACTATAGTGATAAAAGAGGCCAGCGCCATTATTGACCCTTCATTATGGAGAGTCTACATCTTTTCAGCAGTTCTGCATGCTTGTTTCATAAAACTCATTCTGACTCTTCCCTCTAGGAATTGACTGATTTGGCACGTGATCCTCCTGCACAGTGTTCAGCAGGTCCAGTGGGGGATGACGGTGAGATCCCGGACTTTACATATATTGTGGTGTTTATGGTTGTATGTATTTACTGTAAACTGATGTTGTACGTGTGATCTCTTCTGTAGTATTCCACTGGCAGGCAACAATCATGGGACCGGTGAGTACAATAAAAAGCATGTTACTAAATAGTATAATACTGGCAGAAAATGTACACTACCATTCAAAGGTTTGGGGTTTGTAAGATTTTTTTTATGTTTTTGAAAGTCTCTTATGCTCGCCAATCTTACCAGTTACTTGATCAAGAATACAGGGGGGGGGAAAGTAATTTGTGAAATAAAAATACATCATTTTCTATTTGAATGTTTTAAAATGTAATTTATTCATGTGATAGCCAAGCTGAATTTTCAGCATTATTACTCCAGTCTTCAGTGTCACATGATCCTTCAGAAATCATTCTAATATGATGATTTGGTGCTCAAGACACTTTGTTGAAAACAGTTCTGCTTAATATTTTTTGAGTAAACATGATACATTCTTATTCTGGATTCTTTAATGACTAGAAAGTTCAAGAGTACAGCATTTATTTTAAAAAGGAATCTTTTGTTACATTTAAATATCTTCACTGTCAATTTATTTTAAAATCAATTTAATGCGTCCTTTCTGTGAAAACAAAAAAGAAAATCTGACCCCAATCTTTTGAACAGAATTGTATTTTTTTTCCTTTTTTATATAAATACAGAATGAAAGTCCATATCAGGGTGGCGTATTTTTCCTAACCATACACTTCCCAACAGATTACCCCTTTAAACCACCTAAGGTGAGAACTTTGGTAAAAATGCTTTTTTTTCCCCTTTGTGTGTTTATTTGTAGGTGTGTATAACATTGTTTTCTCTGTGTTAGGTTGCTTTTACTACAAGAATCTACCATCCTAACATAAACAGTAATGGCAGCATCTGTCTGGATATCCTCAGGTCCCAGTGGTCACCTGCACTTACTATTTCTAAAGGTACATGCACAATAATAGATGTTGCTTTATTAGAAAATGGTCAGATAGAGCTTGGGCTGTAACTGCGGTGTGTGTATATATGCATACATACAAAAATATATATTGTGCGGTTCATTTGAATAAGTGTGAACGTTGGCGTCTGTACCTTGGTGCACACCAAACAAGTGGACCGAGACCCCTGAAAAGATGGGTCTCAGTCTGCTTCCAAATGAATTCTAGTGCGGTTCGAATGAAATATTAACGCAACGCGTACTAAAGGCATGTAAACGAACCAAAAACAGGACATGATGTCATAAGATGCGACCCTGAAAAGGAAATGCTTCGTTCAAGCATACCTGTTTTATCTCATCTTAGTTGCGATGTTGCCTATCACAGTTCGTTACAGACATCAGAATCGCGTCTCCTCGCAGCAGATCTTCGTTTGTGTGTGTGACCAAGGGATTCCTGCCGCTGTTTTGCTTCCTTTACACATTTTATAAGCTCTTCACAAGTCGTCAGTGCCATCATATACCATCATATGTACGGACATTTAGCTCGGCACACATTGCTAAATATATATATATTTTTTTGTATCTTTAAAAAATTACATTGTGAACGCTAAGCGAACCAGGACTAAATGTATAATTTTCATAGGACAGAGACCATCTCTTGTCCCTTTGTATTTTCCCGAAGTTCCAAAGCAACTGACCCTTGTTGTAAAAGGTCTACAGAGCAAATTTTATCTTTCACAGGTGCAAGGCATTTAGCCTATATTTGATGTTACACTGCCAGCGAAAGTGGAACTAAATTACTGGCATGTACAAAATGCACTATACAAATAAACTTGATGTACCTTAGCAAGTCTAACAAGCACACACTGTGTTAAATGGAATTTGATGTGCAAGTAAAAAGGTATTTGTCCTACAGCATTTTTCTACTTTACCACGGTAAAGGATGCAAATATAGTAATTAAAAGTGAACAAAAGGAGGAAACTTTATAATCTCCTGCTAAAGTGACTTGAGTGAAGATTTGGGAAAAGAAACAAGATTCCATGTCAAGTAGAGCAACTCATGGAATATTGTGGTTTATGTGTCCTCTCTGTAGTTCTCCTGTCCATCTGCTCACTCTTATGTGACCCCAATCCAGACGACCCTCTTGTGCCAGAGATTGCCAGAATCTATAAAACAGACACAGAGAAGTACGTACAGACTGAAGCACACAAGTATTTTTACACGCATGCATGCGCATATCGGATATGTTGTATTACAGTATTTGCTATTTTTAACATTTTGTTCTTAAATATTTTTTCTTAACTTTTTTTTAATTGTTTTATCATTTTTTTTTTACTGTTTATCTGTTATCTCCCATTATTTCATTTAAACTGAAAACTGATTTTACTGTCAGAATTTTGTACGCAGTCAGCAACAAATAGAATCAGATGAGCTTGCTACACAGATTACAGCAGTTTATCACATTTAATATCAGCATCAAACCGTCATTTAACAACATTTTGCAGGTGTAAAAAGTATGTAAAAGAAAAAAGGGCACCTTATGTCAGTCTTTTCTAATGAAGTGACATAGCTGTGGGTATCATTTTAAGACACTAGGTTTATTTTAAAAGAAAAGGCTGTAAGAACAGCAAGGACTACAACAGTCATTCAAAACGGTTCGAAAAAAAGCATGTAAATATAATAGAAGTGAATAGACCTCTCCTTCTCTAACACACCATGCTCTATCAGGTATAATAGAATGGCAAAGGAATGGACAGAGAAATATGCCATGCTGTAGGTGAAGGGCAACTCTGCACAGTGAACATTAGAGGTACTGTAGAGAGAGTGAAGCACTCCGCTTCCAGTGTGGTGCAGCATGAGCGTGTGGCTACAGCAGGTGTGCATCACTAATACATGCTATCACGTCTCTTCTGAAATGACTGAAAAATGCACAGGAAAGTCAGATTTGCTTTTATCTTTCTCAAATGCAGCAGTGTCTTCTGATTTGTTAGGGTTTATTCAGTCCTGCATTAAACCTTACTGTAAGCATGGCTTTTAATCAGCCATAGTCTTACAGTAGCATGATGTTTTTGTTAGGTATGTAAAAAATTGTTAGCTGTAAATTGTAGTGGCTGAGCATTTTTGGTTTGTGACCGCATGCGAAGCTTCAGAATGCTAGCAGAAATATAGTATACATTTAAACTATAAGCTTCTGAAAAATAAGATTTTGTTTATGAAAATGGGCAAGTAAAAAAGTGATAAACTGAAATACATCATTAAAGATGCAGTAAGCGATCTCTGAGAAACGCTGTTGAAAATGTAAATCAACGCCTAAACACAAAATGTTGCCAATATTTTCTAGATGTCTGTTCTGTGTGTGTACTGAAAAAAATATTGTGTTTGTACTAGGGCTGTCAAAATGAAAGTGACATTTTTGTGAGAATTTTTTTCTTCCAATTTAACTTACTAAAAATATTTAAAGGGATAGTTCACTTTGAAATTAATTTTTGGTATGTTTTAGCTTACCTCAAGGGCATCCAAGATGTAGGTGTCTTTTTTTCCGCAATAGTTTCAATTTTTATATTTTTAGGTCAAACTGTCCAAATTAAACAATTCCCCATCGTAAGTACACATTGATGGCCTAAGACACGAAACGAGCGGTTTGTGTGAGAAAACGAACAGTATTTATATCGTTTTTACCTCTTGAACACAGCTGCGTCCAAATGATCTGAGAGCACGGGCGGGTATAGATATATACACTAGATGTCGCCTTGTCTACGGCAGTTCATTGGAACAAATGTCTTTAAGGCGACATCTAGTGTATATATCTATGCACCAGTCTGCGCACGCGTCAGATCAGATCACTTGGACGCAGCTGTGTTCAAGACGTAAAAACGATATAAATACTGTTCGTTTCTCACACAAACCGCTCGTTTCGTGTCTTAGGCCATCAATGTGTACTTACGATGGGGAATTGTTTAATTTGGACGACGGGGAATTGTTTTAATTTGGACTCTGTGCTTGTGTTTTGAGATAATGACCATAGACCTGCATTATATGACTGACAGACAAGAACGGTTTGACCTAAAAATATAAAAATTGAAACCACTGCGGAAAAAAAGACACCTACATCTTGGATGCCCTTGAGGTAAGCTACAACATACCAAAAATTAATTTCAAAGTGAACTATCCCTTTAATGCAGTTTGCGCAACAACCATTTTTTTCTGTCATCCTTTAGCTGCACTACAGTATATGATCATGCTATAATTAATTCAAGTGCTATTAAAACATTCAAGTACGATGAACAAACACCCTAAATGCATGCACAGAATGCTGCTTTAGACAACGTGCCAGCAGCCCAATAAACCTGCTCATTAATGTTAATAAAACAAAAAATGACAAAGGGAAAATCACTACTCTTTACTGAATAACTTTTGTAGCTTTAATAAGAATTAATCTTTATTCAATTTATAACTTATGCAGTGTTTGATTATTAAATTTCTGTATTTTTACCTGTTAGACCTACAAGTTTATATAGGTCAAAAACAACGAAAACAATATTTATTTATTCATTTTTGTGCATTTTAGCAGGGCAGGTAAAAATCTGAACCGGCCTGACTGGACCAGTAGGAAAAAACCTACTGGGGTCCATTTAATAGAATCGTCAGTATCAGTACTGGTATCAGTGATACTGGCCTTCATTCATAGTGCATAGTAAAAGATGCCATTAAACAAGTATTTAAAATATACCATCTTTAATATGTTGTTTCTACATTATTTTGCAGATTCAATGTTTAAGTATTACAATATAAAATATATTAACTTTAATGTTAGATGCGATTAATCACGATTAATTGCAGAAAAATGTGAGATTAAATACATTTTTATATTGA
Source organism: Leuciscus leuciscus (assembly GCF_965113295.1). Taxonomy (NCBI): domain Eukaryota; kingdom Metazoa; phylum Chordata; class Actinopteri; order Cypriniformes; family Leuciscidae; genus Leuciscus; species Leuciscus leuciscus. The sequence continues at coordinate 9,959,837 of NC_138746.1, forward strand.
TTGGCAGCACTACTTTGTACATAGTCCTGTCTGTGTAAATAGGAAACAAAAGTGGATTGCACTGATTCATCTAGACTTACGTGAGCTGTCTGATGTGCCAGTTGTTAGTGGTTGCCTGTGTTGCATAGCGTATTCGTTATATTGGCTGTCGACGGTGTTTCTAAAGAAATCGCTTACTGCACCTTTAAAGGAGCAATTACATACGTACTTGAGTCATCAGAAAACTGCTTTTTGGAAGCAATGGCTGCATGAAGGATCACTGGATTTCAAATGCTTAATGTTTTTTTCCCTTTTTGCAGATACAACAGAATAGCACGGGAATGGACTCAGAAATATGCCATGTGATGTTGGCTGGACACATTAACAAACTGTTTGTTCTCTCATGTTTTGGACACTGTTGCAAGACCATTTTTCTCCATCTGTCTCTTATGGAGGCATAACCCCAGTTTTATGCTCAAACATGAATGCAGGCCTGCTTCTGGCCTTTCCACACTACAAAGTCTTGAGATGGACCTCGTCAATCTGACGGAAGCTCATCCACACTCAGCTCTGCCTATCTTTGATCTCTACCAATCAACTCCTCACTTCACAACACGTCATGCCTGTATGACCACAGTGTATTTTCTCTGAACCGCTCGGAGAGAGAATGTCTTTAGGTTGTTCTGCTTTTTTTGGGGCCTTACTCCTGGAGTGCATGCAATCACAGGAGAAAAGGTCAGATGTTGTACATCAGTGGGAGATTGGGACCGATTCCTATATTGTGCTTGATTGTAAAGATTTGCAACATTCGGATCAGCTCTTGGCCCAACCTTACACAGCTGTGACACTGAAATACAACTCACTCGATTGGCTTAAATATCTATTTAAAGTCCCACTACTTTTTCCCTTCAATAAAGATGAATAACTCGTTATACTGTGTGGTTCTGTTTTTCTGTTTTACTTTTCACTATTTGTATTTAAATTAATGTAGATGAATGTGTTTTTCCACATGAAAGTGGCTATGGTTTATCACTTGAAGGGTCATGAATCATTCAGAATTAAAAGCAACTGCTGATTTAGTGTTCTTGATAAGGTTTGGTATGGACAAAAATAATTTTTATATTTATCTTGGATGCTAAGAAATTTAGTATTGTAAGATATATAAAATAATCTTAATTGTCTTTTATTTTTGCAAGCCAGTGATATAATTCAGAAATATTTTATAATGAAACGTGCTCTTAAATGAGCGATTTTTAAACTGCATTTCTATTGGTGTTTCGTTACTGAACGAATTGGTGTTTTTGAAGATAATTAAGTGATTGAATCTATTCACTTCCTCTGACAGACTCATCATTTTTGTTGTAAAGTGTTTTGTGAATGCTTTCACCTTCAAATACACAAAAAAGCCACTTACTGGTGTAACGATGTAAGCAGCAACAAGAACACCTGAACCAATCATTGAATGGATTTAAGATTCTTGTTATACAAAGATGAACCAAAATCCAAACCACGTAGCAGTGCAGGCATAATAAAAACCCTCATAATTTCACTTCGAATATATATAAATATGTATATGAATTTTTTATACACTTTTACAACCACATACCTTTAAAGGTATAGCGGAGGATGTTTTACTTCCTGGTGGGTAACCTATACTATTGGTCCTCCTAATTGTCAATCATTCTGGTGAATCAATCAAACTTTTCAAAAAGTGGAGAGGGCGGGTCTTATCTAAAATTTGAAAAGATCCTCCGCTATACCTTTAACTTAAAGGTATAGGTCACCCAAAAATGAAAATTCTGTCATTAATTACTCACCCTTATGTCGTTCCAAACCTGCAAGACTTTCGTTCGACTTTTTCGGAACACAAAAGAAGATCTTTTTGATGAAATCTGAGAACTTTATGTCCATGCTTTGGCTGCTATGCAACTACCACTTGGATGTAAGTATGATGATGAACACTGCTAAAAGCTGAGCCATTTTCATGATTCCTAAAACCCAGGGTTGGCACAAACTAAACTGAAACATACCTGGCTATCCACCTAAACCAGCTTCATAGTGTAGGCCCCAGTTCTCCAGTAGCAGTTTTAACATTAAGTGACATGGCATCTGACGCACAGAAGCCAGTTTTAACATTAAGTGACATGGCATCTGACGCACAGAAGCCAGTTTTAACATTAAGTGACATGTCATCTGACGCACAGAAGCCAATGGCACATGTCACAGTAACGGACGTGACTGTTACGTTATTCGTAGTGACCCATGAGAGATTTATTTCGTGTCTTTCCTAGAATGGGCAGTTTGTGACTTTGCGAGATAAACAACATAAAGTAGCTCTGGTATTACAAAACATTCAGTGGCACATACCAATCAAATACAGACGTGACACTGACACAAATAACACGTTTGAAAAAATATTAATGCACTTTAATTCGTTTAATTGATATTTTAAAAATCACAAAATTAGGCTATTTATTTAGGATTTTGTGCCACAATTACGTCAGTAGGCTATAGGTGTTTGATTAATCTGTCAGTCACTACTGGAGGTGTCGCGACTCGGTGTCAGTCAGGTGACATGTCAGTGTCAGTGTGTTGCGATGTCAGTGACACATGCCACTATCCACCACTGGCACATGCCAATAATGTCAGTGACACATGCCACTATCCACTGGCACATGCCAATGAAGACCGGATGTGCCAATACGCATAGTGACATGTGCCATTGGCTTCTGTGCGTCAGATGCCATGTCACTTAATGTTAATACCGCCTCTCCAGTTGTGGTAAAGGAAAGCTCAAGCATGTTCCCTTGGTGTGCGAGAACCAATGAGGTTCATTCTCGTGTTACGCAGCACGTTTGAGCTTTCGCAAGAACCAATGAGGTTTGCTCTCGCGGATCAAGCATGTTCGGTTGAGCTTCTGTTTATGTTCGCTGATCAGTGTTTAAATGTGAATAAAAGCCTAAATTCAATCTGTTCATCATATTAAGCGATCGTGTGTCTTCAGAAAATTTGGACTAAACCGCTCAAGTCATATGGATTAGTTTTACGATCTCTTTATTAACTTTTTGAAGCGTCAAATTGGTAGTTGTGGAGCTGCCAATGGAGGGAAAGAAAGCTCTCAGATTTCATCAAAAAGATCTTCATTTGGGTTCCGATGATGAACGAATGCGGATTTGAAACGACATGAGGTTGAGTTATTAATGACAGATTGTTCATTTTTGGGTGAACTGTCCCTTTAAACGCTACCGGATGTTTTTGCTTTCACGTGAGAGAGCAGCTGATCGTCCTTGTACTTTTGATTTCAACCGGGAAGTGCAGCAGAAAACACCAAGAGGGTGGTGTGTTTATGACTTTACATCCCGTGGTTCAACAACGTAATATAAAGAGGACTTTGATAGTGTACATTTTGCCATGATCAATAGACATGAATCGTGCGGTACGGTCTTTTGCGTGCTTTTACCTTTTAGAGGCCCTTTTTCTTGACAGCGCATTTGCGTCTGAAGTGAAAAGTCCCAGTCTGGGAGTTGATCTCACCTCTCTGAACGGGAAATGGCAGTTGCTGAACTCAAACTCATCTGTTTCTCTCAGTGCCGAGGTACCAGGATGTGTTCATACTGCTCTGCAGCGTCAGGGATTCATCTCGGTACATTCAGACAGACACATTTACATTGTTTCACTCAAAGTCAGTATTACGATCCCAAACACTGTGAAATGAATGTTCATAAAAACTTTATTCTGTGTCAACAGGATCCATATTATAGGTTTAATGACCTGGCCTACAGATGGATTTCACTTGACAACTGGACTTACACTACATCATTCTCAGCACCTACTCATGTTAGGCAAGTCAGAAAACCTCCAGGTTCAACTAAACCTGCCCTCTGATTTGTACCACACACCTAGAGCCAGAATGTCAAGAATACTATAATTATAATTATAGTTATATTTATATTTATATTTAGACAAGACCACAGATCAAATACTTAATGCTCTTTACAGAGAGAAAATGAAAGCCGTCCTGGTGTTTGAAGGAGTCGACACAATCTCTACAATTTCACTCAATGGAGTCACCATCGGAAAGACAGACAACATGTTTCGCAGATATGTAAATGAATAACTAACTGTTTTGTGTGCAAGCACAAGTTTTTACAGTTGTATGTTTATAGACTATAATAATGGGTCAACTTAAAAAAGACTTTATAATAAATAAAGCATATTTTGTCTTCAGGATTTTGAAGTTACTGGATTGCTTAAGGATCAAGAGAATATTCTTCAAGTGTGGATTATGTCAGCTGTGACATATGCATCTCAGAAGAGTCATGCCCACACTGAATACAGGGTACCACCTGATTGTCCTCCTCCTGTACAGAAAGGAGAGTGTCATGTTAACTTTATCCGAAAGGTAGGAACCATGTCACATTCACAAACACAAATGGACCATTAGATACAGTATGTACCATGTGATACATTTGCATAATGCTACCTGCTGGATAGTTTGGCTCATCCTCAAACAAAATCACTTATAAGGCCAGGAAGAGTTTATAGCTGTGTCAAGGATTTTTTTTTTTTCATTGCAAAGAAAAAACATTACATGGAGTAATTGAAGAATCAGTGGTTAAGATTGATTCTTCACACTATTCACACATTATACACACAACCTTTTGTTGAGTTCTTACCATTTTTCCAACGACTGCTTCCTGAACTGTGCTGTTTGATGCAGGTCGGTTATATGGACATATAGTTTTTGCCGTGATGTAGAGAAATGACACGACAGATATAACATCACATCTGAAATGTGAGATTTGTAATATCTTTTTTGTTATTTATTTCCTGATTGTGATTAAGTTTTTGGTCTTTTGGTGTTTTGAGGCTCAAAGCTCATTTAGCTGGGACTGGGGTCCATCTTTCCCCACTCTGGGCATCTGGAAGGGAGTTCAGCTGGAAGTCTTCAACACTTTAAGGGTTCTAAGTTTTACCGCAGTTCCAAAATATGGTACACACATATTTGCATATGAATGAGAAGGGGTTTTAAACATTAATATAATAGCAAAACAAATCAACATAGAAAGAAAATTCCCTCTTTTCCCCCATATAATTTCTGTCTTTCCCTGTATCCAGACTCTGCACATTCAAGCTGGAATGTTGAAGTGGAATTGTTCTTCGATGTTGTTGTTGCATCTAAGGGTCTTGTCCTTCTGTCCATACCGTTATTACATTCAGAGGCATTTCAACTGTCTCTTACACCTGGACAGAGTAGAAAGTCCTTTGTCTTCCAGGTCAACCAGGTAAAATCAGTTCTAGTTTGCTTGATGATGACCATCATGTGTCATATCGTCCCTTATTCCTCCTTATTCCAGTGCAGAGGTAATATCACACTATATAGTGTATATATGATGATGATAAATAATTTGTTCACTTCAAGAGTGTCAGTTTGTGGTGGCCATTTGGACATGGAGAGCAGCCTCTCTATGACCTGAAGACGGATATCAACTTGGAGGGTGGAGAGACATTTAATGCACAGCGAAAGGTAACATCTTTCACTGTTCTTCTCATTTTTTCGAAGTCTTGCTTCAGTCTGCATCGTTTCACTCTTGCGTTGTGGTGTTCTGTTTCAGGTTGCTTTCCGCACAGTGGAGTTGATCCAGGAGCCCATACCCTCCTCCCCTGGCCTCAGCTTCTACTTCCGGATTAATGGGAAACCAATTTTCCTGAAAGGTTCAAACTGGATTCCTGTACATGCATTTCAGGACCAGGTTACCACTGACATGTGAGAAGATTAACAGCCTAACTACACTAAAACAAACTGGTTCAGTGACCAGATGAATTCTATTTAATGTGGAATCACTTTCAAACTTTAACCGTCTTGTCATGTTTATGGATTGGCATTTCAGGATCACAATCCTGCTCCGGTCTGCACAGAAGGCGAATATGAATGCTTTAAGAGTCTGGGGTGGTGGAGTTTATGAGCAAGGCATCTTCTACAGCCTGTGTGATATGTATGGAATCATGGTAAGCTTGTCATTTGAAATCCTCCACCTGTGATATGATTTAAATGCAATTGATTTGGTCATTTGTTTGCCCTTATGTCAGATTTGGCAGGACTTCATGTTTGCCTGTGCGCTGTACCCTACAGAGAAGGATTTTATACAGACAGTGAGGGAGGAGGTCACGCAGCAGGTTTGCATACACAGTACTCTCTTAAATTCTGTGTTCACCTCAAATAAATGACCAATAAAAGGGCCAATGACCTAAAAGAGCGTTTGGAAAAACTTTAATAATTTTTTTAAAGAAAAGTTCAAATGGAATGATTCTAAAATATCATAATACAATATATTTTCCTTACATCTTGAATACATTTGAGTGTACACTACACGCCTTAATCTTTCTTTAAAAAAAAGTTTTTTATTACAAATATGAATTATTACTTCATGAATATCATGCCGTTTCTGGTGTGTCGCACCACATGACATTTTACAACCTGAGGTAACCTTGCACATGTCAAAAAGTCTTGACATAGTCATGAAGGTCTTGTTAACTAAAACTAAAATTATAAAAAAAAAAAAAAGTATAACATTTAAAAATGTTAAATAAAAATAAATCTGAAACTACATAAAATATGAACATTTATTTATTATATAAATAAAAAAATAAGTTAAAAAACTTAGAAATGTTGCCCTGTCAAGTAACTGAAATAAAATACCTTGTAACGTAATAATTTGAAGTACTAAAATGAAATAAATGTAAATTAAAGGTAAATAGAAATATTTATTCATTATGATAGCATGACAGTTTGATTGTTATTCCCTTCAAAAAAATATATAAAAATGTAATTTAGTTCAGTTCAGGAGTTTAAAAGAAGCTCATCGTAGAAGAAATTCTTAATGCTCGTCATAGAAGAGGTTTATCATAAATTAGCCTTAAATTAGACCTACCAGTCATTGTTTGTACTTTTATGGACATTTATTGTTGTTCAGGTGCGACGGTTGAAATCGCACCCCTCTGTGGTCATCTGGAGCGGGAACAATGAGAATGAAGCTGCCATAGCAACTGACTGGTTCAACATAACTGTTGCTGAGCGCCCACTGTACGTGAAAGATTATGTCAAACTGTATGTTGAGAACATCAGAGACATTGTTCTGCAGGTGAGACTGAGATACATGCACACAGACTTACATCAAAGTACTATCTAAAGTCTTATTAATGGATGATGTGCTTTAATTAAGGAGGACAGCACTCGTCCTTTTCTAGTGTCCAGCCCAACCAATGGGGTTGAGTCTGAGAAGGAAGGCTGGGTGGCTCAGGACCCCTATGACCCCCACTATGGAGACACACACTATTATAGCTATTACAACGATTGCTGGGACTGGACTGCTTTCCCTCGGACACGCTTTGCCTCAGAGTATGGCTACCAGTCCTGGCCTTCATTGTCCACACTTAGTAAGGTACTACACTTAATACAAGTCTACCTGCTTTCTGAGATTTTTAGAATGTGTAGTTTGGAACACCAAGTACTAAGTAAGGCCTGATTAATGTCACTAGTTTTATGCCAGTAGTGGCACCAAAATGAATTGCACAAGTAATGACTTTCCACCTTCAATTGTTTGGACAAACAGATAGTCCCACCCCAAACGCATGCCATTGGTTGAGCCAATTTCAACAATTCATCAGAGCACATTATTCATAAGTGCAGTAAAAAATGACCTTCGTAATCTTTCGTTGAAACCTTTGTGAAAAAGAAGTACACTTTAGAATATTAAAAAAAAAGAATACTTAAGGAAATAATATACTTAAAAAGTATATACTTTAAGTGCAAACTGAATATTATGTTTTCAGACAATTGCATGTTAATTGGAATTAAATGAAAATATATTATAGCTTAAATTTATATCAAATGCCAGTAGCTGAACTTTAGAGTGTTTTCCCCCCAGTTAAAGATGTAAGTACATCTTTATATGTAATTTCAGTAATTACTTACAATTACTACTAATTACCTTTTTTAATTCTATTGTCTTTGAAATATGGTTATTATACATTAATGTAATTTCTATTGAAACTGGTTTCGTGTATTTAAATATATTTGTAATCACACATTTGAATTGAAGTTGCAATGTAGTACATTTAAAATATATTGACTTTTAAATATCAAATTTCGCAATACATTAAAAAATATAATAAAGTTCTTGTACATGATGGTTTAAAATGTACAGTAAAACTTTTAATTGGACATTATTACAAAGTGCACTTTTTAAAAGTGTACTTGAGTGTGTTAAGAAATTCAGGCAAATGTACTCTTTAAGTACACTAAAATGGCCCTTTATTTCATTAATATATCTGCAAGTACAGTTTAAAAAAAAAATTTTTTATGTACTTTTAAGATTTGAAGTACACTAGAAGTGCACATTCAATAAAATGAAGCGCACTTCATTTTTAACAAGGGAATGAACCTGAAAAATAAGCCCTCTTTATTTTTCAACTTCTCCCCTCCAACCAGGTTTCAGTGTCTTCAGACTGGGATTTCAGCAGCAATTTCTCATCTCATCGGCAGCATCATGAAGCTGGAAACCAGCAGATGCTAAAGCAAGCAGAACTACATTACATTCTCCCCAACAGCACAGACCCAGTGCAGAAATACAGAGACACTATTTATATCACTCAGGTGAACATTCTATAAATGCACTACAAGTTTTGCCATCTCAGCAATAAATGACATTTTAAAATACAATAACATAGAAAACAGTTATTTTAAATTGTTATAACATTTCACAATTTTACTATTTCACTGCATTTTTGATCAAATAAAAGCAGCTTTAGTGAGACTTTTTATCACTCTCTTTGGTTTGAACAGGTAATGCAGGCACAGTGTGTGAAGATTCAAACAGAATTCTACCGCCGCAGCCGTAGTGACATTATCGAGGGCAAAGGTCATACAATGGGCACTCTTTATTGGCAGCTCAATGATATCTGGCAGGGGCCATCCTGGTCCTCTGTAGGTAAATGAATATTGAATAAGGACTATTGCTGTTCATCACTATAGAGGAAAGCCTTCTTGTTTATTAAACGTAATTTTAATGGTAATTGATTTGTTACTGTGAGCGTACAAAGTTAAAGTATGCTTCTTGACTGGGAAATCTCTCGCACATTCAGAGTTTGGTGGTAAATGGAAAATGCTGCACTACTGGGCTACAGATTTTTATGCTCCTATACTCTCAATGGGGGTTGAGGATAAGGGAGACCTGCTGATGTATGCCGTCTCTGACAGTCACTCTGAGCAGCACAATGTCACAGCCAAGGTAGGAGGACAGTGCTTTGTGGTTATTTTACAATATCATTGAAACAAAATTGTGACATATTAATTTATACTTGCAATATAGAAGCTGGGTTTGCACCACTTTTTACCCGGACTTATGAAACCCTGCTCTGGAGCAGAGTTAGCACTGTTTTTTGTGTGTAAATGATCCAGTGTTAAGGGGCGTTCACACTACACTTTTCTTTTCATTGACTTCCATTTATACGCATGTGAATGAGTCAGACCAGAAACGCAAGCTTGTGTGGAAAGTTTAGCATTTTGCTGCATTTCTAAGTTCAAGTTTGGTTAACTCTGACCTGCGAATTCGCATTACGTGAAGACGTGTGACCAGCAGAAGATTGATACGTCATGGTATGACCTCTTGTTTGAATTAAAAGAATGCATATTTTTGTAAAGAGTAGATTGTCTGTTTTTACATTTTGAATTTATTACTATTTGTTATGTTGAATTCAGCGTGTTACAGTACTGTACAGTACAGGACTGTTACAGTGTCTGTGTACATTTTGTGTGCCAAGTCTAGTGTGACTTCTCTAGCTTTAGAATGTTATGTCTCAGTGCTTCGCAACCGATACCCAATGGCATGCTTCATATTCACATGTTTTGGACAGTCATTAAAACACAGTGTGATGTATAAACGGTAGATTCAGCATTTGAAGGGAATATTTGTTGAGTGGTGATGGAAAACGTGTCAACTGGAGTGAGGAACAGACCAGAAAGTCCAGGAAAAAACTTAATTGTACAGTCAGCAATGAGGATGTGCAAAGCCACAGCTCTTATGTAAACACATTGCATGCAGAATTCATTCAGTCAATAACATTGACAAGATGTCAATGAATAAGAACGTTTACTCAGGGTTTAGGAATGTACAGAGTGAAACCTCGGTTTATATTTAACCAGGATTAATCTGTTAATTAATTGTTAACCTCATGATTGTTAATTATGAGCAATGTGAAGCAAGAAAACCCAGGATTATTTTTACCAAGGGTTTGGAATGACCCAGGGTTAACCATTTCAAGTGTGAAAAACCCTATACTTCATCCTTGAGTTTTAAGAAAGTAAAATAGTAAATCATTCATATTTCTAAAATAGCATGTTTCCAGTTCTTTGTTTTGGGTAAAACACATCTAGTACTAAAAGGCTTACTAGTGCTATAGCGTAAACATGCTTTAATTTTGTCATATTTGTCATGTTCTATGTACTGTATGTTTATGTTTACACAGGTGGAATTATACAGCTGGAGCAGCTTTGATGCTGTGTGTTCTTTAGAGTCTAATGTGACTACAATAAAAGCAGGAGGGAGCACCCTTGTGTTTCAGCATCCTATATCTGCTCTCCTGACGCAATGTGGGAACTGCACACGGCGCTCCTGCATCGTCACCTTTCATCTCAGTAGCCCGGAAGGTCAAATGATCAGCCCTCACAATCACATCTTCCTCAGCTCTCCACGACATGCAGAAGGTTTGCAGAAACCCAACATCACGGTGAGAGAGACACATTCTCAACACACACCGTTTACTAATGCACTCACTTCAGCTAATTCACTCATTTGCCACATTGCTAAAATGGGTTTCTTTACAAACAGAGGCGTTACTTAAAGTAAATGACATCTGTTTTTTTTTCTTAGGAAACAAATCCCTCAAATGACTGACAGGTTTTTTTTTGTGTGTGTGTGTTTTTTGTGTATTGCAGTTTACCGTAAAGGATACTGGAACTATGCAGAACTTTGTTGTGACTTTGTATTGCTCCTTTCCTGCTGTGTATGTTTGGCTGGATGTAGATGACATTCCTGGTGACTTTAATGTCAATGGCTTCCTGATGCTGTCTAAAAACTCCACAGTTACTTTTGGAGCATGGAGACCCACCACTGCCAAAGAAATCACTGCAAATCTTCATATCACGTCTCTCAGAGATGTCTACTGATTTTATGATGCATCTAGTTGTCTGACTGACAGCTTCTTTACAATCTTCTATACAAATGAAATTGATAAAAATATTGCGGGGCCCTTTGTTCTCTACCCAGGATGGCCTTGTTAATTACTAAAATGTTTTGGTAACAATTTACAACAAGGTTCTATTTGTTAACATTAGTTACCTGCATTAGTTAATGATTAATTGTAATGTTAATTTCAACATTTACATTATTAAAATCAAAAGTTGTATCTGTTAATATTATTTCATTGATTTGAGCTTACATGACAAACAATGAATAGTTATTTTTATTAACTAATTTTTAAAAGGGATTAATAAATACTATAACAAATTTATTGATCATTGTTAATTTTTAATGAATTAACTAATGTTAACTAATCGAACCTTATTGTAAAGTGTTTCCTTCTTTTAATGTCATATTGTTTCTAACAATATAAAAACAAAGTGCATAGTTCATTTTTGTGGAATACTTGAATCGATTGAAATAAATGGGTTGTAATAATATAAAGTGTGTGTGTGTGTGTGTGTGTGTGTACACTTCTATTTTTACTTAATGTGACTATTTTTGAAAACACAAAGTCATGGTTGATCAGTAAAATAGGTTTCATTGAGAAATGTGTGCAAATATTGGGATTCTTTTCAATGGTTGTAACTTCCTTCTACCATGAGATTGCAGACCTGAACACGTTGCAAGAGAGTCTGGAAAATGATCAACAAAGACTTCATTGACACAGGGAGGGAGTGAGGGCCGCTCGCAGGCTGGTAGAAAGAGTGTTTGGGCAGCAGTTGCTGCTCTGTGACCCTCGGTACAGAGGAGCTCTGGCGAGGAATGGAAGAAGGCGTGTCAGGTGTGTATTCCACTATCACTGATTGCCTCTGATTAGTAAAGCTGAAGAAATATTTGTTACTCCCACGTCCACGAGATTGCAAATCATTTCTAAAAAGGAAATGAAAGAATTGGGATTCTCCTTTATTAACCTGCAGCTTCTGTTATTAGCTCTTGTCTGGTTTCCCTCCGTCTTGGCCGTCGACTGCATTAAACTTGCTCTCGGTAATATTATTCATATCGAAAGGATATAAATATGGAGGAAAGTTTTCTTCGAAATGTTTTGCGCTTCTACAGTGAAGAAAACACGCTGTCCACGGGGAACCTGGAGAACTTTCTCCACCTCATTACCAGCCGCCGCGCGGAATCTGTCGATGATGACGCCAATCCGCTGAAGAACACAGAGGTGAGAAATGAGAATGTGTCCCATCTATTTTTTTACAGTCTATGGTCCCATCTCAGACATTTACCTCTTCATTTCACTGTTTCGGCTACGTTTTCCCCTCATTATAATAATAACAAGAAAAGTGCAAATTTTTTTTTGCCAAACAATACATTTTTACTAGAACAAGCAACAAAAGTGAAAAGGAGTATTAGCCTAAATGGAACATTTTAGATGAATCAAAACGTGTTTATTTGTCATCTGTTTGAGTGCATTATTTTTAGTTTGTTGAAGAAGAGTAGGCTACCAGGCCTCTCATTTCTGCTTGGTTTTTATTTTTTTAAACTATGTCTGTGTGTGTGTGTGTGGTTTTGAAAACGGAAAATCTGAATAAAAACATTAAAAAATATATTTAATTGAATGTTGTAAAATATAGAATCCATTTCATAGCATCCAAAGAGTATGATTATGAAGAGAAGAACATGTATAAGCAAATAGAACTAGGCTATATGTATAATGTTTAACTTTGGGATAATTAATTATCTGTTAAGCCTTATTTTATGTAATTTATTAATTATGTATGTACATTATAATAATAATTATAATAATGTTCTTAATGAAAGTAGGGGTTCCCTGTTTTTATAGAGGTTGAAAACCCTCAATAAATGATCTGAAACTCCATGATTGTTTTTAATGATTTTCAGATATGGAATTGTCACCAAGTCATTTTCTAAACTTTGCATATCAGACTTTATACTTGTTTATCTGGCGTTGCTAACTAGTAATATGAGATACTTAGAATGAGACCTGTTTTGTCTCATGTCGTTTTGCTCTTTTCTTGGTAGTGCTCATCTTTGTCAGAGCTGTTGTCTGTCTTTGGATTGGGTAATGCTTCTGTGGTCAGTCTCAGTGATCTGGAGATGATGTGTCCGGCTATTCTCAATCAGGTCCTGCTCCCTGCCTGTCCTTACACCTTCCCCTCAAACCTTAATGAATCTGCTTCTTTATCTGATCATAAAGGTGAGTCTGATTACCACAAACCCCTTCAGTTTAGTGACAGTGGCAAAATCCTGGAAAATGTTTTGATATCATCAGTTGGGAGATACAGATTGATTTTGTAGTGTTTATTGTGGGATTAAAGTGTATTTATAGTACAGTACGTTTTCTTGTCTGTGGTTTGAAACTACCAAGTATTACACACTTTTGTGTAATCTTGGATTTTAACTTTTTTGTTTATGAATCATGATGATTAAAGTTAATATTATTATCACATGCACAGATTCTTTTAGAGAGGAAGTAGGATTTCCATGACCCATCATCACATTGTTGATTCACTCAATGTGAATCAGACCTTATTTTGTTAAAGGATCTGAACTTTACAGCATCAGTTTCTCATTTCACATTCAGAAAAAAAAGGCGTTGTCTGATCCCATTTCATATGGTAATGATGTCCTCACTAATAGATTGTACAAGAGATAGTATTTTACAAATAGATAAATAATTCACTTCCCACTTTAGGTTTCCGTATTGGGATGCAGTAAAGTAGAACAAGTACAATTGTTTTTTCTCACTTCTTGAATTGACCTGATAAAAAAATTTGTAAATGTGTGTAAATGTATTCCTCAACTCTTTTTCCACTTTCCTGTAGTTTGGGGTTATGGGTTCCTGGCTGTGACCGTGATAAACTTGGCAGCTCTGATGGGTTTATTTCTGGTGCCTTTGACGAAAAAAACATATTTTCCAAAAGTCTTGACGTACTTTATTGGACTGGCCATTGGGACACTGTTTTCAAATGCTGTACTGCAACTTATCCCAGAGGTAAGAATGAGTTACAGGGATATTAATAGATGATATATGACCAGTGCAATGGCTTACAAAGGTTACAAAATCAGTCATAAAACAATTACTCATAATCTTCATGCATGCTGTCCTAATTCACTACTTTTTTGCCAGGCCCTTGGCTTAGATCCCAGAGATGACAACTATGTGCTCGACGTAGTTGGTATTTTTGGCGGATTTTACATTTTGTTCTTCACTGAACGAGTTTTAAAGATAGTACTGAAAGCAGATACAGAGGTAAGAGCTTAGACGTGTTTGGACGTTGTTCACTGGAACAGATTGAGCTGGTTTCTGGCCTAACCCAATGGTTCCACTCCCCTGCAGCTCGGACACAGTCATTTCCCTCCTCTGCAGTCATCTGATGTCACCATCTCCACCTTCAGCAATGACATCGTTATAAGCAACATCAGCGGTGACATCATTACAAACGACACTAATCTTGAAATGAACTCTATTAATGAAAAGTCCAACAATTCAAGTGAGAGTCCAGCTGTTGAACAGGTAACACAAAATTCATACATTTATAATTATAACATACATAATTAACTTGTACTGTGATGAAAATCCTTTACCTAATTGGGTGATTCTGGACAAAATGATCTGCCTTTCTAATTGCTTGTAAATCTCTCATCATGCTATATTATCACCAAATATTGGATTCAATCTTTAGTTAGCTTGTTTTCATTTCAGGTGTTGCATTTGAGGTTTTGTATTTCTTTTTTGGTCGGTAATTTTTTTTAGTCCAGTGCGATGACATTAACTATCATTTTCAGGAAAAAGAAAATCCTCTCCAGGTCAAAATGACTGGAACACAACAAGATGAGGGTTAAACAAAAATAAACATGTACAATTATAAATCATTATTACTACATTAGTATTTCCCTGTTAGTACTTAGAGATGTTTACCAGATTCTCCAGATAATGTGCATGATTTCCTGATGCAGTAAAAGTACAACAAATATTAGACTATAAAGATTATTGATTTACAGAAGCACATTATTGATCGGGCATGCAGGCATGCTCACATAGTTTTTGCATTTAAAAAGTGAGGACAGTGTAATGAAAAAAACAGCACTGGCCAAATACGCCCATGAAAAAGCAGCTCTTGCGTCTTTTGCAGCGTCCCACGCATGACGCAGCGCTCCAAAATGCAATTCCAAGTTTAGATATAATCTTGCTATTTTGAGAAAAAAAAAGTCAGAATTGTTAGATAAAAAGTCGCAAAACACATTCTGTGTGTGAATAGCTTTTAAGTATGTATTTTGTGTGATTGGCCTCTAACAAAGTCTATTTTGTGTTACTTTTGTTCAGAATGCTTGCGCTTTGCTAGCTTGTCGCTGGCTTAAAGGCGATGGAATGTCTAATATAAAGACTGTGGCGTGGATGATCACTGTCAGTGATGCCGTACATAACTTCATAGACGGTCTGGCCATCGGAGCGTCCTTCACAGTCTCTCTACTCACCGGCTTTAGCACCTCTATTGCCATCTTCTGTGAAGAGTTTCCTCATGAGCTGGGTAAAACACAGGCATAGAGACCTATCATCAAAAGATCATTTCAAATTGAATTTTTAAGTCTCTCTTTTCATTTTCTTCCTGTCTCTCTGTAGGTGATTTTGTGATTCTGTTGAACTCGGGCATGAGTGTTGGTCAGGCTCTGTGTTTTAACTTGCTGTCATCGATGAGCTGTTATCTGGGTCTTGCATTAGGGATCCTGCTGGGCAGGAGTTTTGCTCCAAATGCTATCTTTGCTATTGCTGGAGGAATGTTCCTCTACATCTCCCTTGCAGACATGGTGAGACATCTTACTTCTAACTGTGGAAAATGTTCATCAAATGAATTACAATAATGACTGCCCGACTGTACATCATCCCACTTATTAAAACTCAGCGTAAAACATGGCCATGAAATATTGATTTGAACTGAAATCATTTTATAATCTTACCCACAACAACTGGCTGCGTCTGGAATCGCATACTCTCATCAGAAGGTACTTATTTTGAATACTTGATTCACAACCGCTAAAAAAAGTATGTTCTTTCATAGTATACGTGTGTGTAATATGAATGTACTCTGGGTGGTACTACATTTGTCATGTTGTCATTATCATGTGACCTACACTTGATGTCACTCGCATTGCTTCACTGACATTCACAAATCCTCTCCCGTGATAGTAAAGTGTCCATCAAATGCACACTTACTGCAAATGCACACTACACTTATCCGGGTACTTTTTGTCTACTCTTTTATGAGTACTGTGAATTCAGACATGCTTCTTTTGTCACATACTGCTTTTCACTTACTATATAGTAGGGAAGTATGCGATTTTGGAAGCAGCGCTGGAGTCAGGACAAATCGGGTGTCCACTAGGACCAAACTCAAAGAACCTTTAATGGGAACTCTCTTTAGTGCCTAATTACAATTCCTACAAAATCACGTTATGATATATGTTGTTTGAACTATGTTATAATGACCATTAAATGTTAGCTTTAGTACTACCATAACATACAAATACCCGATTAGCCTTTGAACTTAGCTTACACTGCAACAATATTATGGTGATATTAATACTTATGTCCTCTGAGATAATTTTCACTACAGACAATAACTGATGCAAGATGGTGCCAAGAGTGAGCAAGTCTGTGGTGTGATACACGAGACATGAAAGTGAACAAATAGTGTTAAAAATTGCCCAAAAATGCTCCGATTGATCAGAATCAAGTATTCCAGCAAGTCTAATCACAGTGTTGTTTTTCCAGTTCCCAGAGATGAACAGTATCATGGCAGCACATACCAAAGGCTATCGAGGAAGGGTCGTGTTCTTCCTGATCCAAAATGCTGGGCTGCTCACCGGATTCACTATAATTCTGCTTATTACCCTGTTTGCTGGAGATATAAATCTGGGGTAGAAAGAAAGAATTGAATGAAAACGAAGCAAAACAAAGAACAATTGTTTTTAGTGCCAGAAACCAAAAACTTGAAACAGACACTGTTGGTTGTTTTGTTTGTATATTAGACTTGTACTGTATATGCTGTCGGGACAAATGTAACACAATCTTCCTGGAAGACATGATTTTTGTAGTATTGTTTAAAGAGATTTTTTGTCGATGTGAGTGCTAGTGTCTGATGTGAGCTGGCAACAATACCCCGCTGTGTGTGGAGGAATTCCTCAGTGGCAGTGGCAGCCTAGCACAGGGTATCTGAGCAGCTTTGTAGTCCAAATGCCAATGCTGCAGCACCTTTTGACTGAGACTCTGTATCATGTTAATCACAGTCTTTAACTAAAGGATATGAAGGGGAAGATTGTTGATGTTTGTCTTTTCTACAGCTTGTTTCATTAGGGGAAAAAGTGGTTATCTACGTATTTAAACCTTGTTTCCATCTACTGTATGTTTATGAGTTTGAACAGGGGCTTTCAAACTGGGTTCTGGGGTGGAAAATGTATTTTGCTAATTATATTTTAAATATAAAAATTAAAAGCCACATATATAAAAAAAAAAAAATCGAAAAATATTGTAATATTGTTTTAAAAAAGTTTTGCTGTTAACACAAATGGCACATTTTTCCAGATAATATTGCAAGATTTTTGATATATTCATATATTACAGTTTATATAATGTGTGTACACACACACACACAAATATATCTATGCATATGTATACGTATATAATATATACTGTATAAGTATAAATATATTTGTGTGTATGTATACAAAAGGGTTTGACAATCATTTAAATATAGAACAATAGTGTGCTGAAAGTAAAACTAATTGATACAGATCACAAAATCAATATTTAATTCGTCACTCACGATTAAATACCAAATGTGATGGGATTTTTTCTGTAACTGCCCCCACATTGTGGAATGACTTTCCATATATTAGATGATCTTTCTTGTTTAATCTAATCTGAGACCCATTTTTATTCTTTGGCTTTTGATATTATTTGAAATATAAAGTGATGTTGTGTGTAACTATTATACTATATTATACTATTATATAGTTTTGCATCAATCAGTTATGATAACTTCGAAAGAAATTATGTTCAACCAACAAATTATATTGAGTTAGAGGAACTTAATTTGTAACATTAACACAAATCTTTGAGTTGATTACTTTAAAAAAATCCATCTAAAGCCCTGGAACTAATTAATCTTATTTATTTCAGTTTAAATCCACAGCTATCATAGCACACTTATTGAGCATGTATATTTAATGAAGAAATAAGATATAACTTGTCGCTGACATTGGTATTATCGTTGCTTATTGAATCAATAGTGTTTATATTCATGAAGTATCCTCAGCACAATGGTAACCTCAAAAACCTCACCATAACAGAAACTTTTAAATGTCAAACATAACAGCAATAAACACTAACAGGTCTTTCAGTTCACTATAAAACAAAAACAAGAATTCTTGAGATGCGTTTTTTACCATTAAAAAGTAGGCTATAATTTGAAATATACAAAAAGACTTTTTTGTAAGACTTCAAATTTGAGAGTAATTCAGATTTTTGTTTTGTTTTTATCTATTACATATCTCCAGTATTTTTTTGTGTCCAGTAAATGGCGCTAGTGTTCATATTATCAGAGACTGCAGACTTTCGACGCTGTCATCTAGTGAATTTGTGACTGATTTAAAAAATGGATAAGGTGTTTTATATTTGACAGGCCTACACTATCGGGTTTTGATTACAAAACGAACCAAGATGTGCTATATCACACTGACTGAACACTGGCTCGAAAATTTTCATTTATTTAATTGGACTTTTGATCAAAACCTATAAGAAAGAAAGGACAGTAATTAATTAGTGGAAGGGTAATAACAGGGATAGTTCACCCACAAAGTGAAAATTCTGTCAAAAAGATATTTTGACGGTAACTAAACAATGTTGTTGGACCCCAATGACTGTATGGGGAAAAAATACTATGAAAGTCAATGTAAACCATCGTTTGGTTACTGACATTCTTCAGAATATCTTCTTTTGTGTTCAGCAGAAGAAATAAATTAATACAGGTATGGAACAACTTAATTGAAGGTGAGTTGATAAGTTATAACATAATTAAAAATGTTGGGTATACTGTCCCTTTAATAACCCTTCCACTGCCTCAATGCATGCCCCAACATTATGAAGCTGCAGACTCGGAGCCTGCATCTACAGTCCCGCACCCAGAGTCCCGCATTCTCAGACCCCTCATTTTTCGAGACAGCGCCTCCTGCTGTTCGGAAAATCGTATAACACCCTTATCCAAATGCCATTGAAAACAATAGGATGCAATACGGTCTCGTTTTATTTAAAGTTATCCAAATAAATATTTGTGTTCCCTGCTTAATGCATGTGCCAAAAAAAAAAACTCATTGTGTTCTCTGACTAACAAATTACCCAGTAGTTATTTTTTGAGCGTGGGTGTAATTGAAAGAAAATTACTGATGGAAGGGATACAATTACTATGGAAGCTTGACTCCGCCACTGAATAATAAATAAATAAATAATAATAATTGCGACTTTTTATCTCACAATTCTGATTTTTTTTCTCACAATTGCAATATATCAAGTCAGAGTTGTGACTTTTTCTCAGAATTGCGAGATATAAAGTCGCAATTCTGAGAAATAAAGTCGCAATTGCATATTGAACTATCTTCTGAAAAATATTATGTGATATTATACTGTATTGCTACAATGTTTTTTTTTTTTTTTCAAATTCCAATTTTTCTTTCAGTTCAATAATGGTCTAATTAACATTATACCATGCTAACATTACAAAACCTGTTTTTTGATATTTTGAATGCGAAGCAAAACTCAAATAAGAATAGACAAAACACCAATAATAAACAATTCTGTACTTTATTTAACGATCACCTAAGCATCATCTTGCTGTAAACAGGACAAAGGAAAGAAAAAAGGAAAGAATTGTGTTGGTGACTTTACTTTTCGTCTTCAGTTGCATTAAAAAAAAAAAACTCCTCATTTATAAGTCGCTTTGGATAAAAGCGCGTCTGCTAAATGAATAAATGTAAAATGTAAATGCATAAGGTAAAATAATTTCTGGTAGGCGAATGTTCCTTCTTTTTGGAATCGCTCTGTCAAATTCCTCGACTTCACTAAAATAAAAGATGAATGCCATTGTCAAAAATATTGTGTAATAATAAATAATATTTTTTTGCAAATGCAAATTACAAGCATACCTAGGGTGATAAGTAGGGCCACGGAGGAAATGGCCGGCAACAACTTCATATCAGTTAAATTAATATTGATTCATTTTAATACTACGTTTTATAATAACTAATTTAAGTAATCTACATAAATTATATAAAGTAAAATAATTACTCCGGCATTAATTCATTCAACTTAATAGTTTAAGGAAAAAAGGTCCGGTAATTAAAAAAAAGGTAAAATGGTGAATCTGATTAAATAATTAATGATGACATTCTTTGATATTAACACACTTAATGTATTTAATTGGTCTACTTTAATGTCAACGAATTTTAATCAAATTTTTACAATGGCTTGTCTACCAAAAGTCCAAGGTTAAAGGCTAACGTAAGCTATCAAAATATTTTCTGGGAAAAAAGGCGAAAAAACATAGTACATTAACGGCTCAAATTTAGTTACAAACTACTTTACAAATATTAAATGGACTATTCATATGTTGGTGTATCGATGAGCTATAAAGTAGTTTGATTAAAAAGGAAATCGATTGAGGTATGATTCGCTAAATAAAATTGACGATACTCACGTTTCGGCTTAAGTTCTTCACATGTTTATCCGATCTAATTTGATAGGAGGCGCTGTCTCGAAAAACGAGGGGTCTGAGAATGCGGGACTCTGGGTGCGGGACTGTAGATGCAGCAGGCTCCGAGTCTGCAGCTTTACTACTCAATGCATGTGTTCCAAATGCATCGTACTTATAATTCCTTCTCTCCAGTAGATGGCGGTAGTGCTACTCCCTCTCAAGTTCCCATCGAAAGAGAAGAAAAACCATTAGAACAAAGTAAAGCATTAATTTCTGTAGGATCATTTACAGTACAGGTATGTCTATATTATTTCTATTAAAAAAAGACGAAAATCCAGAAGGAATGTCTTTTTCGTTTCCCATAATTGAATTGCATGTTTGTTACAGTTAATTCTCATTACAATTGACATTTTAAATCTCTCTGAACACTTCCGTAAACACACAAATGCCTTATATATTTCTTCACTTGCTGCCGACAGTCATCGAGTAAAGGTCAATAGCCTGGAAATCTCATCTTATCAGGATCAAGGCATTAAGGCGAGTAATTTGTGAGTATCTGTGCCACTATATAATGCTGTGTCTTATGATTTTGATACAAATACAAACACTTAAGGCTGGAAAAGTGATATTAAATGCTGTTTTTTTAAATGTTTTTTAATGAAAAAAATTCTTGAATTATTTATCAATTATCGATATCTAGATGACATGTAGATGTGAAATGTTGTTCACTTACAACAAGACAAGATTATAATAAGACAGGTGTAATAGGATTTGATATACCCAGTCTTAAGCTTTCTGTGTTATTATTTCTGGCGTCATGCTTGATTTGAAGGTCATGGCTGAGGTGCAGTTTCGTCGCTACCGAGAAGAAGATCATGAAGAAGTAAAGGAGGTTTTTACTGTTGGAATGAGTGAGCACATCCCACCTTCCTGCATGCACGTTCTCAAACAGCCCCTAGCGCAGATGTTTCTGGGATGTGTGTTTTGCGCTTTACTGACCAGCTCAAAGTCCATCCTTTTGCCTGTACTAGCAGTCACGCTGCTTTTGGCCGCAGGCCGTCAGTGTGTAAGTTACATGTTCACCAAGTACATTCAGACTTCCCTTGATCAAGATCTCAACCACATTCAGCAGACCTACCTGGATCCACCTAACGCCTGCTTCTGGGTGGCTGAGAGTGAAGGTCGTGTTGTGGGTACAGTAGCGTGTTTACCTGCAGAGAAAGATGAGAACTTCCTGGAACTCAAGCGGATGTCGGTTAAAAAGAGTCACCGTGGACAAGGCATTGCCAAAGCGCTGTGCCGTATGGTGGCAGACTTCGCTCGCGAACGAGGTTATCTAGGAGTGATGCTTCACACCTCTGTGGTCCAGACAGATGCACAGAAACTCTATGAGCACATGGGCTACCAGAAGGTCAGTGAGTTTAATGCTCCAGATGTGATTGCCAAGCTGACTAATTTCACATTAATAGAGTACCAACTCATCATAAAACACCATCACAACTGAGACTGAGATCTGCAATTTCACGAAGACCAGCATTTTATTGATGAACACGCTTTTTAACACTGGTTCAGACCACTAAAGAAGCACACCAATCAGCATTTGTCTATTTCTTAATCATTAAAAAGGGAATTCTTCTTTTATAAGAAACTGTTCATATACGGGAAAAATCAATTTCTTATATGAGTTCAAATTATTGTTTTAAAAATCTGAATAGAAGCAAAACACGGTGTCCAGATCTTGTCTAAGCATCATTAATGTACCTGTGTCAATGAATGAGAATGAATTTTACAACATTCGGATGTGTACTCGTGTCTTTGAGATAGCTTGTGTTGCTTAAGATCATTTCAATTTATTTATACTGTACATAGCCTGTTCTCTTCTATGAAAAAAGAAAACTGCAGTTTTCTATACATTTAAGTATATGTATTTGGTCAATGAGAGGCATGAGATGTAAATGCCTTGAAACTGACAGATGCTGTTCAACAGAGGCTGCGTGCAATGCTAATGATGTCACATTTCCACCTCCATAGCATTGATGTTGATTACAATGGCAGCGAGAATGTGAAAATTACATATCTGTATTAATAGTTTATACTTATTAACAAAATAACATAATCATCTCTCCAATATTATCAGATGACCTATATAGTTGACTTTTTAATGTTTTGTATTTTTAATTTATCAAAGAATGGAAAACCTGTGATTGTCCTGTGACTGAATGATTAAATGACTCTAAACATTCAATGCAATATTAATTTGGATAAAGTGATTTGTTCTATTGAGACCAAATGTAATTTGTTATAACAACATAAATCAATAAAAACTTTTTGAAATGTACTGTGTTTTAACATTTTTATTTGAAATGCTATTTTCAGTTGAATTTATCATCCTGACCTGATTTTTATTTAGGTTTGATGAGCAACCCAAAGATCATGTGTTTTCTTAGAGGAAGTTTCACTCCCAATCGTCTGAAATGAAAAAAGCACGGAGCTCAAATGTTTAATTGTACATCTTATGTAATACTATAATAACCATTTTAATTGAATCAGCAACATTTTTGGACAACATTTTGCATAGATACCATCTATTTGTAATTGCACATATAATGTTTGGTCGCTTTTACGTTTGATAGGTCGGATCTATGAATGGAGAAGCTTAACTACTCATGACGTTTACACACTCTAGGCTACTTGACAAAAAGTTGTGCTTTGTCATGCATTTAGAGTGATTTAAAAAAAGCTAATACCTTTTTAAAACCTTCACAGACTGAGAAGGCACATGCCTTTCTTGTAATATTTTGTCTTTGTCTTTTCCACTGATCTCAGTCCTAAAGACTAGATGTTGTGGTATCAGATCCGTGAGTTTTGGGATGCAGATTACTCAGCTGTGAGGACCTTATACTCCACTGGGTTCAGAGAGCATGTTGGAACTGTGTATCTTCTGTCCCTGAAGCAGCCATGGACTCAAGCTGTGCTGTGTGGAGTCTTCCTTCTCATTTATATCCTCTCCAGCTCATTTCTGACCTGCATTATGGGTGTCTGTAGGGGGTTATGCTTGCTGGTCGGATGGCAGTACAGTATATTTTTGAGCTGGGAATTCTGCTTGGGCTCAGTGAGGATCTGTTGGACATCAGGAACTCCTACATGCAGATTGACAACAGGAGCTGCTTTTGGGTGGCAGAACTAAAAGGGTCTATTGACGGGACTGTGGGCATTTTGCCCTGTGTGGAGGAGACAGGTGCTTTGGAACTGAAAAGGATCTCTGTAAAAAGGGAGTTTCGGGGTCGTGGCCTTGCAAAAGCTCTTTGTAAAACAGTCCTGTTGATGTGGATAAGAGGGTGGTGCTTTTCACCTATGGTCCAAACTGATGCTCATAAGCTGTATGACAGCATTGGGTTTAAAAGGGAGGAGTTTGCGTGGCCATCACTTCTTGCCAGGTTGATCCATTTCATGGCGTTTAAATACGCACACAGCAGGACTGGTGGTTTCATGTCATGCTAAAATAAGAAAGGAAGACAAAAAAAGAAAAGTTGTATTCATATCTGTCAAGATCTCTTCGGTGGAAAAAAAACATTTGCCTAAAATGTTTAATTTGATATCAAATAAGCATAATTTGGGAAAAAAATAAAAATCAGAAATCACAAAACAGCAGAATCTGTTTAATTATAAAGATAAATGACAAGAATACAGTGCACGTTGATATCCCATTATTTATCAAATTTAAGCATTAGAGGCACAAATCCCACGTGTCTGATAAATCATCTAACTTAAAATGAATCAAGTCCAAGGCTCATTCAACCGTGTTACCCATACAGGATATCAACAATAGCTTTACTCCCAAATTTAGACTAAATTAACTACAAACCAATATTAACTTAATATAGGGTAAATGTAATAAATTGAAACCCTGTTGCCTTTCTAGCGTTTTTATATTTGTTTATTTAATCGGGATTTTAAACTGTATTTATATGTCTTTATGTTCAAGCAATTTCTTTCACTGAGCCTGTAAAAAAAAAAAAAAAAAAAGCGAATGTCATTAGAATGGATTTTCGACCATTTGAATGAGCTCCAGACCCTATTTTGTACCTTTTGTCGAGGTAAGTGCCAAAACTCCCATTCGAAGCAGTGGCGCTCCGCTCCCGCTGTGTGTGACGTAGCTCTCCTCAGGAAGTAGCTGTCACATCCACATTGTACGGGAATAGACACAACACGCTTAGTAAGAACAGCACCAAAAACATCACGGTAAGTTCAAATGCATGGTTTGAAATAAAGAACATGAAAGAACCGTTTAATGGCCACACATCCTCCATCTGTTTTTGCGATTGTAACTACTAATCATTCTCAGTTGAGGGATGTAGGCTGTAGTAGGCTATATAAATAGGCGGTGGCTGATAGATGGAAGAATTGATGGGCTGCTGGCGATGCGTTCAACCTACCATTCAATTTACTGTTGTTACTATTCACTGCTACAGCTTTTACGTAAATTGCAATTAAGATTGTAGTATTCTGTAATATTTATTTATTTATTTGTTTGTTTGTTTATTAATGGGGGAGGGAACAGACGGACCAGGCAGGTTCTTGATCAGTTTATCATCACTGCACAGCACAGAAAATAAGCCAAGTGTACGCAATCACACTGCTTTCATACTTATTTTATACAATAGTTTCAATAAATTTCATTCCAAATAGTCATTAAGAGAATCTTAAGAGAATGCTTTTTAAGAAATGATATAATCTCTATATAATTGTACAATTGATATAATACTATTTATCTGTGAAATGTATACACCTTTATGAATAAATGTGTGTGTGTGTGTGTGTGTGTGTGTGTGTGTGTGTATATATAAATATATTATACATATACACTGTATAATAATTGTATAATTACAACAATTAGTTTGAATTTTTATCGTAAGATTTTATTAATTAATCATCAAAGTATAGTAAATCTCCATACACATTAAAATAATACCATGCACATACATGACATTTATGTTCTTATCAGACACATTCTTACAATAAAATGTTCCAGAAAGTCTCACGCCATTGTTAAGGGATAATTAAAGGGATAGTTCACGCAAAAATGAAAATTCTCTCATCATTTACTCACCTGAATGCTGGTAACCAAAATGTTGATGGTAGGCATTGACTTCCATAGTATGGAAAAAAAATACTAGGGCAGTCAATTGCTATACCGTCAACTGTATTATTCAAAATATATTATTTTGTCTTCAACAGAATAAAGAAACTCATACAGGTTTGGAACAACTTGAGGCAAGGCAAGTTTATTTATATAGCACATTTCATACACTATGGCAATTCAAAGTGCTTTACAGAAAGGAATTAAAATAATCACAAAATAAAAGCTAGGAAAATTAAAACAGTTATAAAAGAAATTAAAAGAGTAAAAAGATGAAATATGGATAAACTTCTCATCTGGCAAAACACCGGAGTATCATATTTTTCACAACTCCCAGGGTGAGTAAATGATGACAGAATAATTTTTTTTTTGATGAACTATCCCTTTAAGCTAAAATAGTGTTTATAAGTGAACGCTCTCGTGTCAGATGCAGTTTTTTCGTTCTCCTCCCTATATTGTTATTCTTTATATCCTCTCTGTCCCTATGTAGTGTATCTTCTGCTTTACCTATCAATCAAACCTCATTCCCACCCCTGCTTATAAAGTGCAATAGTGCCTGCCCACTTTTTCGTTGGTTTGAGAAGTATTTTTTCTATAAATTTTTCCCACAGGGATTTGAAAAAGTTTGCAATAAAGCATTATAAGCCATGAACCAACCAGCTACAATGTGAATCACAACATTACAAACTTTTATTTGAAGCAAAAAATATTAGAAAATTGGACAAAAAGACAAAGGTACAAGACTGCGTACTTAACGGCTTTAATGAGGGAAAGAACTACAATCCCATAAAGCATTGCGAATGGCATAATCAGATTAAAAACGATGATGGAATATAAAACTATTCATTTTTGATCAAATATATATTTAGAAAGAATAAATTTGAACCTTACCTGATTAACTTGAGGATGTCATTTGCGGTGCTTCATGAGAGTGCAGCATTTGTAGTGTGATTTTTTCCCCACGACTCCCTGATTTGTGGAATTTTCTGTACAGCATCATGGGTAATGTAGTTTTTCACCAGGAATTCCACTGTTACATTTTTTTTTTTTTAAACAAGTTGAAATAATGTGAACAGATGGCTTTAACACAAGCATATACCATTGACTGACTCACAGTAGCTGTCTTTAAATGTAGTTAAGTTTTTGTTATAAATCAATTTCCCTATGGAGAAACAAATAGTTTTACTTCCAGAACTCAACTGTTGCACTCAATTCCTATAACCTGATAGAGCACTGTCTGTCACTGATACAGATGAGAGGCTCTGTTTCATAGAGTGTTCAGAGAAGAGAAGCTCTCATTGTGTGATTTATGCATTGTTTGCATGTCTCCAATTGCTGTTTGGACTCACAATTGCTTACTGGTTTTTGTGAGCACAATGTTTTCAGCTGTGCACCTGTCCCTTCTAACTGTATAACATGTTGCGGACATCAGCATTTGCTTTCTGTGCAGAATGTGTAATACAGAAATAAGCCCACAGGGATTCAGTGCAGTTGTCGTTCATAAAGAGCATTAATCCTGTCAGTGTGCGTCTGTGTGTTGTTTGTCAGTCTGCTGAGGCTGTGCACACTTCTCCTGACTGAACTCACTCTTCTGTGTTTGGCTTTATATCGGATGCTGCCTGCGTCACATTTGAATAGGGCTGGAGAGGAACAGAGAGGCTGAATAGAGAGCCGGTCTTAAAGAGACCTGCTGCCTTAAACAGTCTTATTTGCTAAGTGTGTGAACAGTTGTGTATGAATGGATTCCATAGTAGAGAACCATAGTAGAAAAGAGTGCTGTTAAAGCCAGTGATCACCTCCGTACAAAGTCGCGCATGACCTTTAGTAATCCAGTGATTAATATGTAAAGGATAATGTACCGTCAGCTAGTCATTATCACAAAATAAATCCCAATAGAGTAATCAGGACTCTTGTATCACCCTGAAGGAGCTTATTTTGCATGAATGAAATACATTATCCTAGGTTTTACATTGTTACTTACCAAATAAATAAACTGACATAAATATTTATTTAAGTTTAAATTATTCAGTCTGTCGTGGCGCCCACGACGTGACGAGACTCTTGACGTGGCGGCCATGACGGCTGGAGACTCTGGCGTGGCGGGCGTGGCGGCCATGACGGCTGGAGACTCTGGCGTGGCGGCCATGACGGCTGGAGACTCTGGCGTGGCGGCCATGACGGCTGGAGACTCTGGCGTGGTGGCCATGACGGCTGGGTCCCAGCTGTGAATCTCAATGAATCAATGAATCTCCCTCGAGGATCATAAATGGAAAAAGGAATCTTGATTTTAAAGGGTTAGTTCACCCAAAAATTCTGTCATTATTTACTCACCCTCCAAATCCGTAAGACTTTCGTTCATCTTATTCTTTGGAACACAAATGAAGATATTTTTAATGAAATCTGAGAGCTTTATGTCCCTCTATTGACAGCCGACGCAACTTCCACTTCCAAGGCTCAGAAAGGTAGTAAAGACATCAGAAAAGTAATCCATGTGACTCATTTACACTGTACATTTACATTTATGCATTTGGCAGACGCTTTTATCCAAAGCGACTTACATTGCATTTCAGTGCTTTGCGCAAAAAACATTATTTACCACTATTTACAAAATATCATGAGAGCACTACGACACATGCGTGTTGTGTTGATGTGAGAGCAGACTAGATGCGTGTTGGAGATAAATATTTTGCAAATAAGGTGGTAAATTATTTTTTGCACAAACAAAGCAATCGTGTCGCTTCATAGAATTGGGGTTAAACCACTGGAGTCACATGGATTACTTTCATGATTGGGGCTTAGAAGTGGTAGTTGCGTAGGTTGTCAATAGAGGGACAGGAAATTCTCTGATTTCATAAAAAAGATCTTAATTTGAGTTCCAAAGATGACCGAATATCTTACGGGTTTGGAACGACATGAGGGTAAGTAATTAATGAAAATTTTTTTTTGGGGGTGAACTATCCCTTTAACTGGTCATTGAGTCTAGCATAATAAAAGGAAATCAAAGCACTGTCATGGTAGTGAGTCTGATGAGCAAGGTCCAAAACCTCACTAGAATGGTCCTCGAGGGAACAATCATCGTGAGTAAGGAGGGGGAGGTATTTTGCTGCTAGATCCATACTAATGGTTGGTTGGTCATTCTGTCACGGGTGTAGCAGCGACAAGGAGAGGTGAGGATATTTAGCAAGCAGTCTTTTTTCAAGAACGCATAACACAAAAGTAATCCAAACCAGGAGCCGATGGCAATAATCCAAACAAGATAACATAGGCAACACAGCAGACTCATCAGCTTTACATTGAGGTATAAAGACAACAACCAACAACTACAGACTGAAACACAAGGGTATAAATATACTGAGTTACAAGATAATGAGGAACAGGTGTGTTTGATGAGTAACCATGGAGACTGACAAGGCCAAGGGTAACTATAGAAACAAGGTACTACAGAAATGAAACACAGCATATGAAAACCAGACACAGTAAGACAGAAGGTAATAAAATGAAAGTCCTAGAATAAAAGAAGCAGGGGAATGGTGACACTGTTCTTTTTAGTTTGCATTTTACAACACTTCTTAAATAGCTGCACCAGTGTTATTTTAGTACCATTTATATATTATAGTGTTTAATAATATTTTGAATTAGCATTTATTCAGTTGTCATTTTCATTTTATTTTGTCATTTTGTCTTTTTAAAATATTTTATTTAGCTTTATTTTTTGTGATCAATAATAAAACTACACTGTAAATCATACACTATAAATAATAACTTTGGTCATCCTCTGTTAGGCCTTATTGTAAAGAATGTAAATGGTTTCTCTGTCTTTTAATCACTCAAAGAGTACATTTACATATTAAATATGTAAGTTTGATCATTATTTGGTGTAGGAGGGCTTTAGGACCCAGTTCTGCCTCTTTTGCTCTCCTGCAGAAGGCAGCACAGACATTAGCGCAGTTGCACTGCTCTCACACACTCACCTAGCAGCACAGATCAGTCAGCCAGACTTACACACACACACGTCACATTCTAACTCAATTTAATGCTGGGATCATTCTGACAATTCACATGCTAGCTGGTTCATCTGAGCTCAGACATCCAGCAGGACCTCCACTGGTGTCTCTCCTGTGTCCTCTCTGGGGTTCAGTCTGTGTCTCTGCTGGAGCTGAACCAAACCCTCTCAGACACTCATCGTATGGACAAAGGTTTTAGTGATGAGAGTTAGGTGGAGATAGAAAGGCAGACAGAGAGATAGGGAGACAGTGGGTTGGGGGATTGAATAGACTGCGCTGGTTGCTGAAGCAAGGCAAGGAACCGTTGTCAACAGCGACGCAGGAGCAGCATGTCTCAGATGAAAAGATACCCTTACAGCAGGGTGAGTGACATACAGTGGACACTCTTTTTGTGACACACGTACTGTCTGTCTGCCACCCTCAAAAACCTACTAATTGTATTAAAGTAGAATAAGTATGTGCTGTGCTGTGCAGTGATGAGCAGGTATACAGTATATATTTGCTCTCAATTGTGGACATGCAGGTGTTTTAGCATGTGTCAGACAAGAGCATGCGTGGGCTCAGTCAGTGTTCTGGAATTTGTAAGGCTCAGCTTTTAGCTAAAATGCATTTGCTTGTGTACAAAATGCTATGCAATCAATTGTAGTGTGTTTGTTTTAATGTATGAGGCAGTTTTTACTGCAGGCCAGTAATGGAGCAGTGCAATTTTTGGCACATTTGCTGAGTAACACAGCAACAACATAAAAAAGACTTTATCTTTGACTAAAAGCATTTTGTCAGATCATATTTAATTAGATTATTTTAACTTGATTCCAGCCCAAATCCTAATATTAAAACTGAACCAAAGCCTTTACTGTAGCTCATCTTCATTCTCTCAAGCTGACATGGTTAAATGTAGTAATAACTTCCAGTCTAGATCTCCAGACATAAATCTTATGCCCTTTTCTTGTATAAAACATTAGACAGCACTATGAACATTAAACCCCAGTTTAAATGGATTGTTAGGGAATAGTAATGCATCCCCACAAAGATAGTAAAACCTGAAATCATTTACATTATGGGGAGCAGCCAGCGAACACATTAATAAACTTACCAGACATGTCTTAATTACAACCTAAAAATGCAAAAAAGGTTTGCGTGAGGAATGGTTTAGGTTTAGGGTTAGAAGATAGAAAATCTCATTAGTACAGTATAAAAACAATAGAGGTCAATAAGTCCCCACCATGATAGAAAGGCAAATGTGTGTGTTTATTTATTCCTGTGAACTTATTCTCTGAAACCGTGTTGTGGATTATTAGAGGTTCTATAATACAAGAGGTTAGTTACTCAAATATAGGCCTATATTTAATATTTACACACTTTCACATTTTAATAAATATAATAATAAAATTAAAGCTTTTTTTAACAAGCTTCACAAGATCTATTTCAAAAATTACATTCCATAAACCCATAGTTTTCAACCCTTACTGACACAGTTAGTGACTTATTTCTGCTGAGTCACAAGTCAGTTTTCCGTAACTCCTGTCCTGTGCTCACAATGTATTATTCAGCTTAATCTTTCAACATTATTCAGTAACATCATTATATTAAATCTGTCTGTGTAATGAATGAATGTCACCTTGCAGTGAGCTGCTGCCAGTCTTTGCACAGGTCTGAGTTTTCAAGTTGCGAAGAGGTCACATCTATCATTTGTGTTCTCTTTCTATTGTTACATTGTAACCTAATGTCCCCACCTCTTCAGAGTTTACAATTAGAGTCAGCAAGAATAATAAAACACTGCAAATATTGTGCCTTAGCTTGTTACCTTTATGTGTCTGGTGCTTATTTTTAGTTTCTGAAATAAAACTAATTTTGGACCCCCGCCTCTGTGATTAGAGAGAGTTGAAATGACTTAATAGAAGTGAAATGGAGCAGGTCTCTCAGGATCAGCTGGTGTGTGTGTGTGTGTGTGTGTGTGTGTGTGTGTGTGTGTGTGTGTGTGTGTGTGTGTGTGTGTGTGTGTGTGTGTGTGTGTGTGTGTGTGTGTGTGTGTGTGTGTGTGTGTGTGTTTCTGCACACAATGACTGCAGGTAACAGTGCTTCTGCTTCATCTGGAGTCTTCTGCAGTAAAGATAAAAGCTGCGTCACAAACTTGTTTTCAGCCATTAGCTCGGGTCTGAGTGCTCCTAAATAACCACCAATTGTCCTCTCAGACATGCAATCTGGAGGGCATGAGAGACTAGTTCAGATACCTAATGAGGAGTCTGCAAATGGACTCAACTCCCCCAGATCATCTATTCAGTTGAATCTGATTGGCTGAGCTGCCATTTTAAAAATCTGATTGGCTGGAGGAGTGCCAATATATGTTCCAACAGCACTGTGACTTTTCACTGTTTGTGCATTCCAGAATCCAGACGGACTGTCGAGTTTTAGTGATGGGGATTTTTTTTGACTGCATGTTACATTGTTATGCCAGTAATTAATTCGTTCATTCAAATGATTCATTCAAAAATGCTGATTCATTCTAGAACGAAACAAATAAACTGCCTTTATTAGTCATTGAATGATTAATTCAACTAATTAGTTTTTTTAAAAAACACACAATATCAAACAGGATCTGCTGTGACTTCGTTTGGAACTATTTTCATTGGCACAGCAAAAACAGTCAAAGAGACTGACAGTGTTGTGTATTAAAGGTAGGGTAGGCAATGCTTTACATAAACACTTTTTGTTATACTGGTTGAAACTCTCTTCACATCCTGATAGCAATCAATAATAGAATTGGTCTAAATATAATAATTTTTTACATATATCTTCTATGGAAGTCTCAGGACCAAAAATGTTTTTCCAATCATTGCATTTGGTCCAAACGCAGTGATAGGATGTCCTGTCAGCCTATGTATTTCCATACGTCCGCACACTCCGCTCTCGCAAACATCACACATCCTCAGTGCGTTTCATGAGGCTGTGCAGAGTTATAGACAGACAGTCACAGAGCGCCGTACACAAACAGCAGCCGCATTTTACAGTTCCTCCTGAACCAAAACAACAAGCTTATGCTGCTTTCACGCCATGTTGTCATAATTACCGTAATTAAGAGATGGCAACCCGTGGCTCTCTACCCAGAGCTGTTCACACCCTCAGACTTGGAATTATGTGTTTCTATGGCAACACTATCGATGCCGAAATTAATCTGCAGCAGTCAGGTGGTACAAATCAGTGGTGTGGTCTTTAGCCTCCTTTTTAGAGCGCCCACCTCCTACGCCGGAGACCCCGGTTCGAATCCCGCTTGAAGCGGGTTGAGTAGGCCTGGTTACACTTTGAGACATGAGGTCATTTAGAGCTGTCTCTCTTGACGCTTTGCAGACTCTGCTG
Source organism: Leuciscus leuciscus (assembly GCF_965113295.1). Lineage (NCBI taxonomy): Eukaryota > Metazoa > Chordata > Actinopteri > Cypriniformes > Leuciscidae > Leuciscus > Leuciscus leuciscus. The sequence goes on from NC_138746.1 coordinate 9,993,327, forward strand.
TGTGTGTGGTATTCATGTGTGTTGAACGAGGCGTGGATTTGGAGACTCTCTGAAGAGAGGGTGGGATCTTATGCTTTCAAACTAAGCTATACAGCTTGCTATTGCTAGCCTCTCCGAAGCTGCCTACCCTACTTTTAAATGTACATTTCTCAACATAAACTTCTTGTTTATTGATCTGTTGTATAAAAGCAGTATCACACAGTCATGTTGCTTCCTACTCTAATAACTTCTCAGAAATGTCCCAGCCATCGTTCCTAGTTTGTGACGTTAAGTAACCATGGCCACCCTTTGGTATGCTTTAATATTACTTTAATATCAAGCCAAGTGACAAAATATATCATACAAAGTTATATTTTCTAATAAATAAAATATGTTAGAGATGGTCTCAGAACTAATGTCCTTTTCCCTTGCCATTTTTCACTGATTTTTAACTGGCTGGTTTCAAAGGGGATTTTTAGTGGATGTACAGTATGAAGTCAGTTCTCCTCAAGTTCACACATGTGTCCTGGCAGAGTGAACATGATCCACTAACGTTTGACAACCAGAAAGAGTCCAAATTCTTCTCAAATTTAACTTCCTTTAAAAACTCCAATAGGTTTAATATATTGGATCTAATGCAATGGCATTCAGACATTTTAAGTGTGACTAAAGTGTTCAAATATTAAGTAACACTTTATTTCAGTAGTCCACTTTAGACATTCTACTAGCTATAAATAACTTTGTAACTATATGTCAACTAGCGGTCATTAGAGTATTAATAGACTGTCTGCTTAATATCTGCTAACACTTTATTTTGATGCTCCACCAACAGACATTTTACTGACTATAAGTGACTTTGTGAGTATGTCAACTTATTCTTCTAACCCTAACCTAACAGTCTACTATTACTCTACTGAGAGTTAGTTGACATGAAGTTGCAAATGAATGAGAGTTAGTTGACATGTAGCCGCAAAGTTACTTATAGTTTTCAAAGCATAATGTCTATAGGGGTCAATCAAAATAAAGTGTAACCAAATGTATTTTAGGGGCAATGTAAGCAAGAACATCTGGTCAGTTCTGGTCATCTGGTCTACCATTTTCTTTGATTTAATCAAAAGCTCTTTTTGTCATTCAAGGTTTTTTCTCTCTCATCCTCAGACCACCAGCAGTGGCAGCAGCAGAATGAGTTCAGATGGAGGCGGGCGGCCTGTTAAGGTGGGCTCTCTAGTTGAGGTCATCGGTAAAGGTCATCGAGGTACCGTGGCATATATTGGAAACACCCTCTTTGCCTCTGGAAAATGGGTGGGAGTCATTCTAGAGGAACCTAAAGGGAAGAATGATGGGACTGTGCAGGGCAAACGATATTTCACCTGTCAGGAGAACCATGGTATATTTGTACGCCAATCACAGGTACTCCCACACATGCTTGCTGCGTATAAACACTAATGGGTGTGATGGGTGAAAACATGTACAGTAAATGTTCTTGGAAACTGCTGTGACCTCTTGCAGATTCAGTTAGTTGAAGATTTGGCTGACACAACATCTCCTGACACGCCAGAAGCTGCCACCTCCAAAATGCTGAAACGAGGTAGGAAATCAGTTTCATGCACATCTGCTTGCAACCATTTTTTTTTACCATGAAATTGTAATCGTCTCATTTTATCTTTTCTTCTCAGAGATAATTGAAGGTCCAAGGTCAAACAAATTGGTGAGTGAGGAAAGGGATCTAACTCCAGTGGTCTTTTAAACAGGTGTTTAGTCTTGCTTAGCCAGACTTTTACAGTTTATTCTGGCCAAGAACGGCCCAATAAGACAGAAAAGGACTATCTGACTCATCTCAAAAAGCCACCAATTATAGTCTGACTTTCTAAATGCCAGGCAAGTTTATATGAAATTGTTGATACCACAATAATAGTCTGGTCTGTCACTGGCTCTACCAAAAAGAAATCAGCCGAAATTTGTGTAGTTACCTCTGATGACCTTGAAAGTTGCATATAGAGTCAACCAATCAGATTAGAGCTCACCATTTCAGGTACTGTAGCTCTTGCCATTTGTATGTGTAATATACATTAGATGGTCTGTGAATAGCCTGTGGTGTGTCATCGTCTGAGGCGGACTACTTTATGTTAAAAGCAGTACGAATGACCTGTTCTCTCCAGCAGAGGGGGATATAGTAACACTCTCTGGCCACAAACTATTGCTCATCCTGTATCTGTGTCTGTAAAAGTGAACCATGTTTCTGAACCCCTTCTTATTTTCACGGGCCACGGCTAACATTAATTTAACAAGCATGTCTTTGCACTTTGTGATTCTTCCCAGTCCCAACCAAAAAAATACACAAACACACATATAGTCCTTCTCTTTATCTCGTCTCTTGTTAAAAAGAAGTGTGCTTAATTCTACTGAATGTAGTATATTTCAAATGACAAATATTTACTATGACATACTACAGCACAAGTGTAGTACTTGATTGTAATTTTAACTCTGTTATTCGATATTATATTTAAAATGAATATATTTTAAATGTAACAAACTGCAACTTGATCATTACAAATTTGTGATTACAAATATATTTAAATACATGACATACAAGTTTCAATAGAAATTACATTAAAGTAAATTTTAGTTGACCATGTTTGTCACTACATTTGGCAGTACACTTTAATCATATTTCATAGATAGAATAAAATAAATACTACATTTTCATTTAATTGTGATGTGAATAACATGCAATCAAGTGTCTGGAAACATTACATTCAGTTCACAGTTAAGCATATTATTTATCTTTTTTTTTTAAATATGCTAAATTCTTCTTTTTCACAAAGGGTCCTAAACCTGCCCTCACTAATACAAACATGCATGAACGCAACCTGTCTGTTTTTTTCATAGACTTTTTATAAGGTTTCTGTCTAAGATACAAAGAGATGATTGCACTGTTTGTGTGGAGATCTTGGTGTGTTTGTATGTGAGAGACATTCATGCTCATTACAAACACACTGACTGATCAAACTTTAATCTGTCACCTCTTCCTCCTCCATCTGAGTGTGCAGAGAGGAACCAAACCAAAAAAGGTGCTGCATGTTTCTCTAACCTCTGTTTCAGTAATGATAATACAGCTCTGCAGTGTGTGTGTGTATGTGTATGTGTATGTGTATGTGTATGTGTGATTCGTGTTTGTTACTACATTGTTTATATTCATTTTATGTACATTTATTCATGTGTGCAAGTGCTTTGCTAGCTGGATGTCAGTGTTATTTGGCGAATGGATGCTTTTAAATGGATTATATGAATAAGCATGCTGAGTACAATGTGTTTATGTGTGTGAGGCAGACCTAGTGACCATGTCAGTGAACAAATTGAACTTGCTTTTGGTGTGTTAGTGCAGATATTCACAATTACTTTGTCACTGAGATTGTACATTTCTCAAAAGTCATTTTAAAAATGAGTTGTGTCAGTATGAATTTAGATAATATGCATTATTTTCTATTTTATTTAATGCACATTTATTTCTTCATTTGAAAGCTGCACATCTACATGTATCATAAAAGACCTCTACATAAATTTAACCTCTACATACATATTTATCTTGGGTCATCCTCACTTAAACACATATGAAATATGAACAGCAGTATTTTCTATCGATATACTATCATTAAAAAAATAGTCTAAGACCTCATTGAAAATCTGAGATTCAAAATGTAGTTTATACCTAGAAATAAACAGAAATTGAGGATTTTGAATAATTTAAAGCAAACTACAGCTGCAGGTTTTATTTTACTATGCAAATAAAATTCATAAAAAACATAAAGCTCACAGGAAAAGGTATATATTTACTACAATATAATAGTTTGTTCTTTCTCGTTTTTGCATGAATTCAGAATTTCTTTGAATGGCCAAAAATGATGTCCGCACAATTTGGCATGTTTCAATACGTTATCATAAATTAAACAATTGACTCAAGCACAACTACGCAATATGCTTACAACATTTAAAAAAAATTATAATAAATTGAATAAAAGGTGAATATTTAAAATGTTTTTGGCTGTAAATCACCTCTGGCCACTACTGTATTTCTACATCACCACAAAATTATGCTAAAATATATTTTTTTACTGTATTTTTTTGTTTTATTTTTTACTGTAATTTTTTAAGGATTGTGTTCTTTGTAGAAGAATCATTTTGGGTTCCCCAAAGAAATTCAGCAAACAGTTCTTGAAATAACCATTTTTAGTGTGAAGAACAATTTTATAATCTAAAGAACCCTTTTCCACTAAAAATTTTTTTTTTAGAGCGTATGATATAAACTATGTTTGTTGAAAGACCGAGAGATTGATTCCCCCTGAGCCAAACCTTGTACGGCATCCTGGCTTGGCATTAACTGTCTTGTCATTAGGCCACCAATGAAACATTGAACTTGAAAGCCCTGTGTGCGCATCCCTGCGTTTTCTTCTAAATGTCAGTGTTTGAGGGTAATGGTATTTAGGAGGATATCTGGTTCAGGCTGTCAGGATTGTTTGGAGCTCTTGCTATGAGGACATTAATAGAGAAAAGGGCCTGTATTTTTAACTGGCTTATAACCTTCACTTCTTTAACATTAGAAAACAGTGGTAACATCAATGAATTCAGCAATTCATATTACATAAGGTAATAGAAACAAAGCTTGTTCAATTTGGGGTTTTACATTTTTAAAAAAATTTTTTTATTAAAGCTAAACCACAGTGTTAACGTTTTACTAGTGATTTTCTTTACCAATTTTACCGCACCCACCAAAGTTACTTGATCTTAAGGATAGTCGACTCAGTGATAGTGAAATGGTCATCTTGGTGGAATTATAAATGACTGAAGAAACTCACAAAAGCTGTGTAAGTGTTTTGAAACCCCATCCAGAAGCAAACAACAGTGCAGAAGTTAGCATCATATTTTTTAAACAGTTACATTATATTGTGTTAACATTATACATAAAATTATTATTATATTATTATAATATAATATTATATCATTATATTAAAATATATATATATATAATATTTAATATATAGTAGTTATGTAAAATTATAAATCCGTATACAATTTTATATATACAAGAATATCTTGAGTACGGTGAATAAACATTATGAACTACACACTGTAAGTAGACAGGTTCTATGATGTATTCAAAATTTTGCAACAATTGCTTTATTACAGGAAATCTGGAATGTTGTTAAGTGTTTTTAGTTTTAGTTAGTATTAACTTACAACTAGTAAGTATCATGTAAGTAGAGATGCAGGCCTTGGAATGGGATGCAGAGAGGAAACAGTGAAAGGCCTATTATTCACTTTTGTTCATCCCCCTCTCTGTTTTCTACTACACATCACTTTTCTCTCTTGCAGAGCTGTAATGTGATACATCAGTCTATCTCCATCCTTCTCTACTCTGTTCTTTAATGGATCTGCAAATCATGCTCTAACAAACCACAGTAATGCATTTTTAAACATACAGAAACACATTTCAAATCTTAGAATGTTTTATATTGAATTAGGGGTAACACTTTGGTAACATTTTACAATAAGGTTTAATTTTTTAACAGTTAACTATATTAGTTAACATGAACTAACAATGAACAATACTTTTACAGCATTTATTAAACTTAGTAAAATGTGAACAAATAGAACTTTGGATTTTAAAAATGTATTAGTAAATGTTGAAATTGCCATTAACTAAGAATAAAAAAATGTAGAAGTATTTTTCAATAGTTCGTGTTAAGTAACCAAAACCAACCCAGACCTCAGCTGACTTTTTTCTGTTTCTGGCTAACCAAACTCAAGCCGGAAAGAAAAGATGCCTTTTGTTTCTTTTTGTTGGCCAGACAAAAGCCAGAGCTCAGCCTAATTCTGTTTTACACAAGACACTAATTCTGTTTGACACCAGAATCAAGCCAGAAGTGCAGAATGTAAGCCAGATTTGGCACAGACTCTGTTGCTATCTGGGTACCTCGTTAACTGTAGTTAACTGTTTGGTGGCTGGGTACCTGTAGCTAACTAATGGATACCTGTATTTAACTAATGGGAGGCTGGGTACCTGTAGTAAACTAATGGTTACCTGTAGTTTACTAATGGGTGGCTGGGTACCTGCAGTTAACTAATTGGTACCTGTAGTTAACTAATGGGTGGCTGGGTACCTGTAGTTAACTAATGGGTACCTGTAGTTAACTAATGGGTACCTGAAGTAGTTAACTAATGGGTGGTTGGGTACCTGTAGTTAACTAATGGGTACCTGTAGTTAACTAATGGGTGGTTGGGTACCTGTAGTTAACTAATGGGTACCTGTAGTTAACTAATGGGTGGTTGGGTACCTGTAGTTAACTAATGGGTACCTGTAGTTAACTAATGGGTGGTTGGGTACCTGTAGTTAACTAATGGGTACCTGTAGTAGTTAACTAATGGGTGGCTGGGTACCTGTAGTAAACTAATGGTTACCTGTAGTTTACTAATGGGTAGCTGGGTACCTGTAGTTAACTAATGGGTTCATGTAGTAGTTAACTAATGGGTGGTTGGGTACCTGTAGTTAACTAATGGGTACCTGTAGTAGTTAACTAATGAGTGGCTGGGTACCTGTAGTTAACTAATGGATGGCTAGGTACCTGTAGTTAACTAATGGGTGGCTGGGTACCTGTAGTTAACTAATGGATGGCTAGGTACCTGTAGTTAACTAATGGGTAGATGGGTACCTGTAGTTAACTAATGGATACCTGTAATTAACTAATGGGTGGCTGGATACCTGTAGTTAACTAATGGGTACCTGTGTAGTAGTTAACTAGTGGATGGCTAGGTACCTGTAGTTAACTAATGGGTGGCTAGGTACCTGTAGTTCACTAATGGGTACCTGTAGTTAACTAATGGAGGCTGGGTACCTGTAGTTAACTAATGGGTACCTGTATTTAACTAATGGAGGCTGGGTACCTGTAGTTAACTAATTGGTGGCTCGGTACCTGTAGTAAACAAATAGAACCTTATTGTAGAGTGTTACTGAATTAGGATTAGACAGTGTTTTTGGGTGTGCATAATTGTTGAACTTGTGTAGATATATCTTCAATTTAAACCATTAGTTGGTAAAACAGGTAGAGAAAAACATGGTCTGCCTGCACTTATACTCAGACATGTTCCTGCCGCTACACTGGCCTGAAGAGCCCATAGAGATACTAATGGAGTGTTGCTAGGATACAGGCTAGACTCCCATCAGTCCCTTCCTTTCTCCCTCTTTCCCCTTTTGTTACAGGCTGTCTCTCTCTCTCTCTCTGTCTGTCTGGAGGGAGGGGTGTAGTGATGTAATGTACTTGCTAAGCAGCCGTTGGCACAGCAGAGCGGCACTGAGAGCTTATGAGTGGAAAGAGCAGGAGAGCGAGAGATGGATGCAGACAGAGAGAGACGGCTACTGTTTAGCAGAACCTCAAGGACAGCATTATAATCAGTGCTTAGTGCTTAGAAAAGGGCTCGGTTCTGTTCTTGTTGGAGAAAAAGGATTAAAATTGCTGCAGTGCAAGAGAGGAGAGTCATTTCAGCCGCAGCAGAGACAACCTGCAACACCGTCGCTGTGTGTGTGTGTGTGTGTTTGTGTGTCTAGCACTTGCCAACTGCTGTATGAGTGTTTGTGGCTTTGCTGTGGGCTTGGCCTGCTCTCATCTCGATCTGCTGCTAATGTGACTCAATCCTTTTTCCTGCTCTTTTTCTGCACCTGGTGTGTGTGTGTGTGTGCACCTGTTTGTGTCTTTTTTCTCTTCAATCGCCAATATGATGAGACAGGCACCTACGACTCGTAAGGTACAGATTGTTTACTACTTCTGTGGCATGCAAAACTCTCAGTGGTTTATTGCCTTGCTAGGGTGTTTGTGATTCTGGAGACAATTTTCCTTTTGTTTTTCTCTGATCGTTGGTATGTTAGCGCAGGTTCTTATTCTCAGCATTGTATTCATTGCTAAAAAGTTCATTTCAATTCATTTGTTTGATTAGTACATTTTGTTCTCTTTATAGACAAGCATAACTAAAAAGATCTGATGATATACAGTGGCCACTAAAAGTATTTAACTTGAAAATGTATGAATGTTTTTGCATTTTAAAACAAAATAACAAAACGTGGTAAAACTTCCTAAAAAGAAGTTTGTTCTGGTTTCAGTATAAACAATATATATTGTATATCAATTATTCTGGTTAGTGGATCATATTCATAGTTGAAGTGATTTTCATCTTTAAGTGATTTTTCTTTTATAAAGAAGTTATGCTCAAAACAATTTGGTGTAGAATTTTATTTTTCTAACTCTAAATTTCTAGTAAATTTCACAAACAATTACAAAGAAATGGCAAGTAACCCATTGACTTCGAAAAATATTTTTTCATAAGTGTGATTCTAATCTTAAGTGTGACGTTTGGGGCAACTGTTTATACATTACAGTTTAAGGATCAGTTTATGTAAGTAAAAAAAGAAAAGAAATTAATACTTTTTTCAAGGATGCATTGAATTGATCAAATTTGACAGTCGACATTTATAATGTTACAAATGATTTATATTTCAAATAGATTCATTAATCAAATAGATTTATTAATCAAAGAATCCTAAAAAAGTATCAGTTTCCACAAAAATATTAAGCAGCACAACTGATAATAAAAAATGTTTCTTCAGCATCAAATCAGAATATTAAAATTATTTCTGAAGGATCATGTGACACTGAGTAAGGATGCTGAAAATTCAGCTTTGCCATGAATAAATTGCATTTTTTAAATATATTAAAAATAGTACATTTTTTATTTTAAATTGTAATAATACTTCATAATATTATTATTTTCACTTTGTTTTTGATCAATTTAATGCAGCCTTGGTGAGCATAAGAGACTTCTTTTAAAAACATTTAAACATCTTAATGACAAGATATTTGTACGGTAGTGTAAACTTTTGTAACTGGCATATAGATTTAGAATATTTCACTATTATGTGTATGTACAACAGGTTTGTCTGAGTTGTAACTATCAGATGATCTGTATAACAATACAAACATGTGCTGACCATCTGTGTGTGTGCATGCTTGTATGTAAACGAGTGTACTTGTTTGACCCAGTTGGTGCCAGGCACTCTGCTTTGTGGGCAGGCAGACAGACAGCTTCATAGAGTGGGTTAGTGTTTGACTCTTTATGTGCTAAAAGAGTATTTTTGATGTTAGGGATATGAGACAGACAGCAGAGCTTGTCAACATGTGATGAGATAAACGTGTGAAGGTTACTGAGGCTCACACGGACACTTTTGGAGTTCTTGTTTAATGCATGTGCCTTACTAATCTTTACTATATGTGTGTTTTCTCCTGTTTTTTCTTTGATTCTCCTTTCTTCATCTTTCTACTAACCCGTGGTGGTTATAAATCTGTGTTCGATTGTCCTCTCCTCAGACCACGGTCAGAAGGCCCAAGGTGAGCTCAGTCCTGCAGGTCACATGCATCATTTGAGAGTTATTGTTAGAAGTTGAGCATCATTGATCTCTGCGTCTCTCTTTCAGCAAACGCGGGCTGGAGTGGGTGTGAAGGTGGGCTCTGGATCAGCATCTGCTGGAGAGATGAGCAGTAGTGAACCCAGCACACCTGCCCAAACACCACTGGCTGCTCCAGTTATACCTTCACCTGTGGGAAAACTGCCCTCTCCTGGTGCTCATCCCTTCCCGGGCCCCACCAAGGTCAGATGCTTTTAGTCACACATGGTTACAGACACAAATTAACCACTGTTTTTTTTTTACTAGATCATTTGCAATGTGAAAATGTCTGTAAAGGTTTTCATTTGTCAAGCTCACAGATGTTGTAAAAGATGTTGTGTCACTCAAAGGCTACTGATCGGTTGTCACACGTTGGTGCTATGAAGAGCACGACTCAGGAGAATATGACAAAAACATCGTTAGTCTTTAATCCAATAATCCAAAACAAGAATACTCAGGAGAACTAGTAACAATGTAAAACTCAGATGACGAATAATGAACAGAGAGAAATCAAGGCTTAAATACTCAGGGATGTAATCAACTGAACAGAAACAGGTGCATGAAACTAATTAACAACAAAGGAAACTAACTAAGGAACACAGGCAGGCGAAACAGGGACAGAAGGGTTTCATTTTTACTGTGTTCTGTCCCTGTTTTGTCTGCCTGTGAGACATGTGATGTGGGAGAAACACCAAATGAGGGGGAAATAATTGTAAAACTAAATATGACATGTTAGCAAAATACTTTTGTGTAATTTCCAATCAAGCTGTAATTTTACATATATAAAAAGTTGGCTATGAAATTTTCCAAATGCTATTAAACATATTTTGAGATGTGATGGAAATGAATGAATTCTCCTGTGATGTATCATGTACAGGTATGTACTGTATGTACAAATCAAATATACTAGTTACTAGAGTGAAAAAGTGTGTTGTAGGAGATTTATTTTATAGAAGTCCACAGGGCCAAAAGTGCCATTAGCTGAAGAAACACCTAAATCATTTAGAAGGTTTTTAACTATTGAGCAACAAAATATAGAAAATAGCATTTCTCTTCCATTCATGTAAATGTGAGAGTTCTTCTTGTTTCTCTCACAATCTCTGCACTCTGCTTGCAGGAAGAGGAGTCACTGCGTGCCCAGGTGAAGGATCTGGAGGAGAAGTTGGAGACACTGAAGATGAAGAGGATGGAGGACAAGATAAAGCTGAAGGAGCTTGAGAAGCACAAGATTCAGCTGGAGCAGCTGCAGGAGTGGAAGAGTAAGATGCAGGAACAACAAAACGAATTGCAGAAACAACTCAAAGAGGCCAAGAAGGTATCGACTATATTTTTACTACACAGTAATAGTCCAGAATACTGTATCGTGATAAGTGTCATTGTGTGGATAATGAAGCTAACTCATATTAATGTAGGAAGCTAAGGAAGCTCTTGAAGCTAAAGAGCACTACATGGAAGAGATGGCAGATACAGCAGATGCCATTGAGATGGCCACCCTGGATAAGGAAATGGCTGAAGAACGGGCCGAATCACTGCAACTGGAGGCTGACGCTCTAAAAGAGAGAGTGGATGAGCTGACCATGGACTTGGAGATACTCAAACATGAGATTGAGGAAAAAGGTACAAATACATTCTCTTATGCTCACCAAGGCTGCATTTATTTGATTTAAAATACAGTAAAAACAGTTATATTGTGAAATATTATTACAATTTAAAAGAACTGTTTATCATCTTAATATATTTTAAAGTGCAATTTATTCCTGTGATCCAGAGTTGAATTTTCAGCATCATTACTCCAGTCTTCAGTGTCACATGATCCTTAAGAAATCCTTCTAAAATGCTGATTTGGTGGTTTAAGAAACAATTTTGAAAACAAAATGGTGCGGTTTCATATTTTTATACATATGGTTTCATATTAGAGTTTATTTATTTTTTTTTGGAATTCTTTGATGAATAGAAATTTCAAAAGAACAGCATCTATTTGGAATTGAAATCTTGTAAATAATAAATGTCTGTACTTTCTGTATTGATCAATTTAATGAACCCTTGCTAAAATAAAAAAGTAAATCACCACACATATTAATTTATGAAAATTCAGGTTCGGATGGAGCAGCGTCTAGTTACCATGTAAAGCAGTTAGAGGAGCAGAATGCTCGACTGAAGGAGGCTTTGGTGAGGTGAGTCTGTGTTCAGTCCCATTGTTCAATGATGTTTTTTGATTTGATGTTGCTCTGTGAAGATTATAATATCAATTGCTCTGTGCATTAGGATGCGTGACTTGTCAGCATCAGAGAAACAAGAGTATGGAAAGCAACAGAAACAAATGGAGAAGAAAAATTTTGAGCTGGATACACTAAGATGCCAGAAAGAAAAACAACAGGAGGAAATGAAGATGGCTGAGAAAACTATCGATGAGCTCAAAGAGCAAGTGAGTTCTGCCAGTACTAAAACTATGATGTAGTGACAGCTTTTTATATCTCTATGTGTTCTTCAAAACTTTTGTAACTTTGGACACTCAACTTTGCTATATGTATGGTACTAAATTAATATCATGTTCATATACCAAGGTACCATTTCCAAAAATGCATGGCAATACCATAAGGTACTCCAAGTTTAACCGCTCCTACTTGGTCCTACTCTGAGTGGGATTTGAACTGTTGTGCTAGCGCGCCTCTTGAGGCCAGGGGATTGAGGTTTACACCAAAGCTCTTACTGGCCTGGGCTGGGTTTCCCGATAACGATGGATCTTAGCACTTACGAGGATTTTCTGCGAGCGACTTTACGAACGTTCGTGTTCATTTCACGTGCGTTTCACAAAAATGCACTTAGCACGATCGTTCGCAGCTGTGCTTTAAGTGCTACTTAAGAGTCGCTGTCCATTCGCGAAGTGCTGAAATATAACCTTATATGGAATCGTATTCTGAACGTTTAACCTAATAATTGTCATATGTTGTGGATTAGCAATTAAGACAAGTCTATATAAAGCACCTACAGGCGGAGGCACTTACAAAATGGCAAAAAAAAAGGGGAAAAAAAGAAAACATACCTTTCAAAAAGATGAAATGAATGTCCTTTTAGAGGAGATAGAGAGAAACAAAGATGTAATTTTTAACAGATTTAAAGGATTTATTTTTTTGTTCATTCATTTAATTTGGATTAAAATTATTAGATTAATTTATTTCAATTTTTTTGTTTTGTTTTCTGACCTTTTTAATTATTTAATTTATATTTTCATTTAACCAACAACAAAAAAAGAGTAATAAAGTGTACAATAAAGTACAATCAAAACCTTATATTATAATCACATTGCATTTGAATAAAGTTAAAGGTGTAATCTGCCGGTTGTCCTGCAGGTGTCCTCATAAATCTGTCTTCTTACGATGCACTTGGGGATGTACGATTACTCCAGAGCACTCGTAGTTCTACGAAGATTTTCAAGTGCTACTTAAGCTACGATGCTTTTGGGAAACAGACCATAATATTAAGATCAGTCGTACGATCGTTTTTACGATCAACTTAGGCTTACGATGCTTTTGGGAAACGCAGCCCTGTATTACACTCACTCCCCTAAACCTCACTCCCATCTGGGTCACTAAACCAGTCTTATTTGACCGCCTTCGAGTGGGATTCGAACTGTGGTCTCCGGCGTGAGAGGTGGCCGCGCTAACAAGGAAGCTAAAGGCTGTGGTTGCTAGCGTGACTCTTGAGCCCAGGGGAGTGAGGTTTACACGCACAGCTCTTACTTCAAATACTATGGTATATGTCCAAAAATTATGCTAATTTACATAACTTGATATTGTTTTGCCATGTCCAAAAATCTATTTTATGTACCGTGGTACTGAATGAATTTCATATTAATGTACCATGGTACCATATCCAATAAAATGTGGTAATATCATATGGTACTTCAAGCCATTTCAAAGAATACTATGGTACATGTTTTTTTTTCCATTGCATGTTCAAAGGAAAATAATAAAAAGTAATTATTATTATTGAATTATTATTGAAATGTAATATATTTATATGTAATCTAAAAAATAATGTAAAGTTATTGTCAGCATAATACCATGGTACATTTTTGGTGCTTTTCCTTATTGTGGGTATATGGTAATAGTCTCTATAATATGTATGTGCTCGTGTGTGTCAGGTGGATGCTGCTCTCGGGGCAGAGGAGATGGTGGAGATGTTGACGGAGCGTAATCTGGACCTGGAGGAGAAAGTACGGGAGCTCAAAGAAACTGTCGCAGATCTGGTGAGTGATCGCAGAGAGTGTGATGTACAGTATATTGAGGATGTGATGTGTATGTGGTTCAGCTGAGTATATTGAGCAGTATTTGTGTGTATGTGCTGATGTAGGAAGCCATAAATGAGATGAATGACGAGCTGCAGGAGAACGCCAGAGAGACGGAGCTGGAGTTGAGAGAGCAGTTGGATCTGGGTGGTGCCAGCGTCAGGGAGGCGGAGAAGCGCGTGGAAGCGGCACAAGAAACAGTGGCGGACTACCAGCAGACTATCCAGAAATACAGAGAGCTCACTGCACACCTACAGGTTCTGCTGTACTTCACAACATACAAACCACATTAATGCTGATTAAAATACCCACCTTAATGTATATCACATCATTTGTGTGTGTGTGTGTGGAGCAGGAGGTGAACAGGGAGCTGATGAGCCAACAGGAAGCCAACGCTGAGCAGCAGCAACAGCCTGCGGAGATCTTCGATTTCAAGATTAAATTTGCTGAAACCAAAGCCTATGCCAAGGTCAATCCAGAGAACACATAAACAGTCTTTCTAACACTGCTATTCAGAATCCAATTCACAAATTAATGAATTAGTCAAACTGATTGGTGAATCAGACTGAGTTGAACACAGAAGTCATTGGTTTGAATTATGAACTGAATTGTCAGATGATTCATTTCTTCACTGAACTGCAGATTGTGTCAAACTCAAAAATGAGCCATGCGTCTCTCATATGAAAATGTATTTCTATTTGTAATTCTAGACCATAGAAATGGAGCTGCGTAAAATGGAGGTCACTCAGGCTAACAGACAGGTGTCACTGTTGATTTCCTTCATGCCTGACTCCTTCCTGAAACACGGAGGAGACCATGACTGTATCCTGGCTCTACTACTCATCCCAAGACTCATCTGCAAGGTGAATGTTCTGAATATATTTGTGTGTGTTTTACATTCCAGGGACTGTACACAGCATTTGCAAATGACTAATGTGTGTCATATCAATAGCTTTTACTATTTTCATAGCATGTTATTGCATTGCTGTTGGCGATTAGTAGAGGGGAGTAAGGGGTCAATGGTTTGGCTGGTTAGTTTAGCCCCAGCTGGTAGATGTCATAACTACACCATTCTGCTGTCAAAACATGTACATTTTCCCTGTTTTCACGTTTATGGGTGAGTGACTCAAATGTTAACACCAAGGCTTAACCCAGGCCTTTTCAGACTTTTAGATGCCATTGACTCCCAAATATGATCACCTTTGTGTGAGGAACCCCATCCTAAAATTCAAAAGACATATATATATATATATATATATATATATATATATATATATATATATATATATATATAGTTTCTTGCATAAAAACTTAAAAATTTATACTGTGAAAAATTATTATTATAAATGTCATTAAAATATTATTTGTAGTTACATTATTACATGTTTTGGTACTCATTATTGTACTGTACTGTTATTTATTTAATTATTTTATATTTATTTATGTAATACAATTTATGTATTACTCATTTACTTATTTTTATTAAACTTAAAATATTTTTTATTAGCTTGTTTGTTTTAATATTTTTTTTTTTTTTTATTTTTTTTATCTTATTGTTTATTTATTTACGTATTTATTAAAAAATATTTTGTTTTGTTTTTTTAACTGAAAAAAACATTGGCTTAACTAAAAAATATGGCTTAACTTGTTTTCAGCATGTGCACTAACCACTAAGCCAAAAATCCTAAATGGAAAACTTAGAGGCAGATGCCTTAATATGTAAATGTTTTTAGATTGTAAAAATGATTTTAAATGATTTTATGAAGTGTTAGTTCTAGTTTTCTGTGTTATTTGTCTGTACCTATGTGTTTGTATTATTTTTTATATGCTGCTGCCTGTCTTGGCCAGGTCACCCTTGCAAAAGAGGTTCTTAATCTCAATGGGATTCTCCTGGTTAAATAAAGGTTTAAATAAAATAAATAAAAAAGCCACAGTTCCCATCCAAGATTCCTTTTTGCGAGTTTTGGTTGAATGCGTTTGTGTGTGTATATGTTGCAGGCAGAGCTGATCAGTAAGCAGGCTCAGGAGAAGTTTGAGTTGACTGAGACGTGCTCTCAGAGGGCCGGGATGAGAGGAGCCGTCGGAGAGCGGCTGAGCTTTGCTGCTGGACTCATCTATTCTCTCACACTGCTACAGGCAGCACTGCACAAATATGAACAGTAGGTCTACCTGAACTTGCACTTTCTGCAGCGTAAACATCCTCAAGACCACATGAAATATGTCAATAAGTTATTTTTTATGGTGCCATTATTTCCTGTTGAAGCAGGAAGTTAGGGTTGAGCACCTCAAAAGGCTTGTTGTTTTTTAAAATGTTTCCCTCTATCTCTCTCATGCAGTGCTCTGAGTCAGTGCAGTGTGGACGTGTACAAGCGTGTGGGTTCTCTGTACTCTGAGATGAGCGTCCATGAGCGTTCCCTGGATTTCCTCATAGACCTCTTGTACAAAGACCTGCTGGATGAAACTGTCAATGTGGAACCTCTAACCAAAGCTATTAAATACTATCAGGTATCATAGCATAATGTCATTTAACATGTGAGTAACACACACACAATATATATATATATATATATATATATATGTATATATGTGTGTGTGTGTGTGTGTGTGTGTGTGTGTGTGTATATATACAGTATGTTACTGACCCCAAAAACTTTTGATATAGTTTGAAATAAATATCCCATTTATGAAGAAAAAAAACAGATAGTGATGCTGTCATATTCGCATATGAAATTTCAGTTGATCTCTTTTTTTCTGTGTTTTTCTGCGTTATTTCGTACATGAATGTTCTATTTAAATTATCTGTCACAATTTCTTTTTACACTGCAAAAAAGAAGCTTTTTCCTTACCTAAGACACTACTATTGTTCGCCTGGTGTTTTCTTCAGAAAGTGCAAGTCTAATTATCTGTCGACATATATTTCTTTTTATTGCAGCACCTTTACAGTATTCATCTCGCTGAACAGTCTGAGGACTGTACTGTGCAGCTTGCGGACCACATCAAAGTAAGAACATCACTTATTCACACACGCCGGGTCTGTTGCACACATCTATAAAACATCCTCATGTGTGTCTGTAGTTTACCCAGAGTGCCCTGGACTGTATGGCAGTGGAGGTGGGGCGTCTGAGGGCCTTCATACAAACGGGACAGGACGAGGAAGGGTTTTGTGTGCTGCTGAAGGATCTGGACACTTCCTGTAGTGACATACGACAGTTCTGCAAGAAGATCCGCCGTCGTATGCCAGGCACAGATGCACCGGGCATCCCAGCTGCCCTCAGCTTCGGGCCACAGGTGCTCTTACTCATGTACTCGATATGTTAAATTCTAGACATATCTTGGATATCTCAGCCTTCCATTGATGGGGTTTATGTGTGTGTGTAGGTGTGTGAGACCCTGGCAGAGAGCAGAAGGCAGCTGGCCTGGGTGAATGCTGTGCTCCAGGAAGTGGCAGCAGCAGCCGCTCAGCTCATCGCCCCTCTCAGTGAACATGAGGGACTTCCAGCCCTCAAACTGGAAGACATGGCCTTTAAAGCAGCTGAACAGGTATGTTTGGGTGAATCCTGTGAAAACATGGCTGGGTCACCACAAAATCGAAATAATAATATCATACACTACTGGGGTCAGTAAGATTTTTTAAGAAGTCTCTTATGCTCACCAAGGCTGCCTTATTTGGTCAAAAATACAATAAAAACAGAAATGTTGTGAAATATTATTACGATTTAGAATAGCTGTTTCGAATAAATATAATACATATTTTAAAATGTAATTTATTCTTAAGATGTAAAGGTGAATTTTCAGCAGGAATTAATCCAGTCTTCAGTGTCACATTCAGCCTTCAGGAATTGTTCTCATATGCTAACCTGCTGCTCAAGAAACATTTCTTATTATTATCAATGTTGACAACAGTTGCTGCTTAATATTTTTGAAGAAACTGATACTTTTTTTTTCAGGATTCTTTGAAATCTTTCAAAACATAAATGTCTTTCCTGTGACATTTGAATAATTTAATGCATCCTTGCTGAATAAAAGTATTAATTTCTTAAAGGAGTCATGAACTGGATTGTTTTATTATTTTATAATGTTGCCTGGGGTGCCCTTATAATGTTAGTATGATTTTTACATCAAAAAATGTCATAATTTATAAATAAAAGCCATTTTTCCAAGCCTGATTTCAGCCTCAGATTTGAACGCTCTGTTTGAAGGGGCGTGTCTGCTGTGAGACTGCAGTGCAAACGCCCACTGCTGTGATTGGCTGACATGCTTGCATATGAAATAGCTAGTAGTATTACATGAACTCTGTCGAAAACTTTTACTACGTTTTTACTATTACAGCTATCGAGATGAACAAATCGTGAAAAGTATTGTTTAAAGCATTATATTTAAATCTATTCCATCACATGAAAGGTTGCAGCATGATGAGCACTGACTGAGCAGATGACAGACTGATCGCGTGAATAAAGATCTTATCATTGCAACGCAATTTTTGTAAAATGTTTAGCACAGACACCTAAGCCAGTGGGAAGGGTTGTAGGAACCGCGTCATTAAAAATGAATTTAATCCACTGGTCCCTGATAGCTTGGTCTGTCCTTGGGAGAGAAAAAACATTTCCATGTTGATTCTGGCAGTCAACAACAGAGCAACTCACGTGTGCACCACGTTTCTGCATCTTTCACGGTCGAGTGCGTACTTCGAATCGGAATTCATGCCGGCGCTCGACTGAATATGAGGGGGAGAGGGGCAGGGCGGGCTTCCTGCAGCATAGGTCTGCCGTGTCCATATATGGTATATCCTGCGCCGACTTGACGTCAAGTCGGTGCAGAAATTAACATCACGTATTTGAGTGCGCGTGCACGTGGGCTGGTTGACGAACCCAGGGGTAAACAAACGCTTCACTTTTAAATATCGGCTTCCCGGCCAGTGTATAATCGTTAGGCAATCATAACATACATTTTTTCTCGTGGAAAAATTAAAATTACAGGTCATGACTCCTTTAAATAAATAATAAATAAATATATAAATATATAGATATGCTTAATACTTTATGCTAGATGCGATTACTCGCAATCACGATTAATCGAGTTGACAGCAATAATTATATTATATTATATTATATATTATACTGTATATTACTTATCACATCTAACATAAAAGTTTGTAAATATATATATATATATATGAAGAGTTCAGATGCAAAAGCCTCTAAGTGCCATCTGAAATTTTCTTCTGGAATGATAATTTTTATCACTAATAATTTTTTTTCACTAATTTCACTTAAATGGCAATGACGATTACCTATTAATTGTCATTTAAGTGAAATTACTGAACTTAAATATACGAGCTTGATAAAAAGGATCATTCTAGAAGAAAATTTCAGATGGCACTTAGAGGCTTTTGCATCTGAACTCTTCATATATATACTGGTGTGTGTGTGTGTGTGTGTGTGTGTGTGTGTGTGTGTGTGTGTGTGTGTGTGTGTGTGTGTGTGTGTGTGTGTGTGTGTGTGTGTGTGTGTGTGTGTGTACAAACTTTTATGTTAGATGCTATTAATCGATTTGACAGCACTAAATATAATATGATATAATATAAATTACAATGTTGGGATGTAATTTAATCTCTTTGGATCTTTTTTTCAGATCTATGGGTCACAGGGCATAAACGCCCAAGAGTGTCTGCGGCAGTCATGCAGTGTTGTCATAGCAACCATGAACAAGATGGCTACCGCTATGCAGGAGGGAGAATATGACTCTGACAGACCACAGAATGGAGTGAGTCTGGGCCCTCTTTTAGTGTGTCCATCTGCCTGTATAACAATGGCTATAAATGTTTGTTGTGTATCTATTGTATAGATATCTCCTGTTGAAGTCCGAGGAGCGGCGCTAAGGGCAGAAATCACTGATGCTGAAGGACTCGGTCTTAAACTTGAGGACAGAGAAACTGTCATTAAAGAGCTTAAGAAATCCCTTAAAATAAAGGTAGAAACACTCACACTCAGACATACTATTATTTGCACAAGATAACAAAATATTAAAATGTGAAAACTGGTCTTGTTCATAGGGAGAGGAACTGAGTGAGGCCAGTGTGCGTCTCAGTTTGCTGGAGAAAAAGCTGGACAGTTCGTCTAAAGATGCGGATGAGCGAGTGGAAAAGATTCAGACGATCCTAGATGAGACACATTCACTCCTGAAAAAGAAAGAGAAGTAAGAGATGATGGGGTTTCTTGCACATATTTAGGCTGCAGCTTGTCACCCTAACTCCTAATGTGGGTCTTAATGGCCCAGGATAGTGATAGGGATACTATACTGTAAAAAAGGCAATTAATATGGGTATTATAATCCGTAGGGAGTTTGAGGAGACCATGGATGCTCTCCAGGCTGACATAGACCAACTAGAAGCAGATAAAGCAGAGCTTAAGCAGAGAATCAACAGCCAATCAAAGATGACCATTGAAGGCCTGAGAGGAAGTCAAGCTTCTGGCATCGCCTCCATTGTGAATTGTGGCATCACTGCTGGTAAGATAAGGGAATCAAACTAGTTCAAATGTCTTTCTTAAGTCTTAATTTTAAACTGTCTAACATGTCTTCCATTGTTTATATTCCTTGTAGAAGAACAAAAAGGTAAATTTGTTGTCAGTGTGACATTTAAATATCTCCACTTCTCCACTCATGGTCTCTCTGTGCACTGCGTGTGTGCATGCAAGTTATCCTTGCTTATGTTACTAGATGTAATATTTAGTTTGTGCTTTACAAATATTTCATCATGCTTCCCTGTCATAATTTGCATGTGCTGTAATTTAGGCTTACTTAGATGCACGTCTCTTGATCACTGTCCTTTATTGCACAGAATGCTTGATTCTGATTGGTCAATCGTGACATTCTGCTCAAATAACTAAAAAAATGCTAAACTGTTTGATTGACTGATTTCCAATACAACAGTTTAGTTTCCTTCCTTATAGCTTTCTGCATGGTATTTCATGTCTCCCATAAACTCTGTGGTCTCTTTCTTCTCATCTAATATATTTAGTCAATGAAACATTATGACAAAAATAAACTTTTTAGGTAAAATAAAATCATAATGACTTAATTTGAGGTTTTTTTATTTATTATTTTTTATAATGTGCATTATCACTTACATATATGCTTTATAAGTCTATCTAATATTTGAATTATAATATTTGAAATCTCAATTATTATGATCTCCATTTAGTGGACTATTAAGAAAATCCTGAATGGATTTTATAGAATCCACCTAGAAGATTCTCCCTTTGAGATGTCACTGTTTTATTATAATAGTTTAATAAACACTGGTAAGAAACTGTAATATTGTGTAATATAATTAAAATTTTAAATAACTATTTATTATTTTAGAATATATTTTAAAATGATCCCTCCGAAATCATTCTATTGTGCTGATTTTGATGCTCAAGAAACATTTCTTCTCTTTATTAGTGTTGAAAACAGTTGTGCTGCTTAATATTTTTGCGTGATACATTTTTTCAGGATGCTTTGATGAGCAGAAAGTTCAAAGGAACAGCATTTATTTGAAATATAATCTTTTGTAACATTATAAATGTCTTTACTTTCACTTTTTAATTTTCACAATGTAATGAGTCCTTGCATGAATTATTTTTTTTTTAATCTTACTGACCCCAAACTTGTTAATGGTAGTCTATATAATTATATATATATATATTAGAGAAAAATATCAGTTGTCTCCGTCTTTGTTAAAGTGATAGTTCACCCAAAAATGACATTTCTGTAATTATTTACACACCCTCAAGTTGATGAGTTTCTTTGTTCTGTTGAACACAAAAGAAGATATTTTGAAGAATGTTGATAACAAGACAGTTGACAGTAGCCATAGTATTTTTCCTACTATGGAAGTCGATGGCTACTGTCAACTGTCTTACCAACATTCTTCAAAATATCTTCTTTTGTGTTCAACAGAACAAAGAAACTCATATAGGTTTGGAACAAAATAAGGGTGAGTAAATGATGACAGAAGTATCATCTTTTGGGTGAACTAACCCTTTAATGTAATTCAATAGGTGTGTGTGCAGCTTCAGGAGTGCAAGTGATGGATTCTCCACTGCTGACTCAGCAGATTGAAGCTCAGCGACTCAGCATAAAGCACTTGAAGAACGAGAACAACAGACTGAAGGTCTCTCCTACTTCCCCACAAGCACATTTCCCCAATGCAGGCATCAAGGATTTAGTCTCACTTTTGTTTTTGTGCGTGTGTATGTGTGTGTGTGGACTGCAGGCAGAAAAAATGCGTGTTCAGCTGGCGTCTCTCACTCCTCTGAACGTGCCAAAGCTGGGCTGGAGAGAGGGCTGCAGGCCGGAGGTGTTGTCTAGTGCCCTCTACCGAAAAACAGACCAACTACTGGACACTCTGCTCCAGATGAGTGCCAATGTGAAAGTGGTGGACATCACAGGGAAATCTCCAGGTCTGTCATAATTCGACTTAACAACAGATTCCTGTTGTTTTTACATGCATTAAGCGCATATGTGTTTTGGTTACAGTGAGTCCCAGTGCGCAGCTCCTTGAGCAAACTGCAAGACTGCAGTCGCTCAGTGACACCCTCGATAGGCTTAAGGTAAAACAAAAATGCTTCAAAACCATAGGCATAATTTACATGTCTCTTGTATTTACTTAAGCAACCTATTTCTTTGAAGGATGAGGTTGCTGAACATGTAGTGACTCATAGGCCTGGTGCTCAAGTCTCGTCCGATTTTGCCACTTTTCCCTGCACTTCCTTTGTGAAGGTAAGACAGATGCATAAAATGACATTGATCCACATCTTTTGGGTCTGTATAAATCTCTCATTGTTTCTCTTTCCGCTCTCAGGCAAAGGAGGAGAAGAAAGGAGATGCTGTGTTAGTCGGCCGTGTGATGATGCCTTGCGCCCAAGGGCAGGAACAGGTGCATCGTCTGGTGCTTTCACAGACACAGTTACAGAGAGTTCATCGCCTTCTCCAGACTTAAAATGACCCGTCGCCTCTTTACAAAAAACTAAACTTATTCAAAGTCCATCTCCAAAACCCCAAAATTTGAAACAACAGATATCCCAGCTAACAGGGAACATTCTCAGAACTTTGGTTAATGTTTTTGTCTGAAACGTTTTAGTTGGATTTTGTCTAACGTTCTCTCAAAGTTATTAACAAACGTTCTTCCAGTAACATTAATAGAATGTTCAAAGTTACCTGGTCTTTAATAATGTTCTCAAAATGTCAGCACAAAAACGTTATTCATACATTGTTCATGGAACTTTTTTTTTTCTGAAACGTTTTATTTGGACATTTGTATAATGTTTGTAAATGTTATTCTTGTTTCAAAACATTCAGAGAACATTTCATTTTTTAGTAACGTTCGCATAATGTTTGCAAAATTATAAAGTGGAAACATTCAGGAAGTTTTGAACATTCAGGGAATGATCAGAAATAACGCTTTCATAACTTAATGGGAACGTTAGCAAAATGTTCTTAGAATATATTTTTTGTTAGCTGGGATTATGGAGAATGTATTTATGGCCACAAACCAGTGCTTCATTTGGTGAAGCACATACAAGTCAAGCATCTGCAAAGCTTTGAGTGTGATTAAATCTACCACACTAAAATTTGTGAAAAATTATACAAAAAGGTTACAGATTTGAAACATGAGACATGCTGAGGATGTTTTATTAACAAGGCATGAAATGGATGATTCAGCATGACCCCCGCATGAACCCTTTCCTGATTTGGATTTCCAGTGACCCAGTATTTAGCTATCAGGATTTCAATTTCAACCATGTATTTGTTTAATTAGTGGTGCTTTCCAAGTGATTAGACTTATGATTTTCAACGGACGGACGATAAAACGTGGAAAAATCCAATAAAATAGGGGTAGAGACCAGAACCATGTGATTCGACCAGTAAACATTAAACAACCACCAAATACCCTGGCAACCACCTAGCAATTGCATGGCAACACATTAAAAACCAATGAAAACCTTATAGCAACGCTCTGGCAACTACCTGAAGCAAGCACTGCTTACATTTCCGTGGCTTTGGATACGCTCTGAAGGGAGGGTGGGATCTAATGCTTTCAAAGCTAACTTGCTATTGCTAGCCGCTATGAAATTGCCTACCCTACTTTTAATAATTAGGTGTTTCAGGTATAAAGGTGAGTATCAAACATTTGATTTTAATCATTTGATACATGTAGTGCATTCAAACATTCTGAATCGGGAGGCCAAAGATGGACAAATTCCCAATTTTAGGGCTCTATTTATTCAGCATAACTGTGATTGAGTTCACGTCAAATAATGCAACTTAGAACAGGTACATTTTTATCTTTAAAACACATCAGTGATCGCCTGGCACAGCCCTCTTAATACTCAAAATAGTTATCCAGGTGTCAGAAAGACAGGAAAGAGAGTATGCATTTCAAATAAATAATAAGTCAAATATTTAACAGCTCTGTGTGCTCGACTGTGATGCGTGAATGTGCCATGCCAATGTGCTTCTGTAAAGAAAATACAATTGTTCTTTTAAGTGAATGATCAGATTTAGTGCCAAGCAAGGGCGAGATAAAAACATCAGGTGAATGAAGCTGTGGGCTCAAATAAAAAGAGGACATTAGACAACAATATTTATTAACTGTTGTATATTTGCTCTAAGAGCTCTTAGAGCTAATGTCAGTATTCAAGTGGTCTTAAGTTAGTAATGGTTTGCTTTGTTACTATTAATTTATTAACCTATTAACTGTACAAAATGCATACTGTTGCTTACAGTATTGTTGAATGTGTTGGCATCTTGTGAATTAATTTAAATAAATTATTATGCCATTAATTGCATATTGTTTGACTTTATCTTTTAATCAAAATATTGCCTCATTAGTATAGCATTAGTCCTGTTCATTTGAAGGGTTCGCTTCATCAGAATTATCCACACACACACATTGGATTTGGCATAGGTTTTATGCCGGATGCCCCTCCTGACACATCAGAGCTTGCATAGATAAAACTAATTTGAATACATGGGACATACAGTATTGGCATTGACTAACCAGCAATGAAAGAGCTTATAAAAAAACAGTTTGCATAAGAACCATAAAAAGGGTGATAGCTAAAACTGTTGAATAAATGTGTCCTCTTTATGTTGCTCTTACAAAAACAAGTCTATTTACCACAGTAAAGAGCAACACACAACTCTGCATCACTTACTGGAACTGAAGAATATGTTCTTCTTAACATGGCATCAGATGGGATATATTAATCACGATTGAACTACAAACTACCAGTGTGATTTTGCAACATATGGATACCACCACAATATTGGACGGTAATAACACGGCTCCTCACAGCAATGGCACCAGCAGAGTCGACCAGATCCAAGAGATCATTAGATGGATCACATTTGCTGTTGGGCTTCCAGGAATCGGGCTCTCTATCTACCTCATGGGCATGCAGGCAAAAAATGGTAAGGCTGCTCCTGTCTACCTCATCAGCCTGCTCGCATCCGACATCTTCAACATCCTTGGGCGGCCGAAGGCGTCTGCGGAGGACACCAAGAATACCAGTATGCCGAGTATGGATATATCCTCCCTGATATTCTACTTTGGCATTATTTCCAACATCGTGTTCATGGTCTGCGTTGCTCAGGAGCGATATCTGTTGGTAACCTGTCCACAATATAATGCCTTCTGCATGAAAATCAAGCAGTCAAGCATGATTTCATTGGCTGTGTGGGCAGCTCCGTTTGCAATACTCTTCCTGGCTTACCAAGGATATTTCGTCTTGTTTTCCATAGCACTTCTTATCCCACTACCACTCCTAGTGTTTTTCTTTCTGGATTCTTTCAGAGTCATATGGTGTACAAAACAGCTAGCACCTGTGCCTAACAGAAACAAGATTCTGGGTATGCAGATGGCCATCTTGAGTAATTACAGTATGCTTTACCTCCCCTTTGTCCTAAATACACTGCTCAAGGCATTGTCTCTAAGCTCCTATGTTTACTACTTGGGACTTGTAGCTGATCTTCTTCTCTATCTTGGCCCACTTGTGGACCCATTCCTCTCAATCCTTCTTACCAATGGAATTGGTGACATTTTGAAGGCCTTTCCCTGCTGTTCGAGGACGAACACAGAGGAGAATATGGAGATTGTGAATACAGACACTGTGGAAACAGTGTCTGGTATGTTAACTATGCTCTGAGAATAATGTGCGTAAAATTGATCATCAAAAAAATCGTACTAATGATTGCTCATTTTGATTGTTACATTTTTACAGCTTAGTTTAAAAATGAATATTCTGTCATAATTTACTTACTCTCATGTTGTTTCAAACCTTATTTTCATCTGTGGGACACAAAAGGAGATATTTTGAGAAATGTCTGTGTTTTTTTGTCCATGCAATGATAGTCAATGGTCAACAAAACATTCTTCATAATATCTTCTTTTATGGTCTACTTAAGAAAGTCATACAGGTTTGAAACAACATGAGGGTGAGTAAATTATGACAGATTTTTTTTGTTTGAACTATCCTTTTACGATGATTCAATGCCAGAAAGATGTTCAATGTTATGCCAAAAAGACTGCATAAAAAGACAAAGCAAACAGCTAAAATTGTTCAAATTTGCCATTATAATAAACTTAATTGATATTGGTAACTCTTGAGTTCTACTAACAGGTTCACTCATTTGAAAAATATTTGGCTTGACACAAAGGGTGAAATAAATGTTTTATGACACAGATGTGCTACTGAATGCCCTTTAGCTGTAATGTGTAAAATATTGATGATATACAGTAATTTAGTGCACTGTAATAACCCATTTAGATATTTAAAGAACAGTACACCCCAAAAAAATATTGTTCTCCCCCTCATAACTAATCCTTTATTCTATGGACCACAAACGGAGATGTTCAGTAGAAAATCCAAGCTGCTGTTTTACACACAATGAAAATGAATGATGCTCATGGCTGTCAAGCAAGATTTTTTTGTGAATAATGACTTAAATTTCAGTCCGTTCCTCACACAAATCTAAGCTATATCTTATAGCTCCAGATGACTAAGAATATAATGCACGAGTTGTATGGACCACTTTAATGGCGCTTGTCAGTATTGGACACTAGTAACCTTTCACATCTCTTTTTATGTTAGATTAATGAAAGAAACTCATATGGATTTAAAACTAAATGAGAGTTATGTAAATAATGTGAATTATGAATAAAGGTGAATTATCATATATATTTAACAACATTCTTGCATATTACCATTGAGTTGTCAAAATGAACTCTTGTTCGAGAACTTGTATACTTTCTTTAATATTCATAAAATGGAATACAAATGTTGTCCCAAGTACATAGAAGACTCTAAAAACTAAAAAGGTGTAAAACATCTGAGGAAGGACTCATAGGATATTAAGTCTGCCACTAAAACCGAACAGGTAGAGAAAGAGTGCAGAGCTCTCGGAGCATGTAACGGTAAAAATCTTCAGGCACAGTCACCAAAGTGTGGGAGTCATTACAAAAGTGAGGAGATTTGGCTTTTGTAATCCGCACACAACAACACAATCATATACGGATTGGAACACAAGAAATCTGTAAACAAATGTTCTCCATAAAAAAGGTCTCTGACTAGGCGCTTTCTTTTGGAATAAGGGGGAAAAGGCTTGCGAGCATCTCCAGCGTAAGAAAAGCATTAAAAAAATAAAAAACAAAAACGGTGATTGAACAGAGCCATTGTATTTAAGTCCTGAGTTTTTTTAAACAAAACATAAAAGGCCAAAAAAATTTAAAAAATAAAAACACTGTCGAACCCAGTAAACAAGATTGATAGTTTCCAGGCCTGTAACGGTCACTTGAGCGTACTGAAATAAATCAGTGAAAACAGAAGGTGGGCTTCATCCAGTCCGCTGGTGGATTGCTAGTCTCTCAGGAGAAGGGGCGAGATGTCTATTGGCAGCAGAAGCTGTGGTCCAGCTCTAACCAGAGGTGGCCTGTCAGTCAAGGCAGCGGGGTTCATCGGCGCGGTTGGTGTCGGGTAGGTCTGGGAGCGGGTGCCACGGCGCAGGAAGGCGTTGAGGCAGAAGCCGCAGCATCCTCGGCCTCCTCCAGCTCTCCCTGGAGCTCCTGACTAACACTGGACTGCAGTGCCGCCGGCGTCAACCACTCCTTTGGCAGACAGCTCTGAAGGAAGGGCACACAAGAGCTGAAGTAGGCCAGTCGGTTCACCCAGCGTGGGATTTCTCGACCACAGAGGATCTGGGGCAGACGTGAGGAGGACATGGTGAGATTTTTGGCTCTTTATGGCAATAACTAGATTAATGTATCTACTTCCCTCAGCTTACCTCTGATAGTGCTGAGGAAAAGTGATTGCAGTTCTTGTGCATGAGGTGGTAGGCATTCCCCTTATATTCCTTCCCCATTTCCTCCACAATTCTCTCCACATCCTCTTCTGCGAAGTCTGTGCTCCCTAAAACAATGGCCTCTCTGAGAAAGCAAGTAGAAAGTTACGAGGGTGTGTGAGAGAGGAAGATGTTTTTACAAACATATGCTTTCAGTCTGATCGCTGTGGAGATAAATATTCTGACTCACTTGAACTTGAATGTCTCTCCGAGCTCTGTGGCTTCACCAGGTGTTATCTCAAATATACCTGAAAAAGGATAAGGATGTCCTCCATAGGCAAACTCTGCAACACAAGAGAAAGTACGAGTTAGGGGTGTGCGATATGACTTAGAACCATTAAAATGTCTTCACGATCTGCCTTTACAGAGAGATCGTTAGTATTGTGCTACAGTGCACATTTTATGATTTGCAAGCATTCAAGCCTTGCCAAATCATTTTCAAATCATTTTCCACGCACACTGTTCTGATATACGGGTTTCAGAGTGCACACACCCAAAGCGTGCAAACAGGAAGCCAGCTGTCACAGCACATGACTACTGGACCAAGTTCTTTTTCTCTGTCTTGTTGTCTCTGTCAAATACATACAAGGTTATGTCAAAATAATTCACATAAAAGTAGTCAGTTACACTGTATCTTAAGTGAATGTATTTTGTTTGAGATTACATTAGATCTATACATTGTCTTAAAGCGACAGCAGCCCAATAAACCTGCTGCTGTCTGTGTCAATGTTAATCAAACAACAAAGGAAAAAACAATTAAAGTCGACATGAAATAAAAATTGAACCTATTTATTTTGTTTGCGCATATTACTAGTCTTGTGGTGAACAATTAATCCGTGCAAGTTAATACACAGGATTTTTTTTTGCCGTGGTAATCTTTATTCAAAATCTGAAAAGTTATTTCCGGTCTGGAATGGCGTTCCTTTTCTGATGATGTCAGTTTGACGGCTTGGGTTGAAAACGCTTAACCACTGTCCTCAAACCATTAGTCTGCTATGAGCAGAGATGGAGAGGCGGAGCGCTAAAGTAAAACCCTGCCCTCTGTTCAATATTCCGTTTCACTTGGAAATACGTCACAACACTGGAGAAAAGTTGTTTGCAACTTCCGGTTCACGGGGACTTTAACTCACTGCTCTTGACTGAAGAAATTTAATTTAATTAGCTTTAAAGCTACACTGTGTAGGATTTTCTCCCATCCAGCGGTGAAATTGTATATGACTACCAACTGAATATTACTTTCTAGCCCCTCCCATTCCAGGGGCGTTTTAACTCCTACGGTGGCCGTATTATTTCAAATCTGCCGGCAGTCGCGAGTAATCTCCCCCTCGCATTCGTCACGGTGTCACTGAGTGTAAAAACGCGAAAGGAGAAGCTTGAATTTCCAGGTATGTCCCTCTTTAGCTAATGTATTTTCAAGATGGATGCGCAACATGGCTTCCGCCATTCGAGCGACTCGCTCGTATGTATTCTAAATTGCAGATTATACACTTACGAGAATACTTAATTAGTTGGTTGAAGTGATTACACATTAATGAGAATGTATAATTTTGAAAGAACAAAGTGTTTTTTGCTAAAAAAATCTACTTAAAATATTACACAGTGTAGCTTTAATAAGAATCAGTGAATATTTAATTCATACAGTGAAGACTAGACTATGCAGCGTTGTTTATTTTTTTAATTTTGATAATTAAATTAATAACTTGAATGCTGCTATAAAATAGACCAATTGTTCCTGAAAATGTTTAAGCACTGTTTATTTCATTTGTATTTTTTCGTATATTGTATTTGTCCTTTTAGTAGTTTGCATCCTCGTACTTATTTTTAAGAACAAAGAAAAAAATTGAAATAAAATAGTGAAATAAGATTTTGGCCCACCCCTACTTTGGCCTAAATGGTCCAATAGGGTTGTTATTCTTTTTTTCTTTTATGTTTTGTTCCCTTGTATGGTTTATTTTTATTTTATTTATTTTTTGGGGGGGGGGAAATTAGTCTGGCTGTATGCTACTACTCAGTAACTTGCACTAACCAATTTTATGTTTTTGTCATTTATATTATTACTATTTTATTTTAGTGAGTTGCCAAGGAAACATTTTTAATTTTAATTCAGTTTAAGATTGAACAATCTAATACATACATTATATTTTAATTCATGAAAATGTATTTTAATCGTTTTTTAATAGTAATAGTTTTACATACACATTGCAATGTAGATGCCTGCTATGTTAATGTACTATATGTCAGATATTTATCTGTCTAATTGGGGTTAAAGTCAAATAGCAAACTTTGTTGATTAGTATCTTGTGTTGGTAGTGCAATTAACATCTGCTAAAAACACCTTAGTTTGTGTCCTTAGTTTGAAACATAACCTGTAAGGCTGTGGGCTCTTATTTGCCATTTTGATCACACAGAAAATATTCAAGAATGCCAATGCAAAATAGATGCCAAACAAAACAACTTTTCTTCTGAATGAACTGGAAGCCTTTGGAGGCAGAAACCATGCAAAATGTCAAGGTATTTTCCTGTTGCATCAACATATCATCTTTGATGTGAGGTTTAGTCATGTTTAGACACCCCCTTCTTTCTTTGTAGAAGTCATGATGCAAGACTTCTGATTAACTGGACTTCTGAGTAGCTTGACTAATTTGTGTCTGAGTCATATCGTGAGCCTTACCTCTGCCATAGATCTCAATTCCTGAGTGAAAGACTCCAATTCCCAGAGAGGTAGTGAATTCATTGATCCAGTACTATAAGGAAACATAACAAGTCTGAGTGACATACTGCCCAATGGTAAATGTTCTTCAAGGACAACTGGAATGATTTGCAATGTTAAATCTGAAAAGAATGTAAAAAATGTGTCTTTATATACTCAATTAAATAGATTCTCAATTTCCATAATAAACCATTCTAAATCATGGACATTCAAGTGTACAGTACTACCATATTTTTAAGGCATCTAAAAGCACTTTTAAACCAAAATATTGAATAAACACAAAAGGGATGGGGGATTTGTGGAACTAAATGAGCGTTACAATTCTGTGGAAATATGTTCATATTTTTTTTACTTTTCCGTGGGTGGCCCAAATATATGAAGTGTTTATTCAAGAGCTAGCTATAAACATCAAAAATATATTCAAAATATTTAATAAACACACAATGGATGGGGGATGTGTAGAACTGAATGAACATTAAAATTGTGTGAAAACCTGTTCATCTTTTTGAAATTGTCTGTGGGTAGCCCAAATATTTGAAGTGAATATACATGACAGCGATAAACATCTCACAAAACATTCACAATATAGCCTATATTTGGACCAGGTTTAAATTAATGGTTTTCTTATGCATATTATCTCTACAATTACTATACTAATCCATAAATCATAAATTATGAACTGCTGTGCAACCATAAAGGTATGCTGATTTCAAAACGATTGCTGCATTCAAAATTAGCAAACATGCATTGCAGAGTAACGTGTGGATATGTACAGACAGGCAAAGTGACTGAGCACTTGACAAACCTTTACACCCAAATCCATCCCATTAACAAGTCTGTTAAGTTGTAAGTTGCAAGGAAGTACCTGACAGCTGCCCCCAACTGATTATGCGTCACCAGAAAATAAGATGACCAACGCTTTTCAGCATTAAGTGTGCAGCAGTAAATGATCTAGCCTATACTTGTAATACATTCATACTCCAAAATATACACTAAGGATTTTGGCACAGTGTAAAATGATTTGTTTTGATGAAACAATTTAAAATAATAAGAAAAAAAATAAGTGTAAGGGATAAGAGAAGTTAAGCAACTAGACAGTTCTCCAACTCCACCTCATTCAGTGTTGTGAAATAAGATACTTATCCCCATGGCCTCAATTACGTCAAAGCCTATTATACATATCCTTCATCACAAAACTGGGGATTAGTCTCTCTGTGATCAGCAACTAGCTTCTAAGTGTGATTTTCAGCAAGAGGACTCCCATGCCAATAGAGATGGGATTAGAAAATAAAATCTACAAGCTCAAACTTGAACTATGTGGTAGATCTCACACTGATAATTTCTTATGGGAACTGCTGTAAGGGGACTTTTCATTTCAATAAAAAACCTTATAGTCATGCAATGTTTAAAGTATCATGGGTTTATGATACTTTAACATTTATAATGAATTGGCCCCGAAATTACAAACTACACATTAGAAATCACAGGCCACTAGTCTGTCAAAAACATTAGCACCCATCTCTAGCTAAATGGGCTGTATAAATCTCCTACATTGTTTATACGCTTAAGTTAACAGCTTGTAAAGCGATTCCCATCCAAATTACAATTACTTGACAACTTCAAAAAATCCTGGGGCAGCTCAAATTTCTAGTCTTAATCTTTATGTGAGAACAGAAGCTTAAAATAGCCCAACATAAGTGAGGAGGCCTAAGGAAAGTATACATTTCCATGACCCTGTTTCAAGGGGTCAATGAGATACATGAGACAGACTAAATCTTTAAATGGAGACTATTCACGTTACTTAGAGATCAATGACACTTAGAAGGTACGGTCAATATTACCAGTCAATTTTTCATAGTCTCCTTTCGGCCCACAATGCATTTGTGCATTTGGGGTAAAATGAATGTGTTATAATGTAATATATGAATAATAGGCCTTCCACAACACAAAGTGACTATTTTAATTGCTACATAAAGTGGTTTACTTTACATTATGTAAAATATTATAAGATAGATAGATTAAAAAAAATTTAACTAATGAAAACCTCTTTCAAGATAGATAAGTTAGATAGATAGAATTCCACTGTTGAACATGATTTTTAAAAGTTGTTGAAATAATGTGGACTGATGGCTTCAACAAAAACATATCGTTTAACAACCTCGTAGCTCACAGTAGGTCTGTTACCGTTACAAATCAATTCCACCATGGAGAAAATGACTGGGATTTGTACTTCTGTAACGGACTGTTTGAGTATTTCCGCTCGCTGCCTCGCAATGAAAATCGGGCGGGGAACAGAAGACTTGAAGTGGAGTTCTACTCGAGTGATTACAGAACGCTTTGAGCAAAGATCTCCCTGTCGCTCTTCTCCACTTATATACGATATTCCAGTCCGGAATTTAGTCTGTTCCGTGCTGGTTGACACGCAAAGCTTGACGCTTGTAAGATATGTGAAACGTTCTGAAACGCAAGTTACTTGATATTAATTAGTTATTTATTATTGGACTATAAAATAAATGTTACTCGCAATTTAGCTTGTAGTGTTATGTATAGTCTGATTTAGAGTGCAGAAGCTCTCTTATTCGCGTGATACTGATCAATTGAGTAGTTTTCGAAAGCAGAGAGAATACACAGTGTTTAGCATGACTTCTCAACAGCGGTCTCAACAAGATCACACAGGTGGATTCAAATGACAGTTGAATGAACTGGGTCGCAGCTTTCAGATAGATCGTCGTATACAATTCTACAGCTGATACACTTGATGACCTTTTACTGCAGAGATGTGGTTAGACTTAAATATTGTTTAAGGAAATAAAGGATGAATCATCTGATAAGCTGCCAATGAAATTTTGCACACATTTCCTCATACTATAAAACATTATCTCTAACGTTATCTCAAAGCATGCTGACATGGCTGTGCCTCAAACCCTAGTAAGCTGACTACGTACGCGTTCAAACGTGTCCAAAATACTGCCTAAGTAGGCAGCTCGCTTTGTTTTAGGACACAGCCATTACATGTGTTGAAGTAATGCCAATACTAGACACCTCTGTCACAGGAGTGAGTTATCAGTATTTGTTTTAAAGGCACCTACCATATCATAAACGTTCAGAATAACCGGCTCGTTTGCCATCACAGGTGTGTAACGTTATGTGTTTTTCTTTCACTTTAGCTGCCGACCAGCTGCTGCTGCTGCGGTCCTCCTCCGTTTTTCTTTTCACTCTATTTCTTAGCACCCGGAATTATGTTTTTCCCCTTGTAAGCACCGCTGCTGCGTCCTCTTGAGTTTTGCAGGATTAAAACAGTTTAGAGACATCTAAGAGCTGGTCCTGAAAGGGGTTTTCATTGATTGAATTTTTAGGCCACTTCTATTTAGTCCAGCTACAGGGAGTAGCGACGCTGCTAGGCTAACTGCCATTTAGCTTCTTGACCAGCGGAGGCAAAAACGAACGGCACACAAAAGATAAAAATATTCGTGAAGTCTCAGCCATTCAGTCGACGAAGTGATATTTACAGTGAACGGAAATGAAAGCAGATGCACTTCTGAAAAAAGGAAGACGTTTAGCACCCGCGATGTGTGCAGCCTCCCCCGTTTTATGTGTCTGTCTGATGATAGTGCGGGTGAACTGAATGCGCGTGCCTGATGATGCTGCCCAGCCTCACAGCAGTGCATTACTGCCACTCTGATGCTTTTATAGAACAAAACACCCTCCACACATCATTACATTAATCTATCGTATCGATACTCACCCTTACAATGTTAAAACCAAATATATGTCAACATTTTACTAATAAATATTTACTGATAACGTTTTTTTTTTTTTTGTGGAATTAGAGAAAAACTAGAAAAAATTACAATTAACACTTGATTATAAATGCTCAGTACATTATGCAAATTAGGCCTAAATGGTTATAATAAGAAGCCAATGTCTGTTTTGAATCCGAGAACATAAACAAACATTAATTTGGTTGTGTGATTTAATAATGAAACAAAGGGCCACAGTTAATTTAATCAAACAATTTACATGAACGGTTTGGTATAAGATAATTCGTTCTGCTTGTGTTTAATGAATAAAGTAGTGACAGGAGCCTATGAGAATTGAAATAATACGGTTTTTTTTTATATATATTTTTTATATAAAACATATGCTGTGTAAATCATGTCCATTATTAGGCTACACAAATTGTCCCAGTGAACTACATGCAACAATCTACTCCGAAAATGTAATTCTGCTTGTGTTAAGTGAAACTAGGCCCATTGATAGTAAAGTGACAGTATCTGAACTACACACACTCATGAACTATTGTAGTTACTAATATATGTAGAAGACATATCTGTAGAAGATGGAGCAAAGTATGATGAGTAAAATAAAGGCCTGGATCAAAACCATAAAGACAAGCACTGGTCACACCTGTGAAGAAAGCAGATAGTTTTATTGATTATTAAATATCGTTTATTTTCAGGAATAACAGTACGTTTGGCCTGCAAAAACAGCATGAAGATGGCAAAAGCTGAGTAAAAAACAAAAAACAAAACAAAAAAAACACAGCACATCAAGTTTCTGCCATCAAGTGGTCAAGATCATCAACTACAAATATTAAACTGAAAACTATCTACAAATTATTAGTATCCCAAAATCAGCTTCTGTATGACTTATTAATATTAATAAGTAACATCATTCTTGGAACTCCTATTCATAATTTCATAGGCTTGGTCAAGGTTACCCAGTTTTTCAGAGAGACATGAAATACATTCCATTTTCTTTCATTTCTAATAAACCACATGACTGCTCATATCGCCTGAGATAAAGCCATGTTCTGAAAACTAAACTGAGATCAAACTGCACCTACATGTGATCCCCAGACCTCTTCATGACGCTTCTCATCAACAAGCATAGATTTCCATGTTTGGGCCTCATGAAGCCAGGCTCCCTATAGAGCCAAAGGAAGGTTTTGTTTCTACAACAACACACTGCCAAACACACACACATCTGATGCATATTACCGATGCATGGTTGCATTGAAGTAGTCTTTTCGATTAAAGTTATCTTACACTATAAGTTTGCATCAACACTGCGCACAGATTTGTCTCCATCATATCCAAAGAAAATAAAAATATCAAAACAGTTGCACAGTACATCCACAATATAACAATCTTCTTCCTAAAAACATTGTATGTGCGGCTCATATTGCTAATTGTTTCTTGTGAGCTGTGAGACTTTAAGAGAACTCATGACTATCATCAGTTACCTCACATGTATTTCACTGGGAGAAAAACGGATCTTGTTTTTTATAGAAACACAGTTGCTTTGTAGTTGTTGTTTTCAAAAAATATGTTATGTAACTCCATAACAAAAACAACACAGTGCTTCTCATATTTATCTCAAATGCTGATCAAATTACAGCATCAGTATCTAAAAAACACACAGGCCTAGGACAGATTCTCACCAGATCCTCTGATGGATTATTAAGCACAAACCTGCAAACGATACATTGAGAAAATTATTAAGTACTACATGGTTAGGATATGATTTCTAAATGATATTACATAATGAGACAACACTTACTTCACAACACGAATGTGTCTGTTCGGTGGGCAGCCCACAATAAACTGGGAAATCTATAGACAATGTATGCTGTAGTATCTATAGTTTTCTTATCAACATTTTCACATATGTTTTTACAAATAAGAAAAGGGAGAATCATCACCAACCCCACCAGTAGCCAAACAACTTACCTGACTTTTTAGTGAATTGCATGAATTACCAATCTTGGTTGGTAGCAGCACTGTAGAGACCATACCTCTTGATTTTGAGCTGGATGACCTGGATGCCTTGATACGGTTGAATTTGTCAGTACAAGAATCTTTCAATTATATGCCATTTAAAGCACTCACAACAGATCAGTGTTGTTAGTCCTTTCTCTGTAGTCTGGCATCCTCATAAATGCTAAAGGTCTGAAAGAAAAGATACTCTCAATAAATATGACAGTGTAATACCAGTAAAATATATTTTTTTAAATACTTGGCTTATATGAGCATCACAAACAACTCACTCCCTAATGCTATTTTAAACACAGCTCATAAAGACTGGCTTTTCTAAAAGACCCTTCTTGTCCAGACCTTGTTTGTAGTATCCAGATGGTGCATACTCTCAAAATGGGTCATTTCTGTGATCTGCAAAATTGGTTACATTCATGTTTTTACCTTCATGGTAAACTAAATACACAAGAAGTGTCTCACTAGACTCTTAAAAATAAAAATGCTTTGTTGGAATATGGTAAAGAACCTTTCCATTAAACTGCTCTAGAGTGAGTAAAGGGCACCATGTGTCAAAAATGACTGATTGATGACCCTAATAAACATTCCAGAAATGTAAAAAACAAAGTTAGAGTGAGTTTTTTCCTTCACATAATAAAAAAAAAAAATCTAACAAAAGTTAAAGACAATTGTATGACGTGATAATATGTCCCAATGTGATTTGGGTGGTGTGGCACTGTTGTGTGGTGTGTACTAGAAGGTTGGCACTGTAATGGTGATTTAAAGCTTACTTCTTCTTCTTCTGTCTCTTACAGGTGGCAGGAGGTCCATAAGAGCAGGCCATACTATGGAAGTAAAATAATGACAAATGTTTTTGAAACAAAAAAAGCTTGTTGAATTGCACTACTTGAAAAAATATGCATTGCATTAACCCTGCTTGCATTTTTATGGGCTGAAATTCAACATGGTTGTATATTTAAGCTGTGAATATTTCAATTCAAAACATTTCACACATGTTTTCACAAAAAAAAATTCAATAATCCATATTCACCTTTCAAATTTCACTTCCAAAATATAAATTCTGTTTAAAAGTAACTTATAATATTCGACAGGAAATTTTCGCAGGTAATCCCATTCACTATCAATTACACTATCTTTAAAACTAAAATAAAGCATGGCTTTTCAAAGCTGAGCTGACAAAGAGCATCTGAAATGGGCCTTGGAGAACATCCTTACTCAAGAAAGTTCAGGTTCTCCAGATGCCTTCAGTCTCCTAGGATCATGTGAGCAGGCAGAGTCGTCTTTAGTGTCAGTGTACACCAGTGTGCTGAACTGTGCTGAATGGGAGACAAACACAGCAGAAAGGATGGCAGCGATTTTAGGAACACTCAAAACCTTTAACATGTAGCTGCTAGTCTTCCAATCCAGAGTTTCCCCACATTTATAAAGCCTTGTGGTCTTTCCATGCAAGAACTGAAGCAAGTTCAAAGTCTTACAAGTGAAGCTGAAGAGACAATCCACGTTTTTGCAACCGATTTTTTACAAATGGAGACACTCATTTGCTGTGCATTTGCAATCTGTACACAGAGTCCTAAAATTCCAGCCTTTGGCGCTTTTGACTAGCAGTTTAATTGGATTCATCCTCCATATTATATCCTTGTTGTCTCTCCAGAAAACATCTGGACTACATCTCCTATGAATAATAGTGTATACAAAAAAATTGTGTAATAACCTTCAACTGGCATAAGCAGTTCGCTGGGATCAACTTTTATCTCCTCATAAGACAGGGAAGCATTCTTGGTCATGAACAAGTTTTTGTCAGACATGAGCAAATATATTTTGAGACAAAGGTCTTCATAATGATTTTTAGTTTTGTTAAAGGTAATAAAAGCAACAGTTTTTCAATAACAGAAGAATATGTAAAAGTATGGTATTTGGGGTAAAAGGCACCCGTGCTGTTGGGGGGAAAGGCACAATAATAAACATGATAATAAACAGCTGGCTGACTTTTCCATTTGTTGACATGACATGGTAAGATTCAGATGGTAAATATCATATATTAAGTTGCGTGTTCACCTATAGAGATAATCACCATATTTATAATGAAACCATCATATTTAAAAATATATATTAATCATATCATAAAATATAATTAGTTGTTACTACTGTAAATGTTTATTAAATTGGGATTTCTTTCAATGCTTTCAGAATCTTTACTTTTTAAAATAATTTTGTTTTTGTATTTTTATAATATATTTTTATATTAACATATTTTAATGACAGTCTATTAACTGAACAAAAATAATTATTTGATTTATAAGCAGAAAATAGTGCAAACTTTACTAAAGTGATTGTTTTGAACAAGTATTAACTTAGACATTATTAAAAACATTATAGCTAAAGTATTTGTATCATTATTGTGTGCCTTTTGCCCCATGCTGCTGAGCCTTTTGGCCCCCCTCGCCACCTCATACATTTCTAAACACTTTTATCTTTTATTTTTCACACAAAATCTGTTGCTCCATAAATGTTCAATACAAACATAATATTTTTTCAGCAATCATACGCTATGAAAAGCATTTTCCTTAAGGTGTGCCTTTAGCACCGTTGTACCAAATGTACAGTACAATTACAACGATTTATCAGGCGCTCAAAACAACCATACATAACCAAAATGTTGCATAGATTTTTTAAGAAGACTTGATCCTACAGACAGAGAGAATCATTGCAGTGTTGTTGATTTCTGGATCAATTATCCATATTCTGACAGCCAGCAGCACACAGAACAGCATCATAAACCACATAATATTGACAGGGAGGGAACAATGCACCTTGCATGCAACAAAGATTCCTTATTAAAGTAAAAGTCTCACCCATAGACTGGTCTCACCTGGCTGGGAGCCATTTTCAGATGCATTTCATATGGACATCGGGGGAATTGGGGATTTTTATTTTTTTTGCAAATATTTTTCTAAAGTATTTTGAAGTGTAATTAAAAAGTGAAAGAAAATGAGCTGGTTAATACCTGAGCAAGTGGTTTTGCCATAACTCGATCCCTCCCCCCATTAGATCCACAGAGGTGGAGCTGGACTAGATATTGGACGTCCAGAGAGGGGGGACTGGACGTCATTTGGCTCTGCACTTCGAGGAGACGCTGGTACGCAAGCGGTGCTCCGCCCTCGGTGTCTCGCTCAGGTGCGCGACTGTTCGTGTGTTGGAGGAGCATTGCGGAGCTGCAGGGAGAGCAGAGGGGATACAGTCATGTCAGACAGCGGGAACGCAGTCGCACAGTCACAGGACAAAGGATCCCACGGCGAGGACAGTACGAGCCGGGTGACGAGCCCAAGTGTGGGCAACAGAGTGACCGTGGTGCTCGGAGCGCAGTGGGGCGATGAAGGGAAAGGAAAGGTGGTGGACCTGCTGGCTCAGGACGCTGACATGGTCTGCAGATGTCAGGTAAGTTTATGAGCACTACTCAGTAACTTACTCACTCTGAATATGCGAATATATCTCCGGTGGGTTGTGTAGTTGTGATGCGCTGTGTAACGTCCATCATCAACAAGCTTGTACGGAAATAT
The DNA here is from genome assembly GCF_965113295.1 of Leuciscus leuciscus. Taxonomy (NCBI): domain Eukaryota; kingdom Metazoa; phylum Chordata; class Actinopteri; order Cypriniformes; family Leuciscidae; genus Leuciscus; species Leuciscus leuciscus. Next base: position 10,033,504 of record NC_138746.1, read on the forward strand.
TCATGGCATCCTGTGAGCAGCCTGGGTAGCAGTGAAATGAATGTTAAGTGCTGTGAGTGTCCGTGTAGCATGTGATTATAGGACTTGTTTGCTGGCCAATTCTTGTGAAGCAGTTAGCTGCTGTTTTATTGAAGCGGAAATAAAAATTAGAGCGCGCTTCCATTGTTATCGACAACGCCGTCTGTCTGTCCGCACGCGAGCGACGTAAAATAAAATGCAGCACTTCCTGCGTACTGTTTGAGCTACGCTAGCAGTGCACTATATAGGGTGTTTGCTAATGTCACCTTGACTGAATAGTGTGATATCGAAGCGCTGTCTGCCAATTGGAGGCCTGAAATCTTACTAGATGTTATTTAGTACATATTAGTTTATCCGGGGTGTTCTGTACAGATGTAAACACAGACTCTGTTGTTCACATGAGCGCAGGACTCCTTTGAAGTCTATGACGTTCGAATGTGTGGTATATATGAGTATTACAGTCAAACCAGATGTTGTAATAATTAATAATTAAAGTAAGTTATTCAACATTAACCTCCAGCTATTTGATTTTCTGCAGTTGTCTTGTGTTATAAATGTTTCAGCTCACTAATTCTTCAGACATGATGTTCTAAAACTTTTCCTGCCTTTAGCAACATTTATACTTTCAATCATTAGAATAGATTTATGTTTAAAAGTAACAATTAAATTGGGTTTATATTTTATACAAAAAATAACATCAATCAATCAACCACCTGTTCCCAGAACTCAATACTTCATATAGCCTATAATAGCCTATATACATTTGAAGGAAGCATTTCTTTGTGTTTAGAGAGGGAAGTCAGAGGTAAAAAAAAAAAATGTAACAGTAGACCTTTGCTTTGCTAATACTTTTATTAGCTTTCATCACTGTATTTTTAGTTTGTAAAAACACTTGACAAGTGTTTTTGGCCATCTGATGGTGTTGTTGACCCATATTACTCAATATACCTCAACTTCTCACCACTCAAGAAACAGTGACCTCTTAATACAAGGTTCCCATGGTCATGAAAAACATGGTAATATTAAAGAATTTTACAATGGTTGTTTCCATCAATTAAAAATACACAGGCTATCTATTGTTAAGCAGTTGGTTCAGGTAATAAAGTTAAGTTTACATAGCATATTGCTCCATCATGTGTCAACATATCTCCCATTGCACGTCAGAAAGAAACAGGTGTCACTATAATAGCCTTATGAAATTTGGACACTGCAGGGCTCTCACTTAACCAGATACACACACACACGCACACACACACACACACACACTCTCACGTATACATCTGTTCTATTATTTGATTTTCTTTTTCTTTTTTTCTTTTCTTTTTTATGTACACTAGTTGATTTAAAAAAAAAATATTTATGAAGAAAGGACTTTTAGGGACAAGTTGGCAAATTGTTGTGGTATGCTTGCCCCAGTGGTTGTGTTGTGTTATGTTATGCTTGAGAGCACACTACTGCACTTTGGTAGCAGGCCGCTTTACGCCCCCCTGTCGCTATGCTTGGAATTGATAACAGGCTCACATTGCAAGGATTCTCTCCTAAGAAGTTAGTATTCTGCCAAGGTTGTGACTGCATTTAAATAAGTCACTCCATGGCGCACCATGCAAACCGTCATGTGTGTGCTGTGCAAACGGATGGAACAGAAATCAGATAGTGTTCGTCTTTTTATAAAAACACTGCCCTCAGCAGTCTGACTGGTTTTCCTTACGGGCAGATGCAATGAAAGAAAGGCCATCGTGCTGTTCCGTGTCACACCAGTTTGATATGTCGGTCCAGAAACTAGAGGATCAAATGTGAGGCAGTCTGAACAGCCATTGCATGCTGTAGCCTACCTCTTTTTGTGATCCATTTTATTTGCAGATTAAACTCTTTTCATGTAAGCCTAGTTTGTGTGGTTAAATCTGTTTTATAAGTTCAATATTGGGAAAAACAAATCAAGTTGTTTTTTGTGGTTCTCTTATTTATGGTTTTCCAGGCATGTGGGCTTGTTAAATGTTTTAGATTTGAAATGGTCACTGTTTTATAACTCTTTCAGTATAATGAATTACAGATCAATGATGCCGCAACCAGACGCTATCTTTAGCCCAGCCTGTTATACAGGAATGTACTGAAATCTTTGTGAGCTAGGCCTATAACTGTCTATAGGAGTGTTTATGAATATCATTTAGTCAAGCTACACTTTTGGTATCACATTTCTTTCTTGACCTGCCACTGTAAGACCAAGTCTGACGAGAATGAACGGCAATCTGTTGCTCTGACAGATAAGATATATCGATAAGATTTGCTGTATTGACTCTGTAATTGACACAATTTGTTTCAGACAATATATCGGCCACTTATTGTTTTAACTTCAGAGTCTTAACTTATTTTAAACATAAATCACAGGCATGTCTGAATCCTTGGGGTCAGCTTGATAAGTCAGTCTCTGTGGAGATCTCTTGACGGCAGTGAGTGTTGTGGTGGTCAAGCATGTTAACTGTGTAATGTGCAGCTGTTTTTATCAGTGAGTCCAAGTATGCTGCCTGCTGATAATTATGCTGCCGATTTAAACCTAGTGTTAATCAATTAGGCCCCAAATACTTTTTCTTACGTACTCTAGTCCTTGCTGATTTTTCTTGTTTGAACAACCAGAAATGAATCAGCTGATAAAAATGTAATCATACAATACTCCCTGTGTACTCCAACACAAAACAAACCAAGCCAGATAGAACGCAACATTATAATCTCACCAGAGTCAACACACAAAACCATATTCAATCAAACTAGTTTTTGGTTCTGTACTTTTTCATCTGCATTTTTAATGTTGATGGAACGCCTGGTGCACTGTGTCATTGTGGGTGATAAAGTGGTAACTCTGGTAGTAATCCCTGTATTACTTACTCAACCCCTTGTTCCTCTTTAAACAGACATTGGAGCAGATCACTCATTCTAGCCACTTTTAGTCTGCTAGGTTTGGAACACTGGATGTCATCCAACCCAGCCTAAAACCCCAGAGACAGTCATGAGAGCAAATGTGACAAACATCATATGAAAGTAATTTTCCATGTTTATTGACTCAGCTATTCTGAGTTTTCTCTGAAACAAACTATACTGTAAATATTTTCCCTAGAAGCCACATCTTATAATACGGTGTAGTATGGATACAAAATTTGCTTTAAAGTCAACATGAAATCAGAATTGATCCTATTTATTATCTTTATACAACGTGCACCGGTTGTAGCAATTGTGCAGAATATTCCAAAGAAAAAAATCCAATTATATTTGCTGACGTTACCAAACTGTATAGGGGTCCGTTTTCACAATCCATTCTCTTCCCAATGGAGTCAAATCCCGGCCTACATGTTCTTTCCTCATGAAATGATATTCCCCTTGGAAATTATGAAAACAAAATGGATTGTGAATGTTTGTTCACTCTAATTGCATAAATAACTGTTAACCTGTTTATTACACTTTTTACAATATAGAACAGATTAATCATTTAGTACTATGCTGTGATTTTGCTTACAGAAACACCACATTCATTACGAGCTTCTCAAGTCTCTAAAGTGTCAGCATGCTGCTAATAACAATATGATGTATCGGTTCAATCTGTGCTTTCGAAGTTTAAACTTGTAAAGTTTAAAAGCAACCTTGTAATAGGAGTCCATAATAGTAATGCTAAAGCAAGCAACGCTTTTGGTCACCATGGGTATGAGAACATCGTAAATGGATCTGAAAAGGAGAGGCATCCACACACATGCACTACTAAACTGGTCAAATGAGACCTGTCCGGAAATAGCTCTGCACTGTTCCTTGCTGGATTAAAGACTGATTTATGGAGCACACTTTGTGGGAACTCCCTCAGACATGAGCTGATTGACGCCATGTTGAAAACCGACAAATGTGAGGACTCTTGATGATTCTTAAGGATGGTTACAGCAGTTGGCGTACCAAGTGTGCTCTGTAATCTATGGTTTCCCTGCTCTTTAGTCATGTGTCAAGTTCAACAAGGACGGAATCTAGTAATGACAATTCAAATTAAAATAAATGAAACTATTGAAACTCTGCAGAACTGGAAGTGAATGACTGGAATGTGTGCGTCTGAATTCCTTCTTGTATGTCGTCTAATGGAGCAGTAGAGCTACAGCATTCTCACATTAAATCCACACCCGACAACCAAAATCAGTGTTTACATGCTTCAAATTTTCCATTTCACAACTGCTTGTCTAAGCATGTCTGTACCATACCATATAATGCTTGATGTTAGCTATATTGATAGTTCAACCAAAAGCTTGCTTTCTTTTGTGGAACAAAAGAACTTTGAGGTTAAAAAATAAATAAAAAATAATATTGAAGTGCATTGATTTCCATTGTATGGACAAAACATTGAGGCATTTCTTAAAATATATATTATATTCTACAGAAGAAATAAAGTCAAGATGTTCTGGAATGACATGAGGGTACTAAATGGATGACAGAACTTAAATTTTAAGGGTTAACTATCCCAAATTTGCATTATTCCTTCTCAAGGATTGACAAGTCTTTGTGTTCTTCTCTCCTGTAGGGGGGCAACAATGCAGGACACACGGTTGTGGTTGATTCAGTGGAATATGATTTCCACCTTCTACCCAGTGGGATTATCAACCCTAAGGTCACTGCCTTCATTGGTGAGTATGTCAAATTACCCCTCTCTTTTTGTGTAGAGTGGCTTGTATGCAACCAATACAGCATAAAGATCTGTATTGGTTGTCCTTACTTTGAGGATGCCACCCTCTCCTCTTAGAGTGTCTGGATGCTGGCCAGATTATCCAGACTAATATAGCTGAGTGCATTCAATGCAGTTTATTTGCAAAGATCCAATTTAGCTAATGGCCACTATTGTGTTCTGGCCTTCTGATTCACATGTCAGCACTGTATATTAGTATGATCTATAGGAAATGCTTGATGTTCCTTGTACAAAGCACTTTACCACTTAATGCAAGCATACTCAGCTTGTACAGGTTTAATATTTCTTGCCAGTATTCCTACCTACCTTTCCTGTACATTACAACTCCTGAAATGACACATTGGGCTTTATAGATCCAGGGTAATTCCTAACTTCTTGTTCCAAGTTTCAAGATGTCACACTGTACAATTTTAAAGCCTGCTAATGTTTCATTAAATAAATTTTCTATATTATACAGTGTAATAACAAAAGCAAGAGAGCAACATTACAACAATAATTGAATTTGGTAACAATTGTAGTGGCTAAAGAAATCTAGGCTGAACATTCATTTTGTTAAAACACTAATACGACACATCCAGGAGACAGGTAAACTGTTCCACCTTTGTAAGGGTTAATGTTCTTATTTGCATATATACAAAGTTAATAATGTTCATTGGATAATAATTGCATGTCCATCTGTGGAAGTGTTGCCACTGAAACTGAATACAGCGTGACACAAGAAACAAGTTTCTGTGCATGAATATTAATGAGGTAAGTTGTCTGTTGCTAAACAACTCACTGTAACATTCTAGCACCACATTATTTAACACTCCAGGGTTTAAATTGGCCTTTTTCCCAGGGTAAAGATGCAGTTAACTCAGGGTTAAGTGTAGTATGAAAGCCTTGATATTTGACCGTGTGACTGATGTGATTACAGGTAATGGTGTAGTCATTCACCTGCCGGGCCTCTTCGAGGAGGCCGAGAAGAATTTGCGGAAAGGAAAAGGTTTGTGTTTATCTGTTTGTGCCCTTGTGCTTTATATTTGAGTTTCAGTGAGTACTGACAGGAGTCTAACAGTGATTTTGCTCGCAGGTCTGGAAGGCTGGGAGAAAAGGCTCATCATCTCTGATCGTGCACACATCGGTAGGCTGATGGCTCCCATGATATATAAACACTATCAGATCCCTGAATTACATACAGAGCTACAGGCAAAATGTGGCTTTGTAGGGTCGTAAACAATTTGATTTGATTACAGTGTCATTACTAAATAATGTGATCATGCAATTTGGTCAGACTATGATTTGATTGTTTTGTATTCATAGTTATTTTTAAATACGTGCTGAATACACTTGCACTATCATTCAAAAGTTTGTTTTTTGAAAGAAGCAGAACCCCTAAAGGGACATGGTGATGGAAACTATATGAGATGGGAGGGAAAAAAATTACAATGCTCTTGCATTCCCTCAAGAAACTTTGGGTTCCCTTACAAAATCTTTTGCTTTTTTCTGGGAAACGCAAACATTTGCGTCCCCCCCCCCCCCCCCCACCATGTTCCTTTAGGGGCGCCATACTTATGTTCATTGGCTGCATTTATTTGCTCAAAATACAGCAAATACAGTAATATTGTGAAATTGTTTGCAATTTAAAATAATGGTTTTCTATTTCAAATGTGCCTCAGTGACATCTTTTGTACCTTTTCTTCTGAGAGTGTACTTTGATGAATAGAAAAGATCAATCTGAATGATCCCAAACTTTTGAATGGTAGTATATGTAACTTAAGCCAAATGAATGCGTTAATGTACATGAAGTACATTGGGGGTTTGGGATTTAGAATTTTTTTTACAACAACAAAAACGTACTTGATCAAGAAATTTAAGATTACATTTTGAAAGCCACCGTTTATCTCCACATTCAAAGTGTAACTGATGTCCATGAGATTGTCATAATATTTGCATATCGTCTTCTTTACATATACAAACCATTTATAACACACTCTGCACTGTGAAATATTTCTGAAAGGAAAAAAAAGATGTAATGAAAGCCTAAAGCTAAACCCAAATATTTAACAGCGTTCTTTTGATGCCTTGCAAACACTGGCATTTCCTTCAGGAACTGCAAATCTAGCTATCAATCTAAAAATCTCTAATTAATGCGTTGAAATTTTATTTGATTCTTCAATACATTTTTACTCTCCTGCTTTTTTGTGTTTGTTATTTTGTTTATAGTTTTGGGGATTTGAATTGGGCAGATACAGCTCTCAAATGTCACATAATCAAAGAGTCCTTTAAAATTGAATAGAATAGCATATCCAGTTAAATTAATGGTGTGTTTGAATTATTATGCCTTTAGTGTATTGTTGTAATTTAAGATTCTCAGCAGGAGCCGTTATTATGAAAGGACACTGGGATCCATTGTAGTCAACACAAGTGTTGTTATGGTGACCTGCTTTGGCATGTTGGGTTCAGAGCTCCGAGAGATGAGTTCCAGCACAGTAGTGCTCTGTCTCACTGTAATGTATACACTCTCCTGCCTCTAGTGTTTGATTTCCATCAAGCTGTGGATGGAGTCCAGGAACAGGAGAGGCAACAGCAAGCTGGCAAAAAGTAAAAACCCTGCTTTATGCACACGCATACAACACGCTAGCAACATGTTATGACAAGAGTTCATAACAAAAGAAAAACTGCTTTGAGAGATGTAGTTGAGGCTTTTCTAACTTCTCTGGTTGATGTTAGTAGCTGACTGGTTTATATGCATTTTTGCATTTGTTTTATAATGGACAAATGAGACGTTCCTATGTTTTTTTTTATGTGAAATAAATTATATGTAATTATAAATAATTATGTCTTAAAATATTTTTCAATCTTAATACCATCTAATATTTAATATTAAATATAATATTGGCTAAATCTGGCACATTTATATCAATGTGATGTTAGTTAATGTGGATTTCCCCTGACAGACACAAGTTATCTTCAATCAAAACCAAGTAAAGAAGCTGAAGTTCAGCAGAATATTTCATAGTCTCTCTTATATTAAAACATGAAGACTTAAATTAAAATGTACATCAATAATGATTCACTCAATGTCTTCTAATGCAGGAATCATAAGAAAATAGTCTCTTACTCTTACATTCAATTAACATGAAGAGAAACCTTTAGAAAAGCTGTTACCTTTTGAAATCAAAATAAATTAAAAACAGTAATATTGTGACATTTTATGACATTATTAATGTATTCCTGTGATGACAAAGCTGAATTTTCAGCATCTTTTCTCCTGTTTTCAGTATCACATGATCATTCATAAATCATTCTAATGTGCTGATTTTCTGCTCAAGAAACATTTCTTATTATTATCAATGTTGAAAACTTTATCTTGAATAAAGTCTTTTTATCATGGTCTTAAAATGTCTTAAATTTACCTTCATAAAACCTGCAGAAACCCTGAATGTAACAGAGTGTCCCTGCTCTGTCTCTCTATCTACTTAGGGGTCCCTGAAAAGGTTGCAGACCCCTGTTTTAAAGCATACACATACACCTAACATGGAAAGAGAGTCTTATCTATCTAATGCACATGAATATCACTCATGAGTCTCACCTTGTTTTTTTTTCACCATCTAGTTTGGGAACAACTAAGAAGGGAATCGGCCCCGTGTATTCAGCAAAAGCGGCTCGCAGTGGCCTGAGGATATGTGACCTTCTGGCTGACTTTAAGGATTTCTCAGAGAGGTATGGGTGTGCTTAACTGTCAACTGAACTTGACAACTCAGTTGTTTTACCCATTCATGTCACATTCCATAGATGGTGTTAAACCTCACCCACTGTAAAAACACTTAATCCAGTTCTTAGTCCATACCAGAAACAATGGAAGAGCAACTGATCACGCTACTAGCCTATCACAGTGTAAACTGAGCAGTCTCATGTCTCTTTTCACAGATTTAAAAATTTGGCCGCGCAGTATAAGTCTATGTACCCTTCACTGGAGATCGATGTGGATGGGGAACTTGCGAAACTCAAGGTGAGAAGTTTAGACCACTTCACACCAGTTAATACTGTTGGTTAAGTTTTTATAGGACTTACAGGATACGAGTTAAGAGTTCAGATTATTATAAAGGAGGTAGAGATGCACAACATATCAGTATCATATCGGTTATGACACTCTTTCTGACATTGACTTTTTTTTCCAGACTTATGTAGATAGGATAAAGCACATGGTGAGAGATGGAGTCTTCTTCATGTATGAGGCGCTACATGGACCTCCCAAAAAAATCCTGGTGGAAGGTGCCAATGCTGCCTTGCTGGACATTGACTTTGGTGAGTAATGGATACACTGAAACACACAGCCATGAGTAACGGAAGATTATGCAACAAGTAGTTGCAAAGTCACTTATTGTCAGTTAAATGTGTGTTGGCGGAGTATCAAAATAAAGTGTTAGCAGACATTAAGCAGACAGTCTACTAATACTCTGATGAGATCTAGTTGACATGTAGTTGTAAAGTTAATTATAGTTAGTAGAATGTCTAAAGTGGCCCATCGAAATAAAGTGTTACCCATTTCACTGACACGATGCTCTTTTTATAGGGACATATCCTTTCGTGACTTCCTCAAACTGCACTGTGGGAGGGGTGTGTACGGGTCTGGGCATGCCACCCCAGAACGTTGGTGAAGTCTATGGAGTAGTCAAAGCCTACACCACGAGAGTTGGGATTGGGGCTTTCCCTACGGAACTGAGCAATGTAAGCAGCTCTTTTATTTCTTGCAGTGTTTGGATACTTAATGAGCTCTCACTACTGTTCATATTCCCTTGCATTCAAGTGTTATGAGTGTTTTTCTGACTTTACTCGAGCACGGTTATTGTTTTAAAGTTTTAAACAGGAATAATGAGTCCGGAGGAACAGCAGTCAGTTATCTATAACGCTATATGACAATGAATATATTATGTATGAGACATTTAGGTAACACTTTGGTTTGGGGACCAATTCTCGCTATTAATTAGTTGCTTTTTAGCTTGCATATTGTCTATTTATTAGTACTTATAAAGCACATATTAATGCATTATTCTGCATGACCATATTCTAAATCTCTTAAACCTACTTCATACCTAAACTTAACCACTACAACAACTAACTTACTAACTATTAAGCAGTAAATTAGGAGTTCATTGAGGCAAAAGTCTCAATGAAATGTGTTCCCCAAGCTAAAGTGTGACTGACATTTATGATATCCTGTTCCTTATTACATTTCATTACAATGACTTAATATGTGCTTATAAATAATAGCAGGGTTCACAAGGTCATGGAAAACCCAGAAATATTAGGATTCTACAATGGAAATTAATAAAATCATAAAGCCATGGGATAGACATGGAAAAGTCTAAATGGTCTTGTTTATAGTTACTCTTTCTCTCTAATGAAATATACGACTTTATATTATGTGTCTTGTCTATAACTGTTGGGTACAATGTATTTATTTTGCATTGCAAATCACTTTAGCTGCCATTGAGGTGGATTATGGGTGAGGTTAGAGACATGATTAGTGGTATGGTTAGGTTTAAGGGTGGGGTAAGCGAAGGGTCAACAGTTTTGTAGACTTGTATTTTTGTATTTTTGTATTTTTTTCTTCTGTAGTCACTGAAAAGAATGTTACAGGGTCACTTTAAAAACAAAATATGAAATTGAAATGACAAAATTATTAAAATGGTAACATCTTAAAATAAGGTTACATTTGTTTACATCAGTTAACATAAACTAACATTGAAAGAAAACTTCTATAACAGTTAATAATCTCAGTTAATAATCTCAGTTAATTGTAATTTCAACATTTACTAATACCTTATTAAAATCAAATTGTATCTATTAATATTATTTAATGGACCTAAGCTAACACGAACTAACAATGAACAGTTGTATTTTTATTCATTAATGTTAATAAATATAAATAAATACTGTAAAAAAAAATGATTGCTCATTGTTAGTTAATATTAGTTAGTAAAATAACTAGCGTTAACTAATGGAACCTATAAAAAGCTTGATTGTTTAACTTCTTTATTATAAGTTTTCAGATATTTGTACACACAAATACACAAAATAATTAAATGTTGCACTTTAGTCATATTGTACATGTTCGTAGGAAACTGGAGAGCTCTTACAGACGAGAGGCAAGGAAGTGGGCGTGACCACAGGTCGCAAAAGGAGATGTGGTTGGCTGGATCTGGTGCTTATCAAATATGCCCACATGATTAATGGCTTCACAGCGTGAGTGTTCAGCGATGTCTCCTTTGTTTTTTGTTTTTATTTGTGTTCTATAAAATACAGTTTTCTTATATGCATCTCTCTATATACCCCTCTAGCATAGCTCTCACCAAACTAGACATCTTAGATGTGCTTCCTGAGATCAACGTTTGTGTGGCATACAAATTAGATGGTGAAACCATCCCACATTTCCCAGGTAAGCAGCACATTTTTCACATCACATACAGATTTGATCAAATCTAGTGTAGTTAAATATCATACATTTTCCCCAGCAAACCAAGAAGTGCTACAGAAGGTTGAAGTCCAGTATGAGACTCTGCCAGGCTGGAATACAGACACGTCTGCTGTCCGGACCTTTGATGAGCTTCCAGAAAATGCAAAAAAATATGTCTGCTACATCGAAGATCAGTTGTGTGTGCCTGGTAAGACTTTTACCATCGCTAGGACACATTTCTCAGAAGTCACTTTTTTAAAAGTTCAGCTTGGCACTGCAGTTCATTTCACATTCAAAATGCACTAAAATTACCAAAACACTTGATATAGTGTCTCAAATCAACTCTGGAGCGGTTCGCTTGTGGTGAGAAAGCAATCCGACCCAACGGACCAATGAACCAGGCTGTATCACAATACACAATGGGATAGATGTTGCATGAAAAGCAGCAGTGTTTGTTTTTCTAATGCCTCTCAAAATGAATCGTGGGTTAACCTGGAGCAAAGACGATGTAAAATGCCTTATTGAAATTTGGTCGACGAACATATTTCAGAACAACTGTCCAAATATAATGACAGTAATGAAGTAAATGATCTACAGGTGTGAAAACGCCCTAAAACAAGTCAAGTCACCAGTATATATAGTGCTTATACAAAACAGATTGTTTCAAAGCAGCTTCACGTGATAAACAGGAAAATAATGATCACTGATGCAAATTTCATGAAATATGAGACTAATTTAATTCTGCTGTAAAGCAGCTCCACAGAAGACAATAGTGTCATTATTCTGCTGAAGTCACTTCAGTGTTGATTCCATTCAGTTCAGAAAGTTTTCTTTTGTAAAATGTGAATCAACACCACAACAACACAAAATGTATATCTGTGCCAATTTGGAATATAGATTTGGAATATATTTCAGTATGGTATTACTATAGAAATGTAGCAAATTGTTGTCTTGTTCAGTTTTGTATTATGTAAGGTTTTGAACTTAAGTTTAACTGTTTTGAAAATTGTCAAACAATCCATGCAATTCGAAAGATGTAGTCATTGAAAGCATTTTGTGCCAAAGCAGTGATAAATAATCTACAGTTTAGCTCACGTAGACTGCTGTGTTATGCTCTCTGTGAGAAGAGTTTTGAAAAAGTGACCGAAGTATGGAAAAAAAGGGTTCTAGAAAACTGTTCTAGAAAAGTTTACACGACAGTTTTCAACTATAAACAACTTTTTTTGTGTGCTTTTTGGCCATTATACTTTATTACATTATACATACATATATGCATTTTATATACATTATACATTATGCCTGAAAACGCAAACTTCTGAAAATGTGTTTTTAAAAACTATACAGTTATCGTGTTCGTGTAAACTACAAAAAAACGTGAATTTGTGAAAATGATGACGTCATGCGCATGCGTATTACGTGTTCAGTCTATAGGTATGTGTGAGTACTTGACAACCAAAACAACAAAATGGCCTGGCTTGCATAATACAGCGTTTTAGAAGTTTTTGCGATCCGTGTGAACGGGGATCGTTTTCACAGCGTTGTTGTCTGTATGTGAAACTTTTCAAAAAAGGAAATGAAACACTTTTCCATTTTTAGCACATTGTTGTCATGTAAACGTACTGTAAAGTATGAATGTGTACAATGCAATTGGGTTGTTTTACTGCAGTAATCCATATGACTTCCTCCATGTTTTCTTTAGTGAAGTGGATTGGTGTTGGGAAGTCAAGGGAATCAATGATCCAGCTCTTTTAAGAGGCTGCTTGGCCTGCATGTAGCACTGGCCGGATTGTGCTCTGGACTCGGGACTCGGTGCCGGAGACGGGAAGTTGCCTTACAGCCCGTTTAAATAGAATATTTCCCAAGATTTTGACATCATGTAACTGTTTCTCATCTGTTCTCCTCTGGTATTTTTAACCCTTGTAAGCTCAGTATCTCCATATTAAGTTCATACGCTGTACATGTGCTACTACTTAAAACAGTCAGGGATCAGAAGTTGTTAGATATACATTTTTAAAACAAGTACTTAAACATATTTAATGTTTTTGTTTCTTTTATCATACAAAAATGGTTATGCGACGTGTATTACCACATTTTGTCCTTGTTTTAAATGAACTGTATGATTGACTTGGTCTAATCAACTTCATTTAAACATACAGTTTTTAAAAGACAGTTTAAATGTTTCTTTACCAGATGCATAAAAGTGAATCTTTGTGACTCATGTGATTTCACAATTCAGAAATATGTAGAAGCAGTAGAACGTCTTATTGAGACGTTTTCGAATTTGAATCGGTTTTAATTTGCTCCAAAAAATAGTATATAGCAAACAATATAATTATAATGTGCCTCAAGTTACAGAAACATGCAAGAGTTTAGGGATATACAATTATACAGGCTAGGCTCTTGATTCCATTGAATGTATGTAAATGTTTGCACAGTCCTCAGATGTTTATTGTTCAACTGTACAACTTTATGCCACAGGCATATCAAAGCCACTTTAATTATCAGTACTGAGATATCAGGATACTGATGCCTTTAAGTATATATTGTCAAAGTATAGACATTTATGTGCATTCAGACGCCACCTCAGGACGTACAATTCTGTTTAGCCAGTAAAACGCACTGATGATTAAACTTCTATGGTTGCTAGCTGCTGCAGGAGGTCATCTGGTTTTCTGACCTCCAGTAGTACATTTATCTATAAACCTTTGAATGTTAGAGGTGTCCCAAACAGTCGAATGTAAGAGTCACTAGAGCTTGTCTGTTTAAATATGACTGGGTTGTTTCATAAACCCAGATTTGCTTTATTCTGTTTCGTCTCACCTTCAGTACCGCACCTTCCAATAAACAAGTAATATAGAATAAAGTGTGCCTTGTTAATACAGATGAACAATGAAACTTGAAAACTACTCTGATTGAGCTTTTATGGATTTTAATTGATTCAATATTTTAGCTTTTCGAGGGCATTAGTGTAATTGCCATTTGCCAAAAGTGTACATGCATCCAAAGTTGTATCTTAATGGATAAATGAATGCTGTGATAAAAAGAGCCTTTGTAAATAACCCAGAATGATAACTCTTTCTTTTTCAGATTGATGATGGTTTGATCCTTTGCATTTTCTGTTTCTCACAGCTGCAGAATAAATGATATAACCTGTTTATTGTTCACTTGCATCTATTTCACATCAGTTATCTTGTATTATCACATTTCCTCTGAACAAACCAAATCTAGCCGGCGTGAGAATAGGACAGCCGACACATTCAGCAACAGTATGTTTGCACATTTAACATGTTTTTCTGTTTTTGAAACCCTTGAATTCTGTGTTGTATTGCTGCTGATTGGATTTTCATGTATGTATGTATATACAGAACACAAAGCCATATTCTCTTGAATTTACTGTTATTGTACACTTTGCTGGTGATGGATACTGATGGACGTGCATGTTCATCTAGTGGGATTTGCTCAAAAACTCACTCACTTTGTAATTTATCTTGGCAGACAACTGTAATGACACTTCAGTTAATAAAGTAATATAGTCAGAAACATTTTCCTTTTTCTGTTTGTTTATTTTTTAGCGATATTTTGTGGCATTGTAATCGATAACCAGTCGAGTCACCTTTATTTATATAGCACTTTATACAATACAGATTGTTTCAAAGCAGCTTTACGTCGATAACAGGAAACTTGCATTTCAGCTGAGGTTGATATGTTGCCATACCGTATACGTTGAGGTAGATTTGTAGGTGTTGCCATTTCCTGTGCCATGGAAATGGAACATCTCGCCACTAGAGGGAGACATTTACCTTGAAATAGGCGTTGAAAGGCGACAATTTTTAGTATTGTGCCAATCGTCTGATTTTAACGAAAAACCCAGAGCTATGTAATTACGTTTAACAATAACGTGGGATGTATAGAATTACTCTGAGAAGAAAATACTGTGTTCTTAGAATATTTCCCCCCTTTATTTCTTAAGTGTTAATTGAAGGTGATCATATGCGAGGCCTAGTTGAGATTAAATTTAGCTGTAAGATATTTGTTGATTAAAACTTTAAACGTTTTTATTAGCACAAAAAATTAGGTTGCACTGCACATTAGATATGGGAAAGTATATTTTTAGGTGCTCGTTTTTAGGTCATTTTATTCTCGTCACCACTTTTCCCTTTTCACCTTTTTAAAAAGGTCAAGCAATTTGTTTTCATATTATCTCTTCATGTTATTGCTCTTTATTGGCTATTGCTTTAGAAAGATCTGATGAGTGCTGTATGGATAATTAAAAGTAGGCTATCTTCAAGTTGTATTACTAAAGATATTGGAACAGAAATGTTTTGCTTTCACATCCAGATCTATATGTTAGAGGTATGTGTGTTGGCTTGTTTGGCTGGTGAAGGTGTCTGGATATAAATGTACACATATGTGCGATGTAGTAGGAGGTGACGACTGTGGTGAGAATGATGAGATCTCTCGTACTGTACACTGGAGAATGAAGGAGTCTTCCTGCACTCATTAGACATTCAGTGCACTCATTTCTATAAACCATATCAGCCTAACCGGATTATCGTTTAGATCTTATTATTGATGCTGATTATATATTATTATGGGTGTTGAGTTTTGATATAATCATTTAGAAATATTTCGATTTAGTGTTTTATCTTATAATTTGATCATTATAATGTTATTGTTAATATTTAGTCACACACACACACACACACACACACACACACACACACACACACACACACACACACACACACACACACACACACACACGCACGCATATATATATATATATATTATTTATTTATTTTTGATTTGACTGATTTATTAACTATGGCAACAACAACAAGTCTTTCACACACACAAAAAAATCTTTACAAACTATTGTTTATTGGTATTTCGTTTACAGGGAAAAAACTGTATTTCTTGTAGTTTGCAGGGTCTTCACGCTAAGAAAAAAATTGGTTGGTAACTTTCAATAAGGATTCATTTGTTAACACTAGTTATTGTATTAACTAACATGAAATAACAATGAGCAATACATTTGTTACTGTATTTGTTCATCTTTGTTATCATTAGTTAATAAAAATACAGCCTTCCATTGTTTGTTCATGTTAGTTCACAGTGCATTACTGTTAACAAATATAACTTTTGCTTTTAATAATGTTTTAGTAAATGTTGAAATGAACAAAAATGAATAAGTGCTGTAGAAGTGCAGTTCATTATTATTTCATAATGTATAACTGACTATATTCTAACGTGTTACCAATTGTTCTTTTAAAAGAACCTTCCACTGAAAGGTTCTTCAGGGAACTGAAAATGATTCTTCTGACATCACAGTGAAACCCCCATTGTATCATATGATTCATTTAAATCTTAGTAGTAGTTAAAGACTAATATAAAGTGGGTCCAATTATGTTTGCATGATAGATAGATAGACAGATAGACCGATAGATAGATAAATAGATAGATAGATAGATATGGCCTTCAAGCCCCTCAGAGAGTGTGTGTGTGTGTGTGTGTGTGTGTGCGTGCGTGCGTGCGTGCGTGCGTGTGTGTGTGTGTGTGTGTGTGTGTGTGTGTTTGTTTGTGTAATTTCATGAATTTAAATGTCTTTGTGGTTCTTCCTCTTGTCACAGCTGACTCATTACACAACACAGCTCTGAACCTTTCACCAAACACCGCACACAAACACAGTCACACAAAGGGTTCCATTCTGGTCTGATGGTGTGTTGAGTGTGTGAAGAGAAGGTCAGGGGAGGGCCAGATCTGTGTGTGTGTCTGTGTATCAGTGCATTAGTGGCTTTGACACACTCATTAGAGCAGATGTGCTGCTGCTGCAGTGGCGGCTGCCACTTCCTCCTCCTGGCTTGTGAAGACGGGCAGCTGTTGAGCAAAGGGCCAACGTCTGCCTGATCCCTGACCTCAGCTCCACCCCGGTGGGGGCAGGGCCAGGGGACCGCCAGATGGGGGCTGCCTGGCTGTGTGTGCAGGGGGGTGTTTATGAGTTTAGAGTACTGGCTTTTGCTTTTTGGGGGGAAACTTGTGGAGTTTGTGTTTGTATGTGGGGCATAAGGGCTGGGGGTTGGGTTATGGAGGGAGGTTATAGACGCAACACATGGCTCAGAAAAACAGTAGCCCGAGAGGGGTGTCAGAAGTGCTTCGGAAAAGTGGCGTGCAGCCGTTTGTTGACATCGTTTTAGACAGGAAGTACTTTTTCTATTAGAATTATAGTGCAGTGCGGTTAAATAGAAGTGAACACATGTTTCATTGACAGCACTTGTGGCATAATGATGATTGCTACAAAAATAAATTCTTAATCATTCTTAAAAAAGCAAACAAAAATCTGGGTTAGAATGAGACACTTACAATGGGGCCAATTCATAAACATTAAAATACTCACGGTTTCAATAGTTATGTCAGATGACGTAAACAATATTTGCATTAACATGATTTTAACGTGAAAAAATCGCGATTACACTTTACAATAAGGTTTCATTTGTTAACATTAGTTAATGTATTAACTAACATGAACTAACCATGAGCAACACATTTGTTACTGTATTTGTTCATCTTTGTTAATGTTAGCTAATAAAAATCCAGCTGTTCATTGTTTGTTCGTTAGTTCACAGTTCACAATTAATCAATGTTAACAAACACAACTTTTGTTTTTAATAATGTATTAGTAAGTGTTGAAATTAACATGTACTAAGATGAATAAGTGCTGTAGAAGTGCAGTTCATTATTAGTTCATGTTAACTATTGTACAGTAGTTAACTAATGTTACTAATGAAACATTATTGTAAAGTTTTACCAAAATTGCTTAAACTGACACAAACAACTTTACAGCTCAAATAATACAGAAGTTTTAAATTTTATAAAATGATATGCTTCACATTTCTGCTTTCAAATCATCCAAAAATGTGGCCCCATTTAAGTGCCTCACCATAACCTCAATTTTGCTTAAACTTTATTTCGCTGCACTTTATTACCACGGTTTTTGGTAACACTTTATTTTACAGTGTCCTTGTTATATGTTACATGTACTTACCATAGTAATAACAGTAAATTATGCATAATTACATGCAACTAACCCTCAACCTAATCTTAATCCTACCCTAACCCTATAGTAAGTACATGTAGTTGCTTAATATTACTCAGTACTTTGATATATAATTATATTGTAACAATGACACCTTAAAATATTTTTTTAAAGTGTTACAATTGAGCTTAACTCCTATTGAACTCTGAATATTCCTTTAAATTGTATCCATTGTTGAAGTAAAAATGACTGTAACTTAATATTAGTTGGCACACGAGCCACACATATGCACAATGGTGATCATTGCTGGAAAAGGCATCACTTTGAAGCGTGGCCCTCTTTAAGTTCATCCTCCACCCTGTGGTTGGACAGCAGTGGGAGTCAGTGGCCAGCTCTGCCTGGACATTTGCTTCTCCATGTCTCCAGAGCGGACAGGTGTTGGCGTCAGCAGCGTCCAGACTCGTTTCAGCAGCTGCTGCGCTTGTCCACACACACGCATGCCCTCTCGTACACACCTCCCCCAAATGACAGATGTAGACACACCACCCATCTAGCTTTATGGAGCCAGAGCTGTTTTGACTTTATTTGCCCAGAAGGGATTGCCCTGTTTGGGTAAGGCTGCACGGCTGGTTGTAATAGGACGAGAACAACACGGACTGGCCAACAAAGAGGCACGGCCTGTACAAACACATAAACCTGCCGGCAGAACTGGATGTCTGGAGGAGTGTGAAGTCTTTAAGTTACGTTCAGATGTTCGCCAATTGTTTTACAGTGGCCCCAAAATGTATTTGGACACTGTTGGATACATAAGTGGCACTTGAAAATGTCTGATGAATGTTATTGCATTAGAAACACATTAATAAAGCAAGTGGCAACTGCAAACAAATGATTCACTTTAAGATGATCTCTGAGCCAACATTTTCGTAAGTAACCAACTGTTAACCAACTGTTGTCAAGGTGGTTTTAGAAGTTGTATAAAGTCAGTTCACACAGGTGTCCTAGAGACTATGAATGTGTCCCACTAACATTTGATAACCACAACATCTGTCTATCTGAATACCTTAGATCTTACAGTATACATGTCTGTCTGGCCGTCCGTCCATCCATCCATCCATCCATCCATCCATCCATCCATCCATCCATCCTCTATCATCATATCCACCATCTATCCATCCATCCATCCATCCATCCATCCATCGACCATCCATCCATCCATCCATCCATCCATCCATCCATCCATCCATCCATCCATCCATCCATCGACCATCCATCCATCCATCCATCCATCCATCCATCCATCCATCCATCCATCGACCCATCCATCGACCCATCCATCCATCGACCCATCGACCCATCCATCGACCCATCCATCCATCCATCCATCCATCCATCCATCCATCCATCCATCCATCCATCCATCCATCCATCCATCCATCCATCCATCCATCTATCCATCCATCCATCCATCCATCCATCCATCGACCATCCATCCATCCATCCATCCATCCATTGACCATCCATCCATCCATCCATCCATCCATTGACCATCCATCCATCCATCCATCCATCCATCCATCCATCCATCCATCCGACCATCCATCCATCCATCCATCCATCGACCATCCATCCATCCATCCATCGACCATCCATCCATCCATCCATCCATCCATCCATCCATCGACCCATCCATCCATCGACCCATCCATCCATCCATCCATCCATCTATCCATCGACCCATCCATCCATCCATCCATCCATCCATCCATCCATCCATCCATCCATCCATCCATCCATCCATCCACCATCCATCTACTTTATCTGTTTTTAATATTTTATATATTATATAAAATAATATAGCACATATCTATTGATTTATATATGTATATATTCACAATATATATATTTATATATTGAATTATTTGTATTTTTTATATTTGTCATATTTATACATATAACATTATATATGTGTGTGTGTATATTCTTTTTTATATTTTGATTTGTTTATTATGTATAGATATTTACGTATATAATATTTGTGTGTTTTTTCTTTATATCAAATGTTTTGCTTGTTTGTTTGCATTTGATATTTTATAATACGCAAATACTTAAATTTTTAAGTGTGATTTAACTGTTAAGAACTTGTGGCCACTGAACATGAAAAAGTCCCTCTATCAGTAACGCTACTCGCTTTTTGCAACTTTTAACAAACTGGGGAAAAAAATGATACTAAAAATGAATGCTAAAGAATGCTGTTTGATTTATTTGATAAAACCGAAGTGTGAGAAATTTCAAAGCTTGTGCTGAAAGAGAAAGGTAATCCAGCAAGATGCATCGACTCAGAAGAAGCCTGGAAGAGAAGCACTTTGTCTCACCATCTGGGTCTGCACTCGCCCATCCCATTAGGACGCCACATTAAAGAGCAGGTACAGTAATTGCAAGAGCCGGCCGACAAGAGCACAACCTGCAATACTTTCCCTTGTCCAAAGAGAGAGGGAGGCAGAGGGAAAAACTTTCCTCACACAGCAGATTCATCTCGCAACAGCTTCTAAGGACTGCCAAACAGATGCCAGTACAATTGCTTGTCTTTTTTCCTCTTCCCCTGCAATCTAAGTATGGCGCCCATATGGCTGCAGCTGAAGGGAGTGATTGTTGGTATTGTTCATTTTGTCAGTGATCCTGGGAGATGCGGGAGCACTAATGATAATGCTGTGTGCAGATGTGCGTTGGGCGACTCTTTACTCCTTCACTGTCTGAGGCCCGCTTGATCTCAGGCTGGGACGGGGATGTACGCCACACAGACACAGCTAATGATGTCGAGAAGAAGAGGCAGATGTTTTTGTTTGTGGGATGCTCGCGACAAATTTACACCAAGAATATGTGGGTAAAACAAAACTAGTCACAGTCATTCAGAATGAGGAAGTCAAATACAGACATGAAGCTGAAATCAGGACCTTCTGGATTTGATTGAATTAAATGTTAGTCACTTCTGGCCCTTAGATTTTGAAACCAAATGGATTTTAATTGCAACTTCCAAAAAAGTGTCTTTATTAATTAAGTTGAATGATTATCGCAAGGTTAAAAAGTATAAACACTGTGGAAGTGTTTTATCGCACGCAACTTTCACAAATCATTTGCTTTAAACGGAACATTCTGTCATTATCATCTTAGTAATGATTGCTTATGTCACCAAACAGATGCTAACAAACAGAAGTCATGTTTGCCAGAGGAGGTGCCATATTATGTGGCAATTTTGCCAAGTATGTTCCTGGATCAACATATTTTGTTGATCCTGGAACAATTTTTCTTTCTGAAAATGTTGTCCTAACCCTATCCATAACTTATTCCTAAAATCAGAGGGAAATTATAGATTAATAACACTGAAGCACCTAACCTTGGTTGTAAGCCTAAACTTGACATAAACTGTAAACTTGTCCCTCAAATCTGATTGGTTGATTGGAATGTTGTTCCAGGATCAACAAAGATGTTGATTCAGGAACATGTTGTACTTGATGAAACCATGTTCACCGTGGTGACAGTATGCCAACTAAAGTGATTTCAACTGCAACTGGCAGTTAATAAAATATGTTAATAAAACAAAACAAATACTGTCATTATAGATATAGTACTTCACAAATATATCATAAAACTGGTGTTTTTATTTCAAAAAGGTTTTAGATAATTGATGCTAAGTGATGGCAAATTACAATTTGTGATGTGTGCAAAGAATTTTGAAAGACTGCGCCCTGAAAATGACCTTTACATTTTGTATTTAAGAATTTTGAAGCAGTATTATTTCATTATTATTAATATGCTATTATAGCATTTTCAATCGGCTTTTTTATTTTATTTCAATTTTAGTTTATATTTTAGTATTTTTTTGTGCTTTTGTCATTTTTATTAGTTTTTTTTAAATATATTTATTTATTTTATTTTATTTATTTATCTATTTAGCTTTAATTTATTTTGATTTCAGTTTTAGTCATTTTAGTACTTCAACTTAAATTAATTTGGTAACACTTTAGTTTAGGGGCAAATTCTCACTATTAACTAGTTGCTTAATAATCATGCATATTACAGTGATATTGGCTGTTTATTATAAAGCACATATTAATGCCTTACTCTTTATGACCATATTCTACATCCTTTCATCCTACCCAATTCCTACCCAATACCTAAACTTAACAACTACCTTACAAACTGTTAATAAGCAGTAATTGGGAGTTTACTGAGGCAAAAGTCATAGTTAATAGTGAGAATTTGAACCTAATCTAAAGTGTGACCATTCATTATATTTCAGCTGCCAAGGCAACATTTCTAATTTTCATTTAACTTTAAGTTTAAGTTTTTACTTGAGTTTTTACTTCTGTTTTATTTCATTTAACGGAAATTTTAACTACAAAAGATGCAGTTTTAGTTCATGATAACAACACCGTTTAGAAGACCTCTAAAGTTTTCTTTATGTCTTCAGTACCAAGTGAGCCAAAACTGCCACTTATGCCCCCTGCTAGTAGGTGCCTGTAGTGTTTACTTGGTTGTATATTACATCTTGCTTGTCAAAGTTTACATACAGTGTCATCAGCAAGAGATCTGACACTCAGAAGCCATTCAGCAGCCGTGTCTCTTGTCATAAACACCTCATAACCTGTGAACACAGAAGCAGCTACTGCAAAAATAAATGCTAAATGCATGAATATAATGAAGAGGCCTTTTTGGAGGACGCATCAATGTTAAAAGTACCAGTATCGCATCCGTCCTCCTTCAGGATTTCTTTTCAGCTCCCTGCCAAGGTTGCTGTGCGGTGGTGGATAATGCAGCATTGTGAGAGGGAATGTGGCACGTTGGCTGTGCCAGGTCCCACAGGCTGAGCCCACGTTCCCTCTCCCTAACCCAGTTCAGGATGTGCGCATTAATCCTGCGAGTCGGCCTCGGGCCACTCTGGGTTGCTGCAGGTTGGTGGAGGCGACAGATGGGACCCGCGCTGCCGGACCTCACAGTGAGTGGAGAGGTTGGCATCTCCGGCTGAAACGACAACGCTCGTCTTTGTACGCAAACTAGCTCATGATTCGGAAATGACGAGGCTCAAGAGGTTTCTGCACTCTTGATTCGTAATGTTTTATGTTGAACAGTGAGCAAAAGGTATTTCACATCATTTATGTTGGTTGATGTTAATTTACACACACAATACGTTTCACTGTAAGTTAATGTTAATGCATACAACTTCTATTATCAAACATGTATTGATGCTAACATATTCAACCTTATTGTAAGTGAGTGATTCTGTCTATGAATGTGAGGTCTGTATTGGCATGGCCATATCTGTAAGGTGTTGGAGTGTGATATTCTGCTCTAACAGCGTGTGTGATCTTCATGTTGAGTTCCTGCCACATGTGTAAAGAGTGTGTGAGCCCTGCTGAGTCACACGTTTGGGGTGGACAGGTGTTGGGTCTCTTTAGTGATGACTATTGCAGGCACTGTGCTGCAGACACCACACACACCACTGAAAGTGTCTTTTGTAGAGCATTCATTGACCTTATTAAGGCATCCACACACTAAAGATAATCAGGCTGATTTTGGGCCCAATTCTCCCCTTTCGACAATTCTAGGTAACGTTCTGATTATCTTGATGGTTCTACAGATTATCTTATCAGATTTTCCTGTGGTGTGATGTGTGTTAAGACTGACGGAATGTGCTTGGAAGAACATCAGGGCCGCAGTGATCTCAAATTGTAAATATATAACATGTTGAATATTTACGATCATAAATCCTGTAGTGTGGGGGGAACCCTGAGGACAAACGTGTACGCACTCTGTAGATTGTCACATGGAACAAAATGAAACCCATTCAGAAAGTGAGCTGACGGATCCAAACTTTGCGAATTTTCTGTAAAAAGCAGTCCAAACACTATCATCGCAATTTCTTCTTGCCCTTCGTCCGCCATGTTTGTTTACTCTAAAGTCACGTTTGACCACAAGAGATTTTGCAAGATTTCTCGTGTTCATAGTCAGGACTCTGGTTGTTTGTGAATTGAATTTGTTAGTGTGTGGTGTGCTGTCTTGGTCACATCACGACACAGTCGACACTTCACACATTATAGTCTATGATTTTTTTTTATCGTCATGTTTGTGATCTCTCACAAATCTATATAGCCTGGGTCAGATAAATAGTTCAGCCATGACACTTTATTCATGTTCAGGGGTGTGTTGCCCAAAAGGATTGTTAGCCAATATGGTCCCAAGTTCCATTGAACTCTATTGATAATGACAGAACTTGCGACCATTGTTCATTTTCGGGAAACACACCCCTGATTGGTTGTTTCAATGTAACATCCACAGCCAATCGATTTCACATATCCACCACTACTTCACTTTATAACCACCACGTGTCTAAACAAACACAGTAACTCATGCTCACAATGCAAATTCTTGTTCTAGCCCTCCACCTCCCCAGCACCACCTGCCTAGATCTGCTCTCTTTAGCAGCAGCAGCAAGTTTCCATTCATTTTATGTTCTGAGGATTTGGCATAAGCAAGTCATACTTGCTCTGCATCAGCAGCAGAAACCATAGCTCCAGCAGCAGCATAGCAGATATTATTATAATATTTTAACAATTTAAAATAAATGTTGTCTATTTAAATATATTTTAAAATGTACTTAATCCTGTGACGTTAAAGCAAATTTTTTTGCATCATTACTCCAGTTTTCTAGCCTGGTTAAAACCAGACCATTCTCAGTAGTAACTGAGTTATGGTCTGGCAAAGCTTCATTAATAACTCATTTCCAAAGGGGCGTCACCAACGGACGTCGCTTAAATGCCTCTCGGCGCAATTGGATAGACCTAAAACCAATCAGAGCGATCGTCATCGTGTAAAGCCATATGCTGCGTCCCAATTCGCCTAAGTTACACTACGCCATAGAAGTATGTACTCTTTGTGAAGAAAAGGTATTTACTTTTGAATGTGTAGCAAAAAAGTAGGCACGCTTTGGGACATACTACTTCGTAATCTTTATCGGACGGATCTGTCGCGTGCATCCTGTCACGTAAACTGCCCTGTCAATCATCTTGTCACAGTTAAAATCCTCTATTAAATCTAATTTAATTTCCTACCGTTTCAGAGAGAAATGTAGTAGCACGTTCATCTGCCAGTGGGTCTTTCTTGGAGACTGTCCTCATGTGTTTGCAATTTGAATATAATAATGCATTTAAAAGTTGAACGGACGTCGCTCAAATGCCTCTGGGCTAAAACCAATCAGAGCGATCGTCATCATGTAAAGCCCGCCCCAACGTTTCTGATTGGTGCTGCGATTTCGACGGATTAGAAATGGCCTTGAATGAGCTCTTTGCCGGACTACTTGCAGAGCAAATCTAAATTTGCCGGAAGTTGTCTGGGTTTTCCCAGGCTACCAGTTTTCAGTGTCACATTATCCTTCAGAAATCATTCTTATACTGTATTTTGTTTTGGTGCTCAAGAAACATTTCTGATTATTATCAATGTTGAAAACAGTTAATTTCTTTGTTGAAACCATGATACATTTCTTTCATGATTTTTAAATGTCAACATTTTAAATGTCTTTACTTTCACTTTTGATCAATTGAATGCATCCTTGCTGAATACAAGTTTTAATTTCTTTAAAAAAAAAATCTTACTGACCCAACACTTTTGAACAGCAGTGCATATTTAAATATACTCTTTTTTTCTGCAAGATATGGACACCTTTGTTATAAACAGATGCATATATGCAATGCCTATCTGACCCCCATAAGGTCACAGCACTGCACCCTGGAAAAGTGCTGACTTGCTGCTGACTAAATCCTGCCAAGAAGCCCTATCAACATCCCACACCCTGCTGCCCACTTATCTACAGTGGGCAGAAGTGTGACCAACAGCTGGTTCAGAGAGAAAGAAACAGCCGACCAAACAAGTCACATTAAAAGGTTTTGCTATTCCTTCAACATAAATAGCAGTAAGACAGGGAAATGCAGGAGTCCTGATTTATTTGAATATAATTTCGGATTGAAGTGCTAAATTGTATTGGCTAATATATGTTAGGAATAATGTAAAGTCAACCTGTAATTATTGCACAATAAGTCTCAGATGTATGGTGCATTATAGCACCAATTGAATGGACACGAAATATTGATTTGAGTAGAAATAATTATTTTTACTTGAGTAGAAAAAGCAAAAGTAGAGAGACATGACAGAAACCCAACTATGTAGAAAATATGTGGTTTGGGATAGTTGTTATACAGTGTCATTAGTGGTCACTAATTATAATACCATACCGTTTAAAAGTAAATTTATTTTAATGATTTTTTTATTTTTATTATTCTGCAAAGAGGCATTAAATTGACCAAAAGTGACCGTAAAGAAATGTATAATGATACAAAAGATATCTATTTTAAATAAATGCTGTTCTTTTGAACATTCTATTTATCAAAGGATCCTGAAAAAAAATTACCACGGTTACCACAAAATTATTAAGCAGCCACTGCTTTCAATATTGATAGTAATAAGAAATATTTCCTGAGCAGCAAACCAGAATGATTTCCGAAGGATGATTTGACAATGAAGACTGGAGTAAAACATTACCTTCACTGGAATAAAAAATATATTTTTTAAATGTATTAAAATTGTTATTTTACATTGTAATAATATTTCACAATATTGTTTTTACTGTATTTTTGATCGCAGAAATGCCGCCTTGGTGAGCATAAGAGACGTCTTTCAAAACGGTTATTTGAATGGTAGTATATAATATAATATAATATAATATAATATAATATAATATAATATAATATAATATAATATAATATAATATAATATAATATAATATAATATAATATAATATAATATAATATTTTAGAATAGAGTTTTCAAAAACAATCACTAATTAATTGCAATTAATTGAACTTCTTCCATAGTACAAATATTAAGCATTGAAGGAGTTGTTGTGTTTTACCAGGAAATTAACATGTCTCCTTCAAACATTTCAATGTCAGTTGAGTTCTGGGTTTGGAAATGTTCATCTAAAAACTGCCACTCAAGAAACCCTTTAAGCTCTCAATTCAGACAACCACTCCCTTTGCTATGGAAGAATCACACACAAAAGAGATGTTGTGTTTTATCAGTGCTCAAGAGAGCTCCACAGACCCCCCGAGTGTGCTTGTGTGGATGGAGTGGAGAACCTGGTCTGCGCCACTCACTCCTCAACAGACAGCGCCACAACTTAGACACACACACACACTGGCATTTAAGTTGGGGTTGCGTCTTCTTTTGTTGGGGGACGCAGGGTGCATGGCGCACCCCTCCCTAAAGCAAAAATATTCCCCCACGCAGACACCTCTCCCCCACCCCTGACAGGCTGTAGCACCACTGCATTGTCTGAAGGGCCAAGACAGGCCGCTTGTTGCTTGCCTTCTGTCTGTGCACAGGACGCTTGACAATGGCTGCCTTTTAAATGAGGCAGACAACTGAAAGAAAGAAGACGTCGTTCCTCCTGCCTGCTTTTCTCACCTTTTATCTGCTGAGCCCTTGTACTTTTTTTTCCTCTTTTCCTTTCTCTTTCATGTAGGACTTAATGCTTCTTTCATTCCCTCAGATTCTTTACATCTTAACTGCTGGCCGCCGCTGAATTTTCAGCGCATTTTGACTCATTGAGAAGTGGAAATGTACTGAATTTTTTGTTATAGAATTATGGTGTGTAAAAACTTAAATGAAATATGATCATATTTAAGTCAAGAATATTATATATATATATATATTAGTGTTGGGCAACGATTAATCGCATCCAAAATCAAAGTTTGTGTTTACATAATATATGTGTGTACTGTGCATAATTATTTTGTATATATAAATACACACACATGCATGTATATATTTAAGAAAAATGTGTCATTAATATATACAATATTTGTATTTATATATAATATAAATGATGTAAAAATATATACAGTATATACAGGCAAATATTTCCTAATATATACATGCATGTGTGTGTATTTATATATAAAAAATAATTATGCTTAATTAAAATAATAAGTTAACTTCATTTTGCCTTTAAATTATTTAAATATTTTCCTCTGGCTTAAAACCTACACTCTTAAAAATAAAGGCTCCAAAAGAAGGTTTTCACACATTTTTTTCTTAGTGTGAAAAAGATTTTAATATTCTAGTCTTTTTCCAATATAAAGAACCTTTTGTGTAATGGAAAGATTCCATGGTTCTTCACAGAACCATTGATGCAAATATGATGCAATTATAGAATATACATATTTTGTGTATATATACATATTTTGTGTGTGTGTATATATATATATATATATATATATATTTTTTTTTTTTTTCACAGTAGACAGAAGTGTGACTGATATTCATTATAGTAACATATCTGTTTGAGGTTAATTTGACATGAGCACAAAACACATTGTAGAGGGAAAAAAGAGTTAAAAAGAAATCAAAATAACAGGCATCTGTAGAGTATCACAGCATATGCAAATTAATTTCTTTTTTTTTTCTTTGAGGGTCTAAACATAATGTAACATGTAGGGCAAAAGTGAAAAGTCATAAAGAATCAATCCGGATACTTCTGTTATATATTTTTTAATAAGCTATTAAAATGGCCAAACTGAACACAGGGGTTAATAACGTTTGATAAATTCAATAACTTGTCGAATACAAACAGAAAGGCCTCTTCCTGTCTGCGCCCCTCTAATGTACATTATATTTGGAGCTGGTCACAGAGAGGGGTGAAGCTCTCAGCAGTATCTGTGTGGGCAGAACCAGTCATACCTCAGTGCAACGGCTGCTCTATGATGCCATGCATGTGCGCCACTCTCCCCCAGTACACTGGCACGCAGCTCCCTCGAACTTCTGTGGTGGAGCTACATATAGAAGACCCAAGCTGGTAATACACTCGTCACGTCGAGCCCACTACCCTTCGGCACAGCCAAATGTTTCCACAGCTGCCCCTTTGTCTCTGCTCCTTGAGTAAACAAAGGACAGATACAAATTAATGACCTAAATTCATAGTAAAAAAGCAGAGAGAAAACCATTATGCCTCGGCGAAGCATCAACTGTCCGTTCCAACCAGATGTTAGGTGCAGATTTGTGTGTGAATGTAGCCACAAATCAAATTTCATCTCTCAGAAAAACAGTGAAAGTGTGCACAATATTGTCTAGAACCTTTATACACTAAAAATAATTAAGAAACCATTAAGAAATGTACATAAAATGTACATAAAACTGTATATTTCATTAACTGATATAACGTTATAGCAACTACTGAAGTACTAAATTCTGTTTTGTACTTTTATAATACAATGACAACCACCAGGTAGTGAAAAATCCACATGATGAATCAAAATCTCTAGTAGCTTTTCCACAAGCGGAGTTAAATGCTAATATTTTAAAGTTCAAGATCATACACATAAAACACCATCACAGTAATACACGACACTAAAATGTGATGTTAATAAAAAAATTATTTAACAACATTAGATGTGAAATAAAACCCAGATATACTTAACTAATGAAAATAAACCAAGAAGGAGCAAAGCTATTTTTGTGAAAAACCATCAAATGTGAAAGTGTCACAGAGAACTCTGGGAATGTCAATTTACAGTTTTTCACTATAAATTATAAGATAACTTTTTCACTTCCAAAAACTGTAACTTTAAGGGAACTTGCAATTAACATGTTTTTACCAAAGCATTTTTACAGTCTTTTACTGTTAATATTACAATAATTTTTTTAAGTCTACAATTTCATACTTCCATGATAATAAAGGCGCAAAGGGATCTTAAATCCAAAACGTGATCAAAAACTAAATCTCGTACCAATTAGATGGAGGTGGCGTGTGTATGAGGAAGGGGGGGGGCAGGCTTACAGCACAGGACCATCTGTGGCAGTGGCCTGTTGAGTAACGCTCGCTGACTTAAAAGTGGTCAGCCTTTAGTGCATCTGTAGGCCAGGTTTGCCGAACAGCGAGACATTAGATAAAGCTGATTTGTTTTCTGGAAAACTGTACTTGAGGAGCTTTGGAAGCAGCCTGTGACTGAGTGTGTGTGTGTGTGTGTGTGTGTGTGTGGCAGGGGGAGGGGATGGTCTTCGTACAAGCTGCTGCACATTTTCCCAGGTCCAACCCACGCCTTTACTGGAGCACCAGCCAGACATTAAAGCAGCATATACACATGAGCCATGTAAGACCACATGCATACACACACACACACACACACACACACACACACACACACACACGCACTCGGACAGTATACTCAATCCACAGACCTCACGCACTGGAAAACATGTTTCCACCCACACGAGCATCTACAGTAAATAAGATTATTGAACTGAATGCAA
The DNA here is from genome assembly GCF_965113295.1 of Leuciscus leuciscus. Lineage (NCBI taxonomy): Eukaryota > Metazoa > Chordata > Actinopteri > Cypriniformes > Leuciscidae > Leuciscus > Leuciscus leuciscus. Next base: position 10,064,059 of record NC_138746.1, read on the forward strand.
AAACACAAACACTGTCTCACCAATCTGCACATCGTCATTGCACTGGTAATCCCGCCAGAAGTTTCTGACAGAAAAATGGCACGGAGAGGTTAAGGTTCTTATAATTTATTGCAGTTTGCACACAATTTAAAAATTTCACCAACAGCACACCAAAAGTACAAAACTAAACAGCCTCATAATTTACTTCCCTTGAGAAAATGAAACATACTATGATTGTCAAAGCTAAATGTCTAAATCCATAAAAAGAACAATGTCAACATAGCAAAAAATCTCAGAAGGGAAGCAATTACATGTGAAGTCGAATCATCATCTTCTTTTTTTTTTCTTTTTTTTATCCAGACAGCGATTGTCCTTGAATTCAACAGATATTTATTTTTCTTTCCCATACTCATTAGCCACCAAGTTTGAATTTGACAGAGTTGTTCTTCACACTGGGGTTCCCGGGTTTCAAGTAAACTAAAGGGGAGTCCAATTTATGGATATGCTTCATAGGCCATTTCACAGCTTAATTTCCATTGAACAAAAGTCAAAGAAAGACATCCAGTATTCCAGCAACAGTTTCCAGTTTTCAACCTCTGAGTATAAGCTGATAACAGTAGTTTAAGGCGGTCAAGTACAATAGAAGCAAACAAAAAAAAAAAACGTAAAGAAAAAGAAAGCATAGAAAACAAATCAACCCTACAGTTGATATTTTTTTTTCGGTCACATTTTAGAGTGCAAAAGGTAAAAGTACCACCGTGCAAAACGCCATGAGGAGCGTGCGCTGTTGGCAAAGCTCAACCTTTTCACTAGCCGTTGCACCAGCCAAATATATGGAAGGACCGTTCCTGAGGCCTGCAGAGGCCCGTGTACCGCACACTCCTGTCCCGCTCGAGACATGTGCGGAGCCCCCGGCCCTCTCTAACTAAAGTAGTTCAAGCATTTCAGCCCTGTGTAAGTGACTGATCTATGTCTACAGCGCTAAGCCATATGTTTCTCATTTTTCTTTGCTTTTTATTTCTCTGGATTTGACAATGAAAGTGTTTTTTGTTAAACAAACCAACCAACAAACAAACAAAATTAATAGAATTTTCACAATCTAAAAAAAAGAAAGAAACCTTAATAGAATTTTGCACAAAAAAAACAAAACAAAAAAAACAACAAAAAAACATTTTTCAAAATCACAAATGCTGCAAAAGTTAACAATTGAACTTTTTTAACCATCACAAATTTAGAGATCTTTTCTTCAGTGTAACAGTCAATTCAATTAGGTTAATAATTAGGTGTAGACATTTCATAAAGGCCTCTTTTGCACATCATTCTAATTTCATTAAGCTTCAAAAGGTGCAGCCAACCTTGCCAAACATCTTCAAGTGGCGAAAAAAAAAAAAGACTTATGTATCGAACAAACACACGCACACAAACCACTCAGATCAGAGCGTGTCGAGCTTTATGCTGTTTAAAGATCCTTCAGCTTTCTCCAAATAGATGTGCGCTGCTGAGGACACCCATAAAGAAGAGCTGTACCATCAGCCACGCAAATGTGTCTTCATGGCAATCGAATCTGAAGCAAGTGCCAATTGAAAAGATAAATAAATAAATTACAAACAGAGCTGACATGATTCAAATGACAACAGCCAGTAAACAGGACACTGAGACAAACAGCAGTTGAGGACCCAGCACTGGGAAGAGCAGCGCGTGAGGAGACGCTAGCAGGAGCAACGCTAGCCTTCTGAACAATAAACGTAGCGATTCAGCTTCTGCTGACACCTGGCCCCTCGTTAACCTCCGAATTCTACAGCGAGCCCAGACCGAATCGCTTCCCATGTGTAGATACTGCAGCCTAACGTCAGTGCATTTCCACAATCTTCACAGCCCAGAATAAACATCTCACCAAAACCCCCGATTCATTCTCTAATGAGAGGAAAAAAAACTCAAATCTACCAAGGAATCAAATTAGTTAATTAAAAAATACACTCTCTGATGCAAAACAACAACAAAAAAAAAGTTAAATAAAATTCATGCAATTTCTACAGCGGTAATATTAAAGGTACTTTTTTTTCTCAACAGACAGGTGCCCTGACTGTAATGAATCAGTCAATTACAGTGTACAGCAATACAGCAAGTCACATCTTTTTCAATATACAGGTCAGACATCATGCAACAACAGATTCCGTTTTAAAAACGAAAAGTCTTAATAAAACACTACAGAAATCTCTAGAAATGCAGCCGATGTAAAAACCAACTTCAGTAGCAAACGAGTGATGTAGAGAGACTGCAACTAAAATGTGAAAATGACTTCAAATCATATTAAGAAAGGATAGAGGAAATGCAGCAACTGATATGAAAAGGGAAAATGTACATTGCATGAGTGCCTTGTTTGTCTTCCATCAGTCAAGTTTCCTATAACGAGTCAAAAATGTACAAGAGCTTAAGTAACGCGAGCTTAGAGCTTGCTCGTGGGATTTAAAGGACTGACCTGCTCACACACTACGTGTGTACATGTGCGTATGTGCATGAATACACATGCACCGCAACCACAGTCACACATCAGGTATGTTGTCTGCAAATATTATATATATATATATATATATATATATATATATATATATATATATATATATATATATAGGCAAGTGTGTACAGGTAAATATATGACCATTGTACCCGTTTAGTGTGTCCTTAGTTTTAAACTCCTCCGTCTATTACCTGAAATCTTCATATGCTTTTCATGGCAGATGTTCCTTGAAATTTAGGAGCGTATACAAATATTGTAAATTATATACAGTTGAAAATCCCAATGAATAATTTTTCTGTCAAAGTTGGTTACTGAGACCAGCACCCATGTTTTATAAAAAACCCAAGGAGAACAGGAAAAAAAAAAGAGACCCTAAACAAACCAGAAAATATAATAAAAGAAAAAATCAGTAGTAACATTTTCATGTGCTAGTAAAGTGCAATTCAACAAGATTTGCAATGTACATACAAGAAAAATGACTGATTCAGACCCTTCGGCCGTCACTCTGCCCCACTCTTACCTTCACCACTCTGCCCCAAAAAATGTCACTCAGATCTCTCTCATCAATTCAACAAGCAGTTCAAACAGTCTGCTATCATTTTAGCGTTCATTTCCACAGTTCTTGAGAACTATCTTCCAGTGCCCAGTCTCTGACCGTGGGTAGATTGAGCGCCTCGCTCTTGACTGAGAGCGAGTTGACCAGTTCGCAGTGGAACTTGCGGATGTGTCGGTACAGGTCCCCTGACTGCGTGAAGCGCCGCTCGCACCACTTACAGGCGTGCGGCTTCTCGCGTGTGTGCACGACAGCGTGTCGGCTCAGGTTGTGCGAGTACTGGAAGCTCTTGCCGCAAGTAGTGCATGTGTAGGGCTTCTCGCCCGAGTGTGTCCGCTCGTGGCGCTTTAACGTGTACATGCAGGAGAAGGTTTTGCCACAGATGGAGCAGGTGGGGACGTTAACGTCGCTGGCCGGCTTGGCCCGTACACCTTCCTGCTCGCGAAAATGCGTGCTGAGGTGGATCTGCAGGATGTGGGGGCTGGGGAAGACCTTGTTGCATAAGGGGCACATGAAGATCTGGGTATGTGGAGCCCCCAGCATGCTGGAGACGTAAGGCAACAGGGCGCTTTCGACCCCTGCGACCTCCTGAGCTCGCTCACTGTCCCCTCCTAGGACGTCCGTGTCATCTCCTTTGTCGTCCCGCTCCAGCTCGCTGGCCAGTGAGGCCTCACGCAAGGCCGAAAGGTGAGCCTCCAAGCCCAGCCTCCGTTGCGCAACAAGGCTGATGTGAGTCCCGTTGGTGCTGGGCGGCTCCTTCACACCGCTGTGTTCCATCTCGTAGTCGCCGCTCACTAGCTCATCGTCGTCCGAGCCTGTGTCCTTCTCCACCTTGACTTGAACCAGGGCACTCTGAAGGCTGTCTGGGGTGACAGAGCTGCAGAAGTAATGATTGCCTGCCATGGTCTCCCCAGGACCACCGCCCAGGCTGGACTTCACAGAGAGATCAAGCACACAATCTGTGTCTGCGGAGACTCTCCGAGACGCTGCAGAGCGACGGGACCGGGAGCCGGTGGAGCTGCTGGGGCTACCTGCAGGGGATTTGCCAGTGTCGGGACCGTGCGTTTCTGCTTCCCTGGGGCTGGTGGTGGGAGACGTGGTCCGGTCAGAAGGCAGTCTCATCCACATGCTCCCCGGCTCCTGAGGGCTGTCCCGTTTGTTCTCCATGTCCTCGTCATCACTCTGCAGCAGGTCAGCGGTGGCCGGCCGGCCCGTGCTTCCACCTTCCGAGAAGCTCTCCACCTTGTCCGAGCAGCTGGATGCATCCTCCTCCCGTTTGGTGCTGTCAGCCTCAGTCGTGGCCTTCTGCTTGAGCTTCTTCTTGCACACCTTGACAATGTCATACATGTGGAGGTAGCTGGCAGCAGCCAGCACATCCTCCACTGGAAGCGATTTAAACAGGAGCTTTCCCTCGTACATGAACTCAAGCAGGAGAGCGAAGGCCGGGGCCGTGACAATGTCGCTGTTCAGATGAACAATGTCCCTTTTGTCTAGCTGGTCCTTGTAAAAGAGGTGGAAGTACATGCTGCATGAAGCCAGCACTGCACGATGGGCTCGGAACTGGGCATCACCGACCAGCACAGTGGAGTCACAAAGGAATCCCTGATGTCTCTGCTCGCTCAGACACTGTAGCAAATGTCTGCTGTGGTCTGGAAACTCCATGCTGTCTTCATAACCTGCAAAAGACCACAGATGTTAGTGAGGCTCTCTAGAACAACAATTGTTTTGTCTGTGCTCTGTGTGGAACTTCTCTTTCCCACCCGCTCCGTCCCTCTCTCTCGCTTCATGCACACAGACATACTCTCACACTCTAATTCTCTCTCCTTCCCTCCTCCCCTGTGGGAACACTGGAAAAATGTTCACCACAGTCTTGACATAAAAGGATTACAAAAAAGCACATGCAAAAAGTATAACATCACATTAAGCTAATTGTATTTTTCTCACTTGTGCACTTTAAAGTAAGCAGTGATGTGTTAACTATTACATTTCAAACTAAACCTTTTAATTAAAAGTTTAAAACCTGGGAAATTAACACTAAAATGTAAATAAAAAATATATTTATTGCAAGTTACATTAAAGGAATATATCCGTGAGCATCCCATCAGAATCATTTGAGTTTAATCAGATGCCGTGATGTAAGAAGCTGAAGTCCTGATTCTACAGATGCCTGCGCGAGAGAATCTTTCCTGTTTTTACTCTCTGCGCTCCTGGAGCAGTTATTTATAATAACCCACTTTGGCCAGGACGCCAAGTATAGGTAACAGGCTTACAGGTACACAAACAGCTCACCATCATGGGCATACTGCATAAGTATACTAAGTACCATGATCTCAAAGGTTGCGACAACTGAGGTAGCAGAACATCAGTATGACGTGCGTAATCAAAGACGGACAATGTGCAAATAAAATACGATAAAAAACTAGAAATATACACTGTATTAAAAAAAGGTTACACAAACTATTTACTAATTAAAAAAGGGCTAATTAAAAAAAAAAACTAAAAAATATGAAATCACACCTGTTACCCGCGGAGATCGTTCCCATCTAAAAAAATGCACCAGCGTCATGTTCAACCAGCGGACTTAAATGAACTCATTTGAATCTTCATTTAAATCTGATTGGGATAGCAAGCCAAAGCCCCCCACCCCACCCCAAACAGCGTACAGACCTTCATTAATGAGGGGCTTATAGGGGGACAGGGGGATAACAAACCTCTCGCCAACCCTCTCCTCCCCTTTTCCCCCTCCCCAAATCTTTGGAGAAATGGAACATCCTCCCCAAAGAGGCGGTCCACAGCAGATTTACAATACAATCACTTTAAGTGCCCCGTAGTCCACATCAATCCTAATCCTTAAGATGGCTAAAAATAAAGATTGCAGGACAGCTCACAAGGTAGCAGCGATCAAATTAGGAGACTGGGAGGACAGAGAGGGACGGAGAAGGAGGCTTATGAACATCTGATCCAGCTGACTGAGACCATATGGCAGCTGCTGCCCAGATAAAGAGATTAAGACTAGGAGGAGTGCGATTACAGCTGTCTAGCCAATTCAGGCAGCTCAAATCTGCAAGTTCTAAATTAGTCCTTACAAACAGAAAAAAAGACAGAAAGAGATGAGCAAAAGCCTAAAGACGGGACATTTTGAAGAACGCATGTGATTATATAAAGTTGCAGATTTATCTCCCTAAAAGCATTTACGTATTTTCGGTTGCTTTAGCAGATTAGGAATTTTGTTCAACTGGACTGAAAATCTCGTTATTTAAAAGAAAAACAGATTTTGACAGATTAACAGCATATAAACACATAAGAGTTTCTTGTTTTAATTCAATAATACTATAATAAACTAACCTACCAACCACACCACTGTATAACGTCACAACAGAGCAACAATTTGCCATTGAGAACAAAGTGGCTGAAAAGAAGACCTGTAAACAAACAGAATAATGAAACGCTTGCCTGGAAACCCTCTTCATGGCAACAAAAAGTGTCACTTGTCCCCAGCCTGGTTACGCTACACCAGCTCAAAATCCTTTACTTCCCATTTCCCACACTCTGATAGCTGATGGCAGACGCGCAAAAAAAGACTTAACGAGAGCTCCCTATTCAAAACACATCCCTGTTGCCCGGACCCCCCGGTACAGTACCTGCAGTACGCATCAACTTGATTAAGTCCACTGTTGTGGTAGCGCCGGCTGTAACTCCCTCCGCCGAATCAATGAAAGGGTAGAGACGCGAGAGAAAGAGAGAGAAAATCAAACTGTGAGGGACAGATGCAAAGTGGAGGAGATGTTGGAGGGGAATGCGATGCCTCCTCCTGCACACAGATCCGCACACACACTAACTCCCAGTCTGTGCGTTAGAAGAAAAGACTGGGGGATGGCAGCCTGTCAGCTGCTCTGACATCATGTTCAGATGGAAATGCTACCTCCAGCTGTGCTCCTTTTAGTGCCATATGCTACTCCTCTACACTCTTGCCACCAGCCTCTCCTTTATACAACTTTGTTTCTCTTTCCCCCCTTTAAAAACGGGAGGAAGGGAAGTGTTGTGAGGTGATTCTGTAGAAAACTAGCCAATTCCCCCCTTTAGTTGTAATCTCTCAGCAAAGAAGAACTTGGAACTGGGTCCGTCTGAAAGCCGACACTTTTTTCTAACCTAGTTTCCTGCACTGAGAATTTAAATACCCTCAAGTTTTTTCCCCCCTCTCCTTCCAGTAACCATAAACAAAGGCCAGCACAGCACATTTGCAACTGACAGATCCACGCAGCTGATATTGTTTTCGACTTCTTTATGGTTCACTGGCTGCGCCATTACCGTCATTCATTTTACTAACCCTTTGGACAACTGACAGAGGAGGGTGGTGGGGGGGGGGGAAAGAAATAAGAAACAATGGGAACAATCATACAGGCTTTATAAGTACGGTTCAAACAAAAGACACTGTATTCCGCGTTAGGTCTTACATACCTCCTTTCTTCTGAAGTATCCCACTTATAATTGTGTTAATTTTCAGAAACTTCTTTGGTACAAGCTAAACAACAGTTTCCTGTTTACCACTAAAATCAGCAAAACAAAGATACCAAACTATAATCTGAAGGTCTCTTCAGAAGGATGTCACACTAATGAATATGAACAGAATAGTTAGGTTTTTTTTTTAACTCATTGACATGCACAAATATTTTTAAATGCATAAAACAGCACAAGAATGAAGAGTTTGCTGCATCTGTCACGAACATTACACTTGATCTCAGGGGGGTTTAAACAACTAATAGGAGCTTTTAATTCCATGGAAAATACGTACGATTAGCCTTGCTTATGCACAATGTTATATATTTTGGTTTACAAAGCAACTGGTCAGCATGAAGGTAAAAGAAAAAAACTAAGCCAACACACTGTTTTTATACTGTGCTATTTCAAAGTAAACTTGTTTTCAAACCTGGCAAGTTCTCCAGAAAGACGGAATTGTGCCAAGTTAGCCCTTCTTGAACTTAAAAGCTACGCTACAAAATAAATATACACTGAAATAAAATAAACTACGAGTCCACCTAGGTAGGAAATGGTATTATAGCAGGCTACTCCTACACAAACACACACACACACACAGCACTGCCGACGGTCTTTCTCTGGATCCTGACCCCGTACGTTCAGGAAAAGCTAGCTAGTGTGGCTAACAAATAAAAAGTAAGCATTCAACCTGCAGTGTTACAGTTTTGCGACAGGCCCCGATGCCACGCGCTCGAGCAACTCGTTCTACGCGTAAAGACCAACAGTCGCGTGAAAAAGATCGTTACTTTTCCCCATAACAATCCAGCCCGTGCCTCCAACCCCCCTTTCATCTCCTTAAAGAGCACCTAGTATCACAGGCACTTACAGACAACCAGGTCCAACGTCTTCCTGCTTCCTCCGTCTAATCCTCTCAGCGAGAAAAACAACTCGATTGACTTTCAACAGCTTTCCATAACAACCTGCAGTGGCAGGAAAGACAGAGCAGGCGAGCGGAGCGACGAGAGCTGCGGCAGCCAGATGTTTCCGAGCTGTTGCTACTCAACTCTCCTGTAAAGAGGAAGCGCTTGACTGGCAGCGCGCAAGCCAATGGAAGAGGCGAAAAGAAAAGCGAAGGCAAATTGGAAGCTGCCGCTGAGGGGGGAAGAGGGAGGGATGTTTCTTTCTCGGCGTAGGTTGACACCAGGCAACAGTGAGAAAGCAGAAAAAAAGGCCGAGCGAGCGAGCGAACGGACGGACTGGTTCCTCGAGCAGACTGGCGCAGCGCGCGGATCGAGGGACATTGCGCAATGTTACGTGGGAACTGTAGTCACTGGCCGAGCAGCGGTGAAGAACAGGTGCACTGCAACTTCCTCCAGCGCTGCGGAGAGACGGCGAGAGAGAGTCACAGGGTTAGTGGACATTAATATGGCCACTTAAAAATCTAGTGAGCTGAGAGTCTGATGAAATAACAATAAACAATAAAATAAAAAGTAACATGGTCCAAAATTGAATCTTTACATTTGAGAAGGGCTTCTAATTTCCAAATATTTAGCGTAAAGAGCGTGAAGAAATATTAATGCTATTGTGATTATACTTATATTATTGGTCAATGGTCATTATTATAATTATTATTATTATTATTTATTATTATTATTGGTGTTGTCATCATCATCATCTGAAATACTACCAAGGGGTTTCCTTTGGTGGCAGCTTTAATTCCGAGATTAGGCCTATTAATAAATGTATTCATATTTCATCCGGAATTACACTATTGAAGTTACGAGAGCAATATGGGACCATTCTAAAATCGTATTTATTTATTTATTTATTTATTTATTTATTCAATTACATGAATTTTGGTTAAATTAATGCAATATGCTGTATAGCCTGTTCATACAGAAATTGTGCTGTCGTTATGGCGATAAAATTTTGTCCACAAACTGCAACTTCTTTCTTTGGTGAATGAATGGGAACTTTTTAAATGGATCAGTTGATAAGTAATTACACTAAATAAAAACAAAGTTCGCAGTATACAATTGTATAAAATGTCAAGAAAAGAAAATTACTCTATGTTCAGTTCATAAACAATTAACTGAAAGGGATAGTTCACCCAAAAATGAAAATTTTGTCATTACGTACTTTCCCTCAAGTTGTTCCAAACCTGTATGAGTTTTTTTTTTCTATTGTTGAACACAAAAAGAAGATATTTTGAAGAATGTTGGTAACCAGACAGTTGATGGAACCCATTGACTTCCATAGGAAAAAAAATATAAGTCAATGGGTGCTGTCAACTGTCTGGATACCAACGTTGTTTAAAATATCTTCGTTTGTGTTCAACAGAAGAAAGAAACTCATACAGGTTTGGAACAACATAAGGGTGAGTAAATGATGACAACATTTTCCCTTTTTTGGGTGAATCATCCCTTGAAGGCTATAGATTCCTGTGCTTACACTCCATACAGGTAGGCTACTGTTTGTGTGTGAGGTCATCAACAGGTAAACGTTTGCAGCATGTGCAATGGTCCACAGATACGCTAAGTTCACTCAGGACCTTGTGAACACAGTCACGTGTTTGTCATATTTGGCTGCTGAACGCACCCGCCCATAATCATCCACGCTCCCACACTCATGCGTCCCAGTAAACTAATTGGCGTTACTAATACATTTCAAAACAAACCACTGTCCTACTGGTACTGGAATCTTGACATAATAACATTATAATTTAATGCAAATAATGGCCTCATTAAGCTGATGTGGCAAATGAGTCCAGGCGTGTGATGTGTTGGTGTTTTCCATGCCTTCACCCAACAATCTATTCCTTGTTCTGTACAAGAGTTATCCAGGACTATTATCATTCAGATCACATCAATATAATATGAAAAAAAATGAAATGTTTTGCTTCCAAGTTTTCATTTCACTGAACTTTTCATTAATTGATGGTTCTGTCACTAAAAACATAAGTGTAATTTAGTTTTAGATTTTATTAAGTATTTAGTCAATATACTAATGTTTCAGTTTAGAACAAAGATACATTTTACCAAACAATCCCCACAATCCTCAAACTGTTTTTACACCAAAAAAAAAGTGTGCTTCACGTATAGTTCCAACTATTAGCATAACTGCTGTTAGTTCTCTGCTCCAGTATGATAATCAACAAGCCTTTTTGATCCCAAATGTTTTTTTGGAGATGACAGTCCCTTGAATACGGCTGTGCCATCAGCAAAGCACGGCTGATGTTTGAAATGATATTTACTGGAGTTCTCTCCATCTGTTCAGACTGAAGTCAAAGATGTGAGGCCTCGCTTCTGTGCAACTAAGAGCAATGTTCAAGAGCGATAGAGGACTAGTAAAAGTCATTTTATTTTACTATTACTATTAGAGTTAGAGTTTTATCAATGCGTAATTGTTACACGCATCTTTTACAGTAGTTATAATTTATTGATATTGATATAATGATTTAAATTTGGCATATAATTACATCACAGCTCCCTCCAGATAAAGAAGGTGGTTTTTGCCATACAACAGTTCCTTGAAAACAGATGTTTTTCATGTGTTTGTGTATTGCTTATGCTTGAAAATTCAATGTATGCTTAACAAGAAAAAGTGCATAAACAAAATAAAACTATGTTCTGTAATCCTGTGTATATATACAGGCTATAATGCTGGTAGAACCACTGAATACACAATTTTGACAGTTTATTTGAATCAGGTACTTCTGCATTCCCACCTCTTGAGGTCACTGTGGAATCCATGTTTGTGGATGGCTAAAGGATTCACTCAACTTGCACCAACATAACGTTTCTTATGCATTCTTACAAGATTATACATACTTCACACATTAAGAGTATATGATATGTGTTAATTATAAGTAAAATTAGGAATATAAATAAGTTACTTGCTCATCCAAATTATGAGGAATTTCATGTGGACGTGAGCTATTAGACAGACATAAGCAGATGTTTATACAGTACTCTGACCTTTTTGATAGGATTAAACATGCAACAAAGCCTATGAACAATGTACAGCTACAAACGCAAATGCAAGCATTGAGCAAAGTCACCTCTCACAGCAGTTAAATTATGCATGGGACACAGTAATGTCATCCTAGCTGTGAACCCTGTATGAATTAAATTTAACGTAGAAGACAATGAAGCAATGAATGATAGACATCTTTACGATGTCGCACACTTACAAAGGTACTAGATCACATAATTTTCACAACTCACAACTTTTAAAACTCCTAGTTTTGTCAACTGAAAGACATTTCATCAGCTGAACTATCAGTATGTTTAAACATCTACAGTCAACAGACTGTATTCTATCCCTCACAGCCTCGTTTTTATTCCTGTCAACAAATCAAATATGGCCCTGACTAAGGTTTATACTGCTGGTTTTCTATCCTGACCTTAAACAAATTTATTGTCTTTGACATGTAGACGGCAAAAGTCTGGCTTCTGGTACTTAACATCTGGACTGGAGCACTTTCTCTGTTTCAAGTATTGGGATGATTGTTTATATATATAATATTGCAAAACATCAACACCTTGGCTACACAAACACTGATGCCATGCTAAAATAAATATTAACAATATACAATTAAATATTTAACAAAATATTTTTTGTTTAACTTTTCTAAATTTTTATAAGTATTGTTTTTACATTACATTTTACATTTACTATAATATAACATGTTTAATCTTTAAACAATAATAATTTTATAACACTGTTAAATAAATCTTTAGCGAATTTCAAAATGAATCTATTTTTATACTGTACATTATAATGTTGGGATGCCTGAATTTGTGTCACTTAAAAGAACTACGTTTAGTTTTTTAATCTTTTATTTTTATTTATACTTTTTATATTCAAAATATTATGGAATTTATTCATTTTTATATGTTTGTAGAATTATACTTCATTAGTCCATGTGTTGGTAGCCATATGTGTGTGTGTATGATTGAATAGTGTTTTACATCAAATAGGCTATATATCAAGAAGAGTTTATATTACATGCCGTCACCCAACAATCAATTCCTTGTGTTATCCAGGACTATTATCATTCACAACAGATCACATCAATATAATCTGAAATGTTTTGCTTCCAAGTTTTCATTTGACTGAAGTTTTCATTAAAGTATTTTGTTGTTACAGCACTGTAAAAAGTTGTTACAGAACTGTAAATAAACCATGCGTAATTGAAAAAATTAAGTAATGTGAACTTGACAATTCCAGAACTTATTTTTTTAAATTACGCTTTAAGTTTATTTACTTAATAATTTTAAGGCAACGGGTTTCCTCACTTTTTTAAGTTAAGTCAACTGATAACTTTTAGTTGCTGTGCATTCAGAGGGAGTTTTTCTCACACAGTTACTAATTTATTTTCTTACTTATCCATGTTAATAGCAGATGTTCGAGAGAGGCTTATGATGATTTAAGAGCTGGACAGAAACAGCATTATTTGATCCAAACCTACTCAGTACTACTCACAACAACACTTCATAGGTGTCCAACCTATACTGGCAGAAGGTGGGATGGTGATATGTATGATAAAACCAGAGAAAGTGCCCAACTATCAACTGAGGACGTCTTTGATGACCTTCATCAAACTCAATCAAGAGTCAACTTTAAAATAACTGCATGGGGGTCTTACTGTATCACAGTAAACCAAGCTCTTAGCACCAGATTCAGAGAAACAAGTATGTACAAACTCAGAAAAGACCCAATGTGGATACAAGAAACCCGCTGAATCAACACAGAAACCAAAAAGCAGTAAGCAGTAATATTATCTGAGGCAGTACAGAGACTATAAGAAAATGTTTCTTACAAATCGAGGTTTGGAAAGAGCAGAGTATAAATATACACACATACAAATATAAATCTATATGAAATCTGCAGTGCTGACACAATGAAACATCAGCAGGGCAATGTCACCCTTACTTCACACCCAGCAACAGAGAGACAGGCTCCCAGGAGAGAGGACGAGCTGGAGAGAAGCGGACATATCATCAGATGGGCGATCACACAGTCTCGGGAGAACAGTAGGATTGTTTATCTGGATCTCAGTCTATTTCCTCCTCTCTTGGGACACTGCAGCAGCACGTCACCCAGTGCACACAGCAGCCTCACAATTATTATACCTCATAATAATTAGCATTTAATGAAGCACCCAGCCATATGGAGGAATCTGACTTTAACTGGTGAAGGCAAGCTGATAAATGTAGGTTAATGCTGGGTGATAAATAACACAGCTGGACTAAATGGGTAAAATTTATTATAATTTATAATGTATTTGTTAAATCAGTTATTCGGGTCGGATATGCATTTCCATTTAAAACAACACTTTTTAAGCAACATGACACAAGGAAGGAAATAAGTTCATAAATATACAATAATGTTTTAAGGACAAGCAATATAGTGTATTCATCCATCCAATAATGATGTTGTATATAGAGGTTTTATTTATATTAATGATTGTATTATTTATTTAACAAAAGCTTTATATCATATAAGCTTTGATGTAAGAAAATGAGCAAATTACCAATTTTATCCTCATAAATTGCAAAAACATTCTGTATTAGTATCCATATCAGCAATATTGATATTCATAGTGGCATCACCCATCCCTTGTACAATATATGAAAACGAAAGCAATCATAATTCAGTATGTAAATAATTGTACGAAAAAATACCAATCGCAAACCAGTATATGCAAATATGACTATGACGTCATGACAGCATTTTGAATTCTGAACATTTTGTGAGTCAATTAACGATATTCCAAGCATACAAACAAAATGTCTCAAAGTATTAAGTTTACAACAACACTTTAGCGTGCCTAAGACAAACAATGTCTTTAAAACACAGTTTGAATGTTGACGCTTCAGGCTAAATCAGAAAAATTGCATAATTTTTTTATTAATTTTTTTTATGTATTTTTATTAGCTCTGTGGCTTCGATACATTAATGTCCTCCTAAAAATGTAAAGGTTTAGCAGATTAAAAGTTTAACAGATTACACATTTAAAATGTACAGTCTTTCTCTTAAAAAAGCAGACCAAAAATCTGATGACTCAACTTGAACTAAACCGATATCTGTCCAATCAAATGCAGGTAGCAAATCATGTTCATGGTTGTGTCATATAAGGCTTAATGGCTATTAAAAAAATAAAAAATAATTATGAATTAAAAAGAAAAGAAAACATGGTGAGATGAACCCTTCGATATGTCCTGGCCTAACTTCACATTTACATTTCTGCATTAGCGAATCTCTTATATCCAAAGTCATTCACATTACAGCAAAGATATCTTTCAATCAGTTTTAATAGGAAACAAGTCAATACTGCACTTGTTAAGATAATTTATGTAACCTCTTCACAACGTGTGGTTAAGTCTAGTGAACATACCCTAAAAATCACTTCCTACAGATCAGAGGATATGGTGACATTTTGAACAGAAGCTAAAAACAATAACATTTCAAGTAAATAATTCATGACCTACCTGTCTCACTTACAGACCTCTTATTAGGCAAGAGAACAGCTGTTCTTTCCCTCAGCACACCCAAAGCCTCTGGAGGTGCTGCATCTGTTTGGGGGGAGGGCACATCCTCTAGGGTTCAGGCGTCAGGGGAAACTGCTGTGTGTTTAACTTGTTTATCCACAGATGGTGGAGATCAAGCCAAAAAAAGAGGAAGCTTTAGTTTAATTTCACAATGCTTCTTCTGTCTGTCAAGCAATTACATGAATTACATACACAAGTTGTGAGTGTAATGCTCTTTGAATGGATCATTTGTGAAATCAGTGTTCCAAATATTACTGTATAGGTCCAGGATATTAATGTGTTGTGTTATGATTTCAAGGTCTAATACACATTCACATCTGCTTGCCTAATCAACTCTGCCTATAATTGAATCTGGAGCAGTGTGGGGTGCGATGTGCCATTGGTACTCCAGCACTTCCAGCAACCCTGAACAACTCGTTGAAATTCAAATGTTCAGTATAGTTGACATTGTTATATTATAGTAGTGACACCTTGCTGTAAGGCTTGTTTGTCAGCATTAGCTGATCCATTAGTTAACATGAGCAATATGTATTTACAGTATTTATCAATCTTTGTTAATAAAAATACAATTGTTCATTGTTCTTGTTATTCAACTTTCCATTTTAAAAATGTATTAATAGATGTAGAAATTAACAATTAAAAAGATTAATAAATGCTGTACAAGTATTGTTGTTGTTATTTCATGTTAACTAATGTAGTTATGTAATAATAAATAATGATTACAACTGAAACCTCACAGTGTTAACATTATAGTTTATTGTATGTGCTGCACATTCCTGCTGATATTCAGAACAATAGCACGATTGTGAGTGATATATTACTTTTATTCAACAGTTAAATAAATTAGAAGTTGATACTGAGTTACTTACATTTAGTTTTGCAAGTTACTTTATGTAGCTTTAGCCACTAAAAATAGTTCCAAAAAAGCCACAGTAATGACTCAGCTTTTTTGAACAAATCAATTAAGTAGCCTAAATGATTCAGTGACTCACTTTTTTTTTGGTCCTTAATAGGAATTAGCACTTTTGAACAAATCGGTTGAATGAACGATTAAATTCTTGTCACCACCTACTGTTGTAACAATGTAACCTGCAGAAGAAGTCACTGCAAATAAACCCACAACTTATAGTATAATATATATATATATATACAAAACAAGTGCTTAAATTCTTTTAACATCTAAAAAACAGCATACACAGTCGTCTTAAAACCTACATCATGACATGTTGCCCTCCAGACAGAGACCTGGTTTGGACTAAGCACTACTCCTCTCTCCTTTTCCAGTCTTTCCTCAGGCCTGTATGCAGAGCCGGATTAACGCAAAGGCAAACTAGGCACGTGCCTAGGGCCCGATTGGCGGGATGGGGCCCAGACAGAGGGACAAAAAAAAAAAAAAAAAAAAAAAATTATAATAAAATGTACAATGTGAAGATGTTTATCTTAACCATAGACTGTTACATTACTGCAGTTAAACCAATTAATGTGTCCGTTACAAAGCGGGTGCCGGCTTCTGAAAGTATGTGTAACGAACGCATCCATCAGGTGCTGCGAGGCAAAAGCCTAATAAGCACACAAAGAAGCACAGCTCATAATGCAGGTGTGTGAGTTGTCGTCATCTATTTTGGAGTGATTGCAATGTATTCTAAATATAAACTTGTACCGTAGACCAGCGTCATTTCTGGAAAAATCATTCACCGCTTTATTACGAGTTTAAAAGAGCGCGAGCGTCATTAACGTGCCCAGACGCGACGCTTTGAATTTGCGCGTACAATGAATAACATCGCGTCGGGAGCTGACTAGTAAAAAAGCTACAAAATTAAAAGACAAGTTAAAAAGCCAACACACTATACAACATTTTTAAATGTTTCAAATAAAGGATCTCATATCTATGGGTCTATCTTCTAAATTCTGCTGATGATTAGATTATACCCTGACATTACGCCAATAATATCAGTTTATATATTTTTTTCTGCTCAGTAGCGATCGTGTCTTTCTCTTCCACTTGATTTATGTATAGCATATTTAAGGTAGCAATGCAATATAAAAGCACTTAGTGGGATTCTGGAACTGTGAATAAATTGAATAAAACAGCAAAATAACAACAACAACAACATCTTCATTAAACAAAAAAGAGATTACCTTAGATAAAGTTTGATTAATATGTACCGGTAAAAGTCTGGACCCATTACTATTTTTAATGTTTTTGAAAGAAGTTTCTTATTATGCTCTACAAGCCTGCATTTATTTGATCAAAAATACAGAAAAAAATAGGAATATTCAGAAAGGATGTGTTAAATAGGCTATATAAAAAGTGATAGTGAAGACTTTTTTAAAACAACTTTTTAATAATCAAAAATCCTGAAAAAAAGTATCACAGGTTATAAAATAAATATTAAGCACCATTTCTAACATTTGATAATAAATCAGAATATTATAAAGTTTTCTGAAGGATCACGTGACACTAAATTCAGCTTTGCGTCACAGAAATATAAAGTATAGTAAAATAGAAAACCATTATTTTAAATTTTAATAATATTTCACTAGCCTATATTATTTTTCTGTATTTTTTATCAAATAAATCCAGGCTTGATGAGCATAAGAGACTTCTTTCAAAAACATTAAAAGTGTTTTTTACTGTGTAAGTAAAAATATACTGCTTTTAAAATTAAATGTTGTATAAATAAAAAAGGTTAGGAATCATATTTGTTTCAAGTGTTTTTTTATTGGGGGTGGGGGGCCTCCAACATGAATTTTGCCTAGGGCCTCCTAATGTCTAGAACCGGCCCTGCCTGTATGCAGGGGGATGTTTTCCTGGGATAGGTGGAACACAGATGCGCGGCAGTCCTTGCATTGCTGGGAGAGGAGATGGCTGACTACCTTTTGGCTTGGAGGCACCATTAACCAATTTGCTATCCAGATGTCCATCAGTGAGCAGTGGCCAGCTTTGTGCCAGTCTGAGCAGTCCAGACACATACATCTGGGCAAGACCATTCTATTCACAGTCTCAGACTCAACCCCCACACACAATCTGTTATTTTTCGTCTGTAAATCCAAAAGCATGCCTGAGTATGACTGAGGGATTTTTTTTTGCGCAAGTGTTGCCTATAGTGTGAAGTGTGTTTTTTTATTTTAATTTTGTTGCTTTAGCAATCTACAGAATGGAGAATCTTTGTAGCATATTTTTTGGTCTAAAAAGAACATCTTTCTCAACCATCATACTGTGTATGTTTTCATATAACTGTTTTAGTTCCGTTCCTCGATTCTGATTGGCTGAGCAGCATTCCAGGAGCGCTCAAGGGGCGGTTACACTGCATTTTCCGTTTCATTCATACAAATGCAGAGTCGTCCAAGGCTGTCTCAATCGCAAAATCCTTCCAGTGCCATGGACATTGCAACAAAAAAGAAAATCCACCTCAAAAAAACAGGAAGCATTGATAATACGTCACATTTGCTATTGCCGCTTTGCTGTTGTTGATAACCTTTTGTAACGCGAGTATGCGGTCATGGTGCCAGAAATGGAGTCATCAGTGTGTAGTGAGCCAGGGTTCTTACCAGTGCCCGAATTCGTCACGATAAACAGGTTAACTATGTAGTGGGTACATAACAGGAGCCAACTTTCTTCATGACGGTAATCACTGAATCATTCACTCAACCAATTTGTTTAAAAAAAAGTGAAATAACTTCACTACTTTGTATAGCTCAGAGACATGCAGTGGTTTATTTAGCTGTGGCTTTGTTTGGAACTATTTTCATTGCCGGAGCGAAAAATTGACAGTATTGTGTTTGTAAAGCAATTAAGTCACTCAATATCAAATTCTTGTTTATTGAACTGTAAGCTAAGGCTTTTAGCTTCTTTAAATACAACAATTGATTATACATAGATTTACCCTGTTAATTGGTTTACTATAAATAGATTTGCAGATGAAATAAATCACATCAACAGAAGCAAAGATGAACAATTTTCATATTGTCATTCAGTCCCACCGTCCGCCTGATTGATGATACCTGTACGAACAGTGTGTGTATGTCCCACAACCACAACCTCTGCCAGTGCGAACATTTGCCTTGTGGCACCAATTCCCAGGAATGCCTAACCTGTGCCAGCTGTTGGAGACAAGCTACCTGTGCCAACGGTGGCGGGAGCTGCCCACCACATCATCTGTTCCAGCGTTTCCATCTGTAGCATTTGTACGGATCCTCCTCTCTCTGCATCTGGACCCTCTAAAGAAAGCTTTCCAATAGTGCTGGCCTTGACTATGACTGCCAACCAGGCCAGATGTTCGAGCTGTAAGCCCCGGGCTAAATCAATGTAGCTCTCCGCTCATTATTCCGGGCCTGATGAATTGCAAGTGGCTGATTTTTTTTCAGCATACACTACAACAAACCATCCATCACAGAGAGCGAGATGTGAAGAGATGCAGTGGTGAGGCTGTCTAAGGAGGGGCTTGCAGATGTGTCTTTCAAGACATTTGGCAGATTATGGGATAGCTTTTTGAAAAGATAGCCTCTTTAAACAGTCAAATAGACCACAAAGCAGTTGACATGGATGTTTTTTTTTTTTACTTGAATAAAAAATATGTACTGTATGCATTACGCTAGTTATCTAGGAGGAAGCAACCTGAGCTGAACCGGATAAGTTTCATTCATAATCAAATCATTCAGAATTGTGAAATTAATCAAATGATTCCCTAAAAATATCCGACTTAAAAAAAAACAACAAAAAAACAACAACGATTTGTTCCATAATCAGACATTGTTATTTCTCTCATACACCTACCAAGGAAACATACTGCTAAACGTATTACTTTAACTTAATGTTTTAAACATAAAAGCTCATTTGTAGCATTCTTTTTTTTTTTCATATAGGTTACGTAAGGGGTGTCAACAGAGCCGATAAGCCCTATACGCACACTACGCAAGTTGCGTATGGCCCCGCAAATTACGCAAGGCCCCGCCTCCCCCTCGTGGCAAAGCGCGTCAATCAAAGTTTACAAAATCGATGAGAAAATTAAGCGGAACTATCCTTCTGGTCACGAAAAGAGAGAAGAAGAAGAAGAAGAAGTGAGTGAGTTGCGGGAACAGCAATCAGGTAGACTTGTGTTCTCTCCTCTCCAAGTTTGATGTCAGCAAAGAACAGTAAAGTTAAGTTGATGTGCATCTCGACTCTCTCTAGTCTGTCTGTCTTGCTAACCCAGCTGGGCAGTGCATGTTTTGGCCTTTCTGTGTCTTGCTTGCTAATGCCGGCCACTTCCAGGGCTGTATTCTGTCTGTGACTTTGTGCCTGACAAAAAAAGTGAGAGTGAAATACAACTATTCATTACGTTTGATAAACGACCAAGGGCAACGGTGTTTGTTTATAAACTGCAGCTCGGAAAAGGTAACCGCGTTGCGCGTTTAAACGCTTTCATGCACGAAATGAAACGCGCACTTTCCAGCAAAACATCTGTGGGGAGTGGACCAGTACAATATGGGTGTGATGGCACCCCTCATTAAAGGCGCACATACTTTTAAAACAAGACAATCATTATCTAGTCTCCAAGTCAGTTTAGTTACAACTCTGCAATAAAGCAATGTATTGACATTGACTATTGATTTATAGGCTATTGCATTTAAAATGTTGATTGGCTGGACATACTGGTCAATATGGATGCACATCCCACAGTAAATAATAACCATCAAGTATCAAGTATTGCTTTTATCATTTAAAACACAGTGACATGCTATGGCAAGCCAATTATAGCTTTTATTCATTCACAGGATGCATTTTTGATATCAATAATTAAATTTGTACTATTTAAAATGTAAATTCTTGATATTAAGAATGTACTTTTTCTAGTAAAAATGTCTATTTCTGATATCAGTAATTACATTTTCATTAATGCTATTAAAGGAGGGAGGATTGTAGTGGGAGCACTGGGGTGTCAGGTGTGACTGTGTGGCAATGGCAAATGGTTTACATGGCTCATGGGTCAGGTAGGAGGGTCCCTTAACATAATTTTGCTTAGGGCCCCAGGGAGGTCAGGATCAGCTCTAGGTGTCAAACCAAAGTCCCTTTACTTAGGCTATATGATTTTGGGTGTAAATAACAACCATAAGAATACTTGGCCAAAATAACAGTGTGTTTTTTAGGTGTTTCAAAATTTGATCTGATTTGACTTTGATTTATCCTTGGTTTTAGGCATTTATGTTGTTGTTGTAAAGAGCAGCTGTCACAAAAGTTTAACCCTTCCATGATGTCTAAAATATGATATGAATATATTATGAAAAATATAACCCAGTTTAAAAGTTAAATTTGTTTTATTTAAAGGGGGAATCATGGTAAGTGATAAATATTTCTTTAGACTTAATCATGGCTAATCAATATGAAAACATATATTCATACTGCACATGTATAATATAAGTACAATGAGCAAAGTACACACACACACACACACACACACACACACACACACACACACACACACACACACACACACACACACACACACACACACACACACACACACACACACACACACACACACACACACACACACACACACACACACATACTTGTTTTTGTGGTATAGAAGGACACTGATGCCCAAACAAGTTTGGTGGTGGTATATGGGGACACCCCTTTCCCAATGCCCTACAGTGATGATACAAATATCAAAAATTTTGTTTTAATCTGCAGATCACAAATCTGACTTCAAATGTTCTATACACACAACAGAACAGAAAATATGACCATATGATATTTTGGTGGTACACAAGGACATTCCCGCCCATCCTAAAATGTTCCCGCCTATGACATAATTGTGATTTTTGGGGCCCGACTTGATTATGAGGACACTCTTTTTACAATACACTAAATATGTCATTTCAGTGGATTACAGGGACCAATGTGTTTTACTGGTACATGACCACACACACACACAAACCTGACAACACAGTATATTACCAAGACTAAGGTGATTTAAGAGGACTGGATCTTAAACACAATACACAACTGCATAATCCAACATTATAAGGACGAGTGTGTTTAATGGTACATGCCCACACACACACACAAACCTGACAACACGGTGTATTACCAAGACTAAGGTGATTAAAGAGTACCGGATCTCCAATACAATACACAAAACAACTTGCAACATTACAGGGACAGAAGTGTTTTAGAAGTGCTTTAATTATGAATTCAATAATATCATCATAAACATTGAGTTTTTTTCAGTTTTACCATGTAATACAATCATGTCATGCCATTTTAAGGGGAAAGTGACATCCACAAACTTAAAAACATGGTCAATAAAACTTGCACAACTGTGTGATCTTTCAGAAAGCATACAGTATCATTACTGTTTTGACATTAAAATGACAAACAGATGAACCATTCAAAACTTCGAAAAGATTGACAAAACAGCCCTTGGAAACAGGCACAATTTAAAGATGTCATTAAACAGGCTTTGAAATGTATAAAATGAACTCACTCAACATGCAATATATGCTGCAACATGTAGAGAAACCGACTTACAAGGGACGGTTTACCTAAAAAGACAATTCTGTTATATCCAGAAAATGTAAACAGAATTGTCAAGTTTCAAAGCAGAATTACAGAGATAACAGGAAAAGTATTCAACAAAGTTAGTTTGGGCTGTACATCAGCTCTAGAAGAGTATAGTGTCATTAGAATACAACCATCGTTGTAAGTACAAAAGCTCTCATGTGTTTAGAGAATACTAAAGCATGTTTTCTTCTGTACAGAGAATGAGAGAGAGACAGAAATTGAAAACCCACGGAAAGGATCCTCAGCGGTCTTACACTGCTGGCATTCAGTCAGTGTGGCCAGTTTTCCTTTGGTTATACACTCACCGAAAGGATTATTAGGAACACCTGTTCAATTTCTCATTAATGCAATTATCTAATCAACCAATCACATGGCAGTTGCTTCAATGCATTTAGGGGTGTGGTCCTGGTCAAGACAATCTCCTGAACTCCAAACTGAATGTCAGAATGGGAAAGAAAGGTGATTTAAGCAATTTTGAGCGTGGCATGGTTGTTGGTGCCAGACGGGCCGGTCTGAGTATTTGACAATCTGCTCAGTTACTGGGATTTTCACGCACAACCATTTCTAGGATTTACAAAGAATGGTGTGAAAAGGGAAAAACATCCAGTATGCGGCAGTCCTGTGGGCGAAAATGCCTTGTTGATGCTAGAGGTCAGAGAAGAATGGGCCGACTGATTCAAGCTGATAGAAGAGCAACTTTGACTGAAATAACCACTCGTTACAACCGAGGTATGCAGCAAAGCATTTGTGAAGCCACAACACGCACAACCTTGAGGCGGATGGGCTACAACAGCAGAAGACCCCACCGGGTACCACTCATCTCCACTACAAATAGGAAAAGAGGCTACAATTTGCACAAGCTCACCAAAATTGGACAGTTGAAGGCTGGAAAAATGTTGCCTGGTCTGATGAGTCTCGATTTCTGTTGAGAAATTCAGATGGTAGAGTCAGAATTTGGCGTAAACAGAATGAGAACATGGATCCATCATGCCTTGTTACCACTGTGCAGGCTGGTGGTGGTGGTGTAATGGTGTGGGGGATGTTTTCTTGGCACACTTTAGGCCCCTTAGTGCCAATTGGGCATCGTTTAAATGCCACGGCCTACCTGAGCATTGTTTCTGACCATGTCCATTCCTTTATGACCACCATGTACCCATCCTCTGATGGCTACTTCCAGCAGGATAATGCACCATGTCACAAAGCTCGAATCATTTCAAATTGGTTTCTTGAACATGACAATGAGTTCACTGTACTAAAATGGCCCCCACAGTCACCAGATCTCAACCCAATAGAGCATCTTTGGGATGTGGTGGAACGGGAGCTTCGTGCCCTGGATGTGCATCCCACAAATCTCCATCAACTGCAAGATGCTATCCTATCAATATGGGACAACATTTCTAAAGAACGCTTTCAGCACCTTGTTGAATCAATGCCACGTAGAATTAAGGCAGTTCTGAAGGCGAAAAGGGGTCAAACACAGTATTACTATGGTGTTCCTAATAATCTTTTAGGTGAGTGTATGTGCCTTAAAATGTTCAATTGCAGCTGTAACTTCAGCATTTAACCAGCACACTTTTTGTCCTTTCCACAAGGTTTTCTATTCCTGCCTCACGTTCATTCTCTGTACAGAAGAATACATGCTTTAGTAAACTCTAACTATATGAGAGCTCATGTACTTACAATGGTGGTCATATTCTGATTTAAACCTCAGGTACCTTGAGGAACTTCAGTGGTTTCTCGATGGGCATCTTCTGAACACCTGTAGGAAATCAGTTATAGACAGATCAGAAACTCAGATGTAACTCAAACCTGCATCTAGAACTTAAAACTGGTTATACATCTGATATCTAAAAATTACATTTCAAATGACATTCAAAACATTATTCTGGAGATGGAATGTTGTGTTAAACATCTCCTTTTTAAAGTTTTTGACCAACATGAACATGATAAACTTATTGGTTTGGTACTGATTCCATTAATTTTGTTCTAGAATTTTTTTTATTTATAATAATATCTGATTATTGATAACTGATTTTTACAATTAATGGCAAAAGGAATGTTTAGAAATGTAATCTGATATTATCTACTGACACACTATAGCAGGGTTCACCAATCTCGGTCCTGGAGGGCCGCTGTCCTGCAGAGTTTAGCTCCAACCAGCTCCAACACACCTGGTTGAAAGTTTCTAGTATGCCTAGTGAGACCTTGATTATCTGGTTCAGGTGTGTTTAATTGGGGTTGGAGCTAAACACTGCAGGACAGCGGCCCTCCAGGACTGAGATTGGTGAACCCTGCACTATAGTATGATATATATATATATATATATATATATATATATATATATATATATATATATATATACACATACACTACGAACAAAATTCTAAACGCTTTTGTTTTTGCCCCCATTTTTCATGAGCTGAACTAAAAGTTAAGACTTTTTCTATGTACACAAAAGGCCTATTTCTCTCAAATATTGTTCACAAATCTGTCTAAATCTGTGTTAGAGAGCACTTCTCCTTTGCCGAGATAATCCATCCACCTCACAGGTGTGGCATATCAAGATACTGATTAGACAGCATGATTATTGCACAGGTGTGCCTTAGGCTGGCCACAATAAAAGGCCACTCTAAAATGTGCAGTTTTGTGTGGTGTCGGGGGGTGTGGGGTGTGGGGTGTCGGGGGGTGTCGGGGGGGGTCGGGGGTCTGGAAACAAGTCATTATCTGGTGTGACCATCATTTGCCTCACGCAGTACAACACATCTCCTTCGCATAGAGTTGATCAGGTTGTTGATTGTGGCCTGTGGAATGTTGGTCCACTCCTCTTCAATGGCTGTGTGAAGTTGCTGGATATTGGCAGGACCTGGAACATGCTGTCGTATACGCCGATTCAGAGCATCCCAAACATGCTCAATGGGTGACATGTCCGGTGAGTATGGTGGCCATGCAAGAACTGGGATGTTTTCAGCTTCCAGGAATTGTGTACAGATCTTTGCAGAATCATGCTGCAACATGAGGTGATGGTCGTGGATGAATGGCACAACAATGGGCCTTAGGATCTCATCAAGGTATCTCTGTGCATTCAAAGTGCCATCAATAAAATGCACCTGCGTTCGTTGTCCATAACATACGCCTGCACATACCATAACCCCACCATGGGCCACTCGATCCACAATGTTGACATCAGCAAACCTGTCTGCCATCTGCCCTGTACAGTGAAAACCGGGATTCATCCGCAAAGAGAACACCTCTCCAAAGTGCCAGACGCCATCGAATGTGAGCATTTGCCCACGCAGGTCGTTTACAACAACCAACTGCAGGTCGAGACCCCGATGAGGACGATGAGCATGCAGATGAGCTTCCCTGAGACGGTTTTTGACAGTTTGTGCAGAAATTCTTTGGTTATGCAAACCGATTGTTGCAGCAGCTGTCCGGGTGGCTGGCCTCAGACGGTGTTGGAGGTGAAGATGCTGGATGTGGAAGTCCTGGGCTGGTGTGGTTACACGTGGTCTGCAGTTGTGAGGGCGGTTGTATGTACTGCCAAATTCTCTGAAAAGCCTTTGGAGACGGCTTATGGTAGAGAAATGAACATTCAATTCACGGGCAACAGCAGGTGGACATTCCCTCAAAACTTGCGACATCTGTGGCATTGTGCTGTGTGATAAAACTGCACATTTTAGAGTGGCCTTTTATTGTGGCCAGCCTAAGGCACACCTGTGCAATAATCATGCTGTCTAATCAGTATCTTGATATGCAACACCTGTGAGGTGGATGGATTAACTCGGCAAAGGAGAAGTGCTCACTAACACAGATTTAGACAGATTTTTGAACAATATTTGAGAGAAATAGGCATTTTGGGTACATAGAAGAAGTCTTAGAACTTTGAGTTAGATCTATAATTTTGTTCAGTGTATATAACTGGCTTAAAACCATTTTTCTTTGGTGAAAATACTAACGTAAAATTGCTGGGTACACACCAAAAGATAATCAGGCTGATTTTGGGCCGATTTCCCCCTTCTGACAATCCTAGCTGTGTCCCGATTATCTTGATGGTTATAGATTATCTTATCAGATTTTCCCTTGGTGTGAGGTGTGTTAAGATTGTCCGAACCTGATCGGAAGAACGTCGGAGCCGCCCTGATCGCGAATCGCAAATATTCAACATGTTGAATATTTACGATCAGAAATCCTGAAATGTGGGGGGAAGCCCAAGGACAAAAGCGTGCATGCTCTGGAGATTATCACGTGAAAGGAAACAATATCCAATCAGAAAGTGAGATGAAGGAAGACGGAAGCATAACAAACGCAGTCATGGCGCAGCACAAAGTGAAATTGATGTGGACAGCAGAGATGGAGGATCAGCTTGTTGATTTGTGGCACAAATGTTTACACAACGTGTTGTGTAAAACTTTTCCAAACACTATCATTGCAATTTCTTCCTGCATATCGTCCGCCATGCTTATTCTGAGGTCTCTAGAGTGTTAACAGTCGAGACTCTGATTGCATGGTCTTTAGGGTTGGGTATCTAGAACCGGTTCCAAAATGCCAAAAACCGGGGATTCAATAAGACGTGCGCACTTCAATTCCGCTTATCGATTCCTTACTTTGGTGATGCTCACATGCGCGAGGTGAATGGCAGTGAGCATTTGTTTACAGTTGTATTGATCTGCCAGGACCTGCCTGCCACACATGCGCTGTACGTTATATTTACGATGGCGGAGCGCAGCAGACGTTCAAAAGTTTGGTTAAGCTTTTCAAAAAAAGATGAAAATACAGCGAATTGTATCACATGCAAGAAAGACATTTCATGCAAGGGAGGAAGCTCCTCCAATATGATGAAACATTTGCTGCAACACAGGGTCAATTTGAAGGAATGCAGCGCATTTGATTCGGTGCGATCTCTCAACAGCAGTACCACAGGTTTCCACACACCAGATAAAGCTACTAGCAGCAGCAATAGCAGTCTCTCACACTCAGGTACAAAACTAGAGCCGCATAATTCTGGATAAAATGAGAACCAGTTTTGTTTAAAATAGAGATCATGAATAAATACATCAGACAATTAATACGAGTCGAGTCTATAATTCCTTAAAGTGTTATATATATACAGTATATTGTAAATTAAGATGCATTGTCACAGTTTTACTGGTAATAGCCTAAATGTAACAAGAATAAAAGGTAGAAAAAAGTATTTGCTCTCTTTTTTCTCTCCAATAAATATTGGAATCGAAACCAAGAATCGTTAAGAACCGGATTCGATAAGCAGAATCGGATTCGTTAAAATTTAAACGATACCCAACCCTCACTGTCTTTTCACATCATGGCACACCATACACTATAGGAGCAAAACGGTTAAATCTAGGATTTTTTGTCCTCATGTTTGTGGTCTATCACATTTTGAAAATCTTATAAGATGTAAAAAATCTTTTGGTGTGTACCCAGCATTAGTTGACACATACCAACATTACTGGAGACGCCTGAAGCTCCAGCAGGAACATCACCTTCAGAACCGCTTTCATCAGGATCACTGGCATCAGAGTCCGTCATACTGATCTCATCTTAAAGAAAAAGAGACATTTAAAACAAGAACATCTTCAGTTTAACCTGTATTCAGAAGTCATTTATGAAACATGACAAATGGCACCGTTTAATAATAATAATCATATTAATAACAACTATAATACTTCACTAAGATCACTATTATTAGAATTATCGCCTAGACAGTGATATACTAATACTGTCAATGAAAAATTAATATTTTATAATGAGTATATTATTTTACAATAAGAGGTTATAATACTTTCTTAATTTCTTCACTTAAGCTGTTATACTGGCAGAAACCTGCAGTTTAAGTGAAAACAGGTTTATAAACGCATCTTATTGCAAAATTGTATTACCACAAAAAATGTGGATATAATGCGAATGTGAAAATAGAGAGTAACTGGTGCTGGTTGCGTTCCCAAATGCATGTCAAACTTATGGCACATGCAGAGATGGAGTTCACTGCATTCATTCCCTGTGAAACGAGGCATGGAAAAAGCCAGATCATGAGCTGATCGAGCGAGCAAAGTGTGCTCTTCAGTTTGAAACACGCAGCACAACAGACTACAGACTTACTTTCTTATCGTCTTTTGCGATTTGATAAGGGCATTAAGCCATTTTGTGCTTTTGATTTTAATATGTTTGAGAGATGCTTTGCCAAAGCAATTGCGCAAAAAACAAAGACAATTTATGTTATTATGAGGCGTCAAAATATTTTCGGTTCTTTTGGTTCAAACTGTGGAGGGATAGATTAGACTGTGGTGGGTCACTAGAGTAAAGGTAATTAATGGTAACACTATGAATTTTACTCCTCCCAAAAATGCCAAATAATAAACAGGTGAGAGCGTATTTTAGGCTATATGACACGATATAGTGAGATATGACAGCGCTTCTGCAACACGCATCACTGCAGATGAGTAGCTGAGGATCTCTTCAGCATGCTGATGCACAAAATACAAACTAAAAATAAATTAAAGTAAGTCGCAGATGCTCAACACACAGTCATCTTCATTAAAAGTAGTGAGAATAAATGATTTTACCAGTGCTGATGCTACTCTCTCTCCTATTGATCTTAAAATTAGCTGATACAAAAAATGCTGCTCATAGCGGTAGCTTTCGATGACGTGAACACCGTTAAATCTGATATAGCGCGGGAAATGAAGATCGGATTTATGTCTGTTTTGTGCAGACACATTTATGTGGCCAAGTGTAAATGGAATTGTTTTGACCAGGTGTAAAACAGCCCCAAAGATGATGTGAAAAAGTTCTTACTAGACTAGCATTTCCTAAAATGATGCAATGCTCTTTTTATTACCATCTCAACACAGTCTTGATCCTCCAATGATGATTGTTCCTTCTCAGGGCTCACCTGAAAGCAAGGCAAAGAAAGAAAAAATAAACATCTATTAGATACAAAGGATTCAGAGATTCTCCAAATGAAGCAGCACAGATACTTGACTCCATTTACACTGACTGATCACTGTCATAAAACATAAAATTAAAACAATTTCACATTAGCAATGATATACTTGAGCAAAAGAAGGCTGATGACGCCAAACTAATTCAGGTATGATGGGACATTTCAAACAGTGACTTAAGATTTAAAACACTGTGACATAAGTTGTAATCAAGTATAAAGTTAAAACCCTATAAATATATGGTCATAACCAATCAGGGATGCATGAAAATAATGCTCATTATTAATGTTATCATTGTCAATCCGATAAGAAAATTAGGCCGCTATATTAACACTAATAAATAATGGATTACTTCCTTCAGCTTCAGATGTGCGCTGTTCACCATGATGGTTTTGAAATGTTTGAATCACAAATCTGTGAAATCAGCGCATTGTTACAGGGAGAGTTCGCTTGTGGAATTGTAAGTTGTAATATTTTTTATTTTTGTTATATATCTGATTTATCTCATATAGGATGCATTTGGCTGAGTTAATGAGTGCTGCAGTAAACACTTCACTGTAGGCCTACCGGTGGTCAGCAAAACATTAATTATGATTGGGACTGTCATATATACATAACACTATAATGAGCAAACTATTGCATTAAAAACGTCGTGAATTCTTTGGGTTTAGTTGCTGTGTTTCAGCGTGTTGTCCTGGGAGGAGCGCATCCACAACAGGAGTTTCACTATGTAATAGTTGATTACTATTAATAATAGCTCAAGTTAATCTGTGCATGATTTTGTGCAAGTATAAGTTGTAATATTGTGTTTATTTTGTATAAATATCTAATTTATCATATATAGGTTGTGTTCCGTTGAGCTAAAACCATCTAACAAAGCCTCAGTTTAGGGGTGTTCCTTCAGCTCTTTAGGCCATTTCATTTTAAGTTTAATGTTGTCTAATAACTTGTTTGCATTTTAATTTCATTTGATTTATTATTATTATTATTAAGGCAATAGATGTTTTGGTAAAACTTCACAATACATATGTTATTGCATTAACTAACATGAACTAACAGAGAGAAGAACTTTTGTTAATGTGAGTTAATAAAATATGTGAGTTCATGTTCGTTCACAGTGTATTAAATTAACAGATTCAACACTGGATCCTAAAATGTCTTGGAAAATGTTGAGATTAACGTTAAGTAAGATAAACATTAAGTAAATCATGTAGAAGTATTGTTCATTCATTGTTAGTTCATGTTAACTAATACTAACAAGATGAAACCTTTTTATAAAGTATTGCCATTTTTTTATAAAGAAAGTTGGAAATATGAATGTAAAATTCATTTTAGAAGCTAAGAAACCTTACACTGGTTCAAACTAGGCCACTGTACTGTATATGTTTGATTTATGTTGAAGTGTTTGGGACATTGGCTTTAAATGATGTGCGTTTCGTTTTTGTAATCAGGCTTTCAAAGTATATCAAATTTTGGATTTAGATTCATCGGCTAATATATCAGATATCGGCTTTCGAATATAAAGAATGATCAGTTATCGAAATCGGCCCAAATGTTCATATCGCTGTATCCCTAATTTGATTTCCAAAAAAACAATACCTTCTGTACATCTCTGACTTCTGACTGGGACGGGGACGGACTCTTCATTTCGAGAGTGGAGGGTTCAACCTCACAGAGAGTCTACAAAACATAACATTAGACATGAAACAGTGGTGTAAATATGTGAACACTAGATCTCACAGATGTCTCTGCTTCGTTTGCTCGTTCTCTTCCAGCACAACTCTCACTTACTTTGTCTAGTCCCACAGTAAGAGCAGCACAATCACTGCCTGATGACCACTGGCTCTTATGGCTCATCTGAGAATATGAAATTAAGCGTTACATACAGAAACACTTCACCTAAGAGTTTAAAAAAAGCATTATAAATGGAATATATAAAGGATAATGTACAGTCAGTCAGTAATTAATACAAAATAAACTGACAGGATAATAAGGGTCCTGATACACAGCTACCTATCAATAAATATTTGCACATGAAATACTGATTTGAGATAATATACAAGATTACAAAATAGTTAAAGTTTTCAAATCAATATTTCAATATTTAAATGCTACCACAAGGTAATGTTCACGGCTTTTATGCATCACATTACATGTGTTTTCATTCCAGTGTGTCAGGTTGTTTGTAGCTTTACACCAGTTTTATGAGGACACTAGATTTATGAGGACATCATAAGAGCATGTTCCTGATGTTTGACTTGACTGAAGAATCTCAGTGTGTTGTGTAAGTTTAACAGAATCCTGGTCTATGAGGACACTAGATTTATGAGGACATCATAAGAACATGATCCTGATGTTTGACTTTGACTGGGTGTGTTGTGTAAGTTTAACAGAATCCTGGTCTATGAGGACACTAGATTTATGAGGACATCATAAGAGCATGATCCTGATGTTTGACTTGACTGAAGAATCTCAGTGTGTTGTGTAAGTTTAACAGAATCCTGGTCTATGAGGACACTAGATTTATGAGGACATCATAAGAACATGATCCTGATGTTTGACTTTGACTGAGTGTGTTGTGTAAGTTTAACAGAATACTGGTCTATGAGGACACTAGTTTTACTGGGACACTAGTAACTAGATACATTTGGACGGCACCGAGTTCAAGTGTGTGTATGTATGAGAGTGATACGAGACATTGCGCCTGTGCTAGATGTACAGTAAGTGATCGTGACTCACTTCTTACACACACAATCATAATTCAGGGACTGATAACTGTGGCAAATAATCTGTTTCTGAGGAAACAGAGTTATTACATTAACTTATTGGATACCTTTAGAGTTGCTGTATCTTGTTCAGGTTTCATCTGATTCTTCAGAGTTATCATCTGAAAAAAAAAAAGTAGTAAAAATATATAAAAAAGACAAATAAATACTAATTTTAGTATCACTTATTGAAAGCCAAACAGAGGTAGCTTTTTTTAACAACTTCTTCAATGATTATATTTAATCTGACAAGCACAAATAGTTTTCGCTATTGGTATTAGCCACAATGAGCTGTGAATTATGGGTTATCAGTATCGATCCTAATATTCCATATGTGTGTCCCGGTAAAACTAGTGTCCTCATAGACCAGGATTCTGTCAAACTTACACAACACACTGAGATTCTCCTGTCAAGTTAAACATCAGGAACATGCTCTTATAATGATGTCCTCATAAAACGGTGTCCTCATAAAACAGGTGTAAGACACACACACACTTGACACACTGTAATGAACATGCATGTAATGTGATGCATTAAAGCCATGAACATTAACTTGTAGGGCTGCACAATGTATTGCTTTATCATTCATACCCATCTGTGGTAGTGACATTGCAGTATAGGCCTCTGTAAAGTCAGGCTATGTAAAGACTATGGCGTGTTATTTTACAGTTGATTACTCAAGTTCTGTAGCTAAATGCTGTTAGACTTACCTGGAATATATGAGGCATTGTTTATTTCACATCTTTGTTAATTTTTTTTATCTCTGCTTGCAATTTATTATTTTCTATGCAGATGCAAACCCCTACAAAATCACACCAATCATTCTAGAATGATTAATTATTTCCAAATAGAGCTATTCAATTCATTTAGTGAAATTGCTTTTCATATTGAAAAACTTTTGTTAATGTGAGTTAATAAAATATGCGAATTCATGTTCGTTCACAGTGTATTAAATTAACAGATACAACACTGGATCCTAAAATGTCTTGGAAAATGTTGAGATTAACGTTAAGTAAGATAAACATTAAGTAAATCCTGTAGAAGTATTGTTCATTCATTGTTAGTTCATGTTAACTAATACTAACAAGATGAAACCTTTTTGTAAAGTGTTGTCATTTTTTTATAAAGAAAGTTGGAAATATGAATGTAAAATTCATTTTAAAAGTTAAGGAATCTTACACTGGTTCAAACTAGGCCACTGTACTGTATATGTTTGATTTATGTTGAAGTGTTTGGGACATTGGCTTTAAATGATGTGCGTTTCGTTTTTGTAATCAGGCTTTCAAAGTATATCAAATTTTGGATTTAGATTCATCGGCTAATATATCAGATATCGGCTTTCGAATATAAAGAATGATCAGTTATCGAAATCGGCCCAAATGTTCATATCGCTGTATCCCTAATTTGATTTCCAAAAAAACAATACCTTCTGTACATCTCTGACTTCTGACTGGGACGGGGACGGACTCTTCATTTCGAGAGTGGAGGGTTCAACCTCACTGAGAGTCTACAAAACATAACATTAGACATGAAACAGTGGTGTAAATATGTGAACACTAGATCTCACAGATGTCTCTGCTTCGTTTGCTCGTTCTCTTCCAGCACAACTCTCACTTACTTTGTCTAGTCCCACAGTAAGAGCAGCACAGAATATGAAATTAAGCGTTACATACAGAAACACTTCACCTAAGAGTTTAAAAAAAGCATTATAAATGGAATATATAAAGGATAATGTACAGTCAGTCAGTAATTAATACAAAATAAACTGACAGGATAATAAGGGTCCTGATACACAGCTACCTATCAATAAATATTTGCACATGAAATACTGATTTGAGATAATATACAAGATTACAAAATAGTTAAAGTTTTCAAATCAATATTTCAATATTTAAATGCTACCACAAGGTAATGTTCACGGCTTTTATGCATCACATTACATGTGTTTTCATTCCAGTGTGTCAGGTTGTGTGTAGCTTTACACCAGTTTTATGAGGACACCGTTTTATGAGGAGATCATAAGAGCATGTTCCTGATGTTTGACTTGACTGAAGAATCTCAGTGTGTTGTGTAAGTTTAACAGAATCCTGGTCTATGAGGACACTAGATTTATGAGGACATCATAAGAACATGATCCTGATGTTTGACTTTGACTGAGTGTGTTGTGTAAGTTTAACAGAATCCTGGTCTATGAGGACACTAGATTTATGAGGACATCATAAGAACATGATCCTGATGTTTGACTTGACTGAAGAATCTCAGTGTGTTGTGTAAGTTTAACAGAATCCTGGTCTATGAGGACACTAGATTTATGAGGACATCATAAGAACATGATCCTGATGTTTGACTTTGACTGAGTGTGTTGTGTAAGTTTAACAGAATCCTGGTCTATGAGGACACTAGATTTATGAGGACATCATAAGAGCATGATCCTGATGTTTGACTTGACTGAAGAATCTCAGTGTGTTGTGTAAGTTTAACAGAATACTGGTCTATGAGGACACTAGTTTTACTGGGACACTAGTAACTAGATACATTTGGACGGCACTGAGTTCAAGTGTGTGTATGTATGAGAGTGATACGAGACATTGCGCCTGTGCTAGATGTACAGTAAGTGATCGTGACTCACTTCTTACACACACAATCATAATTCAGGGACTGATAACTGTGGCAAATAATCTGTTTCTGAGGAACACTGGTCGCATGGCACTGCTTAAGCATGGAAACCCTGAACTCACCTTTATAATGATTGCTGAATCTGCCCTGGAGCTCATCTTTGTCTGTAAACGGCATGTCCTCTTCCAGATCTTGATCTTCTCCTTCACTGACTCACTTCAGCCATCATCCCATGTGTCTGCGCGCATAGAAAAAGACTCTCATTAATCACGACCATTGCATTTCATTTGACATATTATTCAAAAAGCTTGTTTTAAATAAATTGATCAATTATGGTAAACAGCATTCAAGTTATTTTAATACTTTATTATTATATGATATTTAAGGAATATGTTAATTGATAATAACTATTCATTCATAGATTTCATTCACAATTGATACATTATAGGCAATAATAGTGACAGTATTAATAAGACTGAATCAGACTGACAGTTCTAATAATATTCAGAGTATATTTCATTATAGTCAGGAGTAATATGAGCACATATTTGTGTCTTAATGTGTTTAAAGCAAGCATAACTGTAGTAATATTAACAGTAGCATATCAGGATACTGTACTGGGTGAAATAGCCTCCCCTTCACATACTGTAGTCATGACAACGCGTTATTATGATGGCTAGACTATTTTATGAGATCAGAAAAGGTAGCAGTTACAAATATAGTGCAATCGAAAACGAGTTTAAAATGACAAGCATCGCTGATTCCCTCATGTCAGTCTGTAAACAGAATCACTATAGGTCCGCTAGCACCGTTAGCATCACGCGCTAGCTGCTTTCTAACTGTAAAACGAGCAGCGAAGAGCATACAGAACATGCACAAACAAGCCAACCGGACCCACATGCTATTAGAGAAGCAATTAAACAACGTTATAACTTACCTTTTGGATAACACTTGCTTTCATCAGGTCCACAGATGTCTTCTCAGGTGCAGAGTTTGTCCAGTCCAAACAGGAAATGACGTGACGACGAATGACTACACCTCTGATTACGTTGTACTTATCATAATATAAACGGGATTTTATTTATTTATTTATCATATATTTAATACAAAATTAATAAATTACAGGCAAAAATACTTAAATAATTAGTCTTTTGCATTAAGTTGCTACACATTTTAAAGCTGATTGAAGCTCCGCCCACTGGCGCCATCTTGTTTTCGCGATCTCCCGCCTACCGGTACCGATCTGACCAATCACTAAAGCTGATTGAAGCTCCGCCCACTGGCGCCATCTTGTTTTCGCGATTTCCCGCCTACCGGTACCGATCTGACCAATCACAGGCCCCAAAGAATACACTTGTGTAAAAGATGCAAATTTTTGATGACGCGGGTGTAATACCAGGACCTGGCTACAGGGGCGCACTCTCGAAATCAGGGATACACTGTGTATGGTAAAATTTCAGGGTTTTGTGGTATGTAAGGACATGGCGCCAAACTTTGAGAGGGAGCTTCTGGAACGTAGTAAATGACATCTACGCTGTCGGATTTATGAGGACATGGCCTCTGTCCTCATAAACCCAAATGTCCCCATAGTGCTGGTGCGTATTCAGGTCAAAAGTCCTCGTAAACCACAAAAACAAACACACACACACACACACACACACACACACACACACACACCCCCTTTAATGACATGCTCTGTAGATGCAGAGACATAAACAAATATGTTTGACTGAAGATATGGAGAGACACTTGTTCATTATTAACATTTTAAATGCTTTACACTCTACAGCTTACGCACTGGTGACTAGTTATGCATTTATCATTAAAATTGAAAAACCACTAAGTATTCTGTGGTGCATTAAAGAGTTAAAGATCTTACAGAAACACTGATGGTAATTTGCTAATTTTTCTCTGTGAAAAATGCATTGCATTACAGTTGGCTGAGTTATGGAACATTTGCCACAATCACAATGCTAAAAAAATATTGAAATATTTTGTTATACTGTGACAAAGCATAAAAACCTGTGATTAACTTCCTGTGTGAAAATGCACTTGATAACTCACCAAGATTCAGCTGAAGAATCTTTGCAGAGAAGATTCTCAGCATCCTGGGAGGTTCCATGCGATTATCCCTGTGCCTTGAAGGTGAGCCAAAACAAACATTCTTCAAGATGTGAAGAAAAGAAAAGAGGGAAGCTATGTCATCCAGTTGTTGTTATGCAAATACAGTCTGCGCTTCCAGATGTGTATTTTTCAGCCCCTTGTCCCCTGTGAAGGCGTGTTGGGCCCTCAGGGAATGTAAAAACCAATATAATCGCTAAACTTAGTTGAGTCCAGCTGTTCCCAGTTGTGCTCATCCTGAGGAAGAACTTAGCACAGTGAGTAAAACAAATTTAACATGACAAACAGTCCATGCAAGAGAGATAGAAATAACATCACTATTTAAAGATTTGCTAGAACATCAAACAAATATTATTTTGGATCACTGTATTAAATATACTTGTATTAAAATTAAAAGAGTCTTCAGTTTCATTTTGCCGAGTACATTGCCTTTAATATGGTCTATGCAGAATCATGAAGAACTTCAAGTTCCATTAACAATTGTTTAAGTACCATTAAACAATAAATATTTAACGATAAAGTTAGTAATATAACAAAGAAATTCAAATTCCACTGCCAAATTCGGAGAGAATTTTGCTAAATAAATTTTGAACAACAACCAGTAACCAGTGTTGGCTAAGTTACTCTAAAAAAGTAATTGGATCGTCACACCCACAGACCGTTGGCTGAATGTCTGTCTGATACATATGGCTCTCAAATTTGGAATCACTTCAGGAGTTTCGAAGTCATCATCTGATTGGATGAATTCTACAGGATTTCCCGGAGAGGATGTACAATATAGTTCTCTCTCATACAGATATGACCTTGACATATGGCTTGGCTGCCAGTCTGAGAGCCTTGGCTGTGAGGCGGTGAGGTTGGATGGCACACTATGGTACCCTAGCATGCATCTGGAAAAGTAGAATGTGCAGGGGGTGTGGCATGGATGTTGTGTGTGGCACCTAGGGGTGTTTAGGGCACCGCTGGCATCATGACTATTTATCAAGCCCAGATGTCACACCCAAGTAACAGCTGCACTGGCTGGGGGCAGTGAGAGACTGCCTTCCTCATCCAGCAGACCTGCCAGAGGCCACCACATCCAACACAGTGCACAGCAGAGAGTCTTCAGAAGAGCCACTGATTAACAAAATAAACACAGTTAAAGTTCTGTTAGAAAATGATTTGTGCAGACATGGCTCTGTCATACACAGGAAACTGGCTCACATAAAAAACCTGGAGTGTACTATACTCTCAATTTGACCTATGTTTTAAATCAATATTCATGTTCACACCTGGGCTGTCTATCCTGCCAAAAAACGCAGGTCTTAAGCGTTGGTTTACTTATTGACCAACAGCAGTCAGCTTATAGCAACAAAAAAAGAAGAAGAAAAAAGTAAGAATCAAATAAAAAAAGTTAGGTATCAAAAAGCATGAAACAGAGGAAATATAAATCAATCAATCAATCAATCAATCAATTTGAAAAATAGTATTTAGTTATGCAATTGCAGATGATCTGAAGGTGGTGTTGACAGAAGGAAAAGCCAGAAGATTATAAGCAAAATTTTATTAAAGCCAAAATTATATTTAGCATCCCATTCATGCTTGGGATTTAGCATCCCATTCCCATCCCATTGGGATTTAGCAACCCATTCATTCATTCATAGCCTGCCTTGTCTTGTCTTTAACGTGGTGTACATATAATCATTTGAAGCGTATTGCATGTTTTATACGCAGCGAAAATAGCCTGTATTTGACCGAAATTCAAGCAAGCTGACAATCTATAGTGTGTTGAATGTTTGGTTGTCAATGAATGGGATGCTAATATAATTTCGGCTTTAATAAGATTTTCTCAATAAATAGGCAAGAATAAACCTGGTCTCCTCCATGATTCCTTTTCTTTCTGACAACAAAGCACTTGAATGCAATGAGCTCCTAAACTGAGTAAATTTCTGATAGCATGTGAAGGCAGCATTAGTTCCTGTGTGCCTTGGTTGGTCTTCTGTGTGCTTATTTGTTTCCATGACAACCTATTGTGTTCACCTGTGTCTTGTTTAGCTCCATGTTTGGTCTATTTAAACCCTCAGTTCAGTTCTTTGTCTGGAGTCTTTAATGTTTAAGGTTGGTTGTGTTAGTTCTCCTGCGGTTTTCTCTATGCCTACAGTGCCTGTTTGTATTGGGTTTGTTTTTTATTTGTCTAATAAAGACTGACTGCTGCACATAGATCTTCCACTTGACTTTATTGGAACCTTATTGGACATTATTTTACATAAAGATGCTGAGTTTATGCCAGAGGTTAAGTCACTTGACCTGATTGATCCTGAGATTCAAAGGGCCTTTCTTTTACATTTTTTCCTAAGAAATAATTGTTCCTCCTCACAGACTCTCAAATATGTCCTTGGCTAAGACTGACCATTGATCGTTCTTTCACAAGATTAACATCTGAGAACATAATAAATATTTTACCACATATACATATAAACACAAATGTCCCATATGGCTCCTCCTGATCATGGGAAGGTAATATGGGGATTTCATATGCAATCCTCTTTTCTCACATAGACAGATACACATTCGCATTCACCCCTTTCCAGACGGGCAGCACAGACGTACATCCCCTCCCCCGTCCTGAGGTATAAGACCTCCGACAGCACTTTTACCTCACCTAATCGCTCCCCCTTCCCAGGCCCACTCAGTCCCCACCTCACACTGACCATTCCCAATGGACGAGAGGGCACTTTGCCAGCTGAACCCTGAGAAGGTTTTAGGACGACAGAGAAGCTCAGGAGATTTGTCCATAGCCACTTTCATGTGTGTCCACGTCAGTGGTCGCTGGAGCCCCTCGTATGTGGGCCTGGATGGAGTGAGAGGCAGCTGTAGGCAGAGATGACACATGAGATCAGTCAGAGCAGCTGTAGCCACAGTCAAAGGTGTGCAGGACAGCTTTATCTGTTTCAGATGGGGAAACATACGGCCAGAAATGTCCATTCTGGTTCACCTAACAGCATTCAAGTGGCTAATGTGGTCCCAGATTGATGGATGACAAGAAAAGCAGGATACACCTACATTAAAGTGTTGACCTACAAACGGTTCTATATCTATCTATCTATCTATCTATCTATCTATCTATCTATCTATCTATCTATCTATCTATCTATCTATCTATCTATCTATCTATCTATCTATCTATCTATCTATCTATCTATCTATCTATCTATCTATCTATCTATCTATCTATCTATCAGAATGTGAAATAATAATACTTCAAGAATTAAATATGACAAAAGAGTAAAGGAATGTTTATGAGCATTTTCAGGCATGCTGACACCGTAACACGAAATGTTTATTATCATTAAATATCAGCTTTTCTCTGTAACTTCACAAGTTTCTCACCTAGTTTCTTGGTGTAACAGACTTTTTCAAGCAAACCCATGTGTATGCAGTGTCCCAAGTGTTGTGTGGAAACTATGGTCTCCCTCTG
This sequence comes from Leuciscus leuciscus, assembly GCF_965113295.1. NCBI lineage: Eukaryota > Metazoa > Chordata > Actinopteri > Cypriniformes > Leuciscidae > Leuciscus > Leuciscus leuciscus. Next base: position 10,104,608 of record NC_138746.1, read on the forward strand.
CATGGACAGCTGATGGAGGGATGGGGAGGGGGTGACTGCCAGGCATGCTTTCCTGTGGGTTTAAACAGGCCTTTCCCCACCTGTGTCATAGCACAGGACTGTGGCCTTACCTCTGCTGTACCTCGGTCCACCATCTGGAACAGTCACCCTGGGCAGGGGGCTGAACTGAGTCCACAGCCTAGGGCCGACGACTCACAAAACAGCTTTAGCACTTTGTCCAGTGGGATCAAGAAATAGTCCATTTCAGCGATGCCCAGGTGATACCTGGCCAAACACTGAGGACCACAGCAGCTGTGGTTAACATGTTATGCTTTGAAAAGTGCAGAGTTCTGATGTGAGAATTACCCTGGGTCCTTATGTATTTAATGAAGAGAAAAGGAAATGAGACGGAAAACCTAAATTTAAGATTTTTGTTTTGCAGTTTTTTTTATTCGCAGGTGTACATTTTCAAATCTCTTAGTGCTAATATCACAACAAATCATCAAAAGTGCACTTTTTTCAAACATTTGAGCATATTTTCAATTGTGTTAGTACAATAGCCTACATAAAATCACAAAGTATCGTTTTCACAACACAAAATAAGTGTTTCACCTACATAATGTATCATTCACAGTAGGCCTAACTGCCTTTCATAAAGCTCTCACTATATCAAACTTTTGACTTCTTGTTCAGTTTAATACATTTGTCTATTATTTAATCCAACTGATCTGAATGGTTAATCAATTAATAATTTGGTACACCTATATATTTCTATAGATATTGATTCTATAGATAGTTTATATAGAACTTGTTTGCAATTTCCGATATGTATAACCAAATTTAATAAAAAATGTTTACATAACCACCACTATGTTCAAAGTGTGTGCACACACGTGTGTGTGTGTGTGTGAGAGAGAGAGAGACAGAGAAAGTTGCAATTTGTGAACATATGCAGATAGAGTACAAAGGAGAGGAAACAGTCAATGACTTTATAACATCAGATTGATCAGAGATGCATCAGAAGGGAGACAGATGGCATCAAACACAGCATTTTACATTACAGTATGTATGCCATGTGATACTGTAAACAGATTACCATGGTTAGAGACTGCCACATTACGGTAATTCACCTTTCAACTGTAAAGATAAACTACAGAATATTCAGTCATTTAGTATACAGTGAGAACATTTACTGTATTGCCAGCAAACTCTGTTCTAGCACAAAACCTCTTAGCATAACATGCACAAGATAGATACTATTACAAACAAGTGTGATCAGTTTGGATTTTTGTACAAAGAGTTTTGAAAATGTACACCTTACTTGTGAAAATAGTACCAAAGCAATCATGCATATGCTATTTAACAGATATTTACATGATTTCCTCTCACTTTATCCTTGAGGGCAGTACTAAATAATAATAATACAAATACAATATATTAAATATACTATTGTCTATTGATACTATTGATATCCCCAGTATTGGGGATTACTAAGTAGGCTACCTTTAAAATCTTGTATTGTCAATTAGTGTTATGAATTGTCACTTTATTTTCTCTAAGCTATCTTTTACAAACATATAAGGAGAATAAGTAAGTAAGTAAGTAAGTAAGTAAGTAAATAAATAAATAAATAAGATTAGAAACTTGTCCTCATAGCAACAAATTATTTCAGTCTTCACAGTTTATGTGTTACAGTTCCAAATCTGACCACAAGGCCGTAGTGGGAAGTGTTTTTTGGAAAAGGGTCCAGAGTCCAGACACATGCAACTGTATGTATCAGATTTTAGCTCTACTTTTTTCAGCACAATAATAAAAGGCAGTTTATAGTTTATAGTATTGAAATAACTATTATAATTTTCCTTTTGCTCACCATGTTCACAAAAAATAGCATAAAATACAAAAACATAAGTATTACCTGCATGGTGTGTCAAAACAATTCATAGTCAACAGGATCTTTTTTTTATGCATTAAAATCTTAGCATTAGAACTTAGATATTTTAATTTAGACTGATTTCCTAATAAATCATTCATTACATTTCCTTGCACATGGACCTCTGATTAAGATCCATATTCATATCAGTGTTATTTTAGTAATTATTTATAGCCTATAGCCTACTATTATATTATTTGTCATGTAACATTTTGGATTTTCAGTTTTTATTTTAGATGTCAGTTTAGGTTTTAGCATTTTTATTACTAAAACTTTTGTAATTAGTTTGATCTAATATTTATATTTAGCTTTACATATATATTTACATATATTTATATCTAGGCCTATTTTACTTTTAGTAAACTTATTTTATTTCAGTTAGCTGCCAAGGCAACATTTATCATTTTATTTTTCATTTGACTCAGCTTTATTTCAATAAACGAAACGATTTTTATTAGTTTTAGTTTCCTTAACAATAACATCGCTAATATGTCTGCACAAGTTCAGTATAGAGCTCATTAATTAAATAGGCTATTTAACATATTTAACATATTTGAGCATATCTAGAAATGTATATTCAGAAATGCCCTTTATTTTATTATCTGATTGCTTGCATTAATTCCCACGACTTTTCCCAGATAAATTCCTGTAATTTCTTGGTTTCCCCTGACTGTGGGAATCTTGTTAATTCCAAAAGAATTCCCCTCCACGCAGAGCGCTACAGAAGAGGCGCATCTCCTGTAAACACAGCGGCTCTCGCGAGATTTCCTCGCGCCGCGCATCACACGCAGGAGCGTCTATGGAGCAGTGAGAGCGGGCGGGAGACGGACCAACCGAACCTGGCGCGGACTGTAGCAGGAGACACGGGGTGAGAGAGGGTAACCTGCCTGTGTCGTCGTTGTGGTGTGTCTGAGCGCGGTTCCCGGGGTAAGGAACTACCGCAGTCTGTCCATCATACAACCCCTCTTTTCGAGACAACACTCTAGTAGTGACCACTTGAGTCTGTGCTCTCTCTGTAGGCGTGCTTCTCCGATTATCCCATCCATCCATGCTCCATTCGAGCCTTTAAGGAGGACGCGCACGTACTCAGGGAGGGGAGGGAAGCCCACTGGTCTCCCTACAGACCCCAGCGCCAGGTAAAAAAAAACCTGCTATGACTGTAATACGAATGTTAAATGACACATTTGACGGAGCGCGTGGCTGCCTGTGACGCAGCGTCGGTTCATTACAGCCTGGGAACATTCAGTTCATATAAACAGTTGATGCTGCGGTGTGGAGGCTGTGAAGCAGGGGAATGAGCTCTGCTTATGGCCTAGCGTGTTTTACGCATAATTCCCACTTTTATCTACCGAGATATTCCCACATTCCATTGGCAAATTAATTTTAGTAACTGAAAAAGACTCGGCATAACAGAATCTCTGTATAAGTCACGATTGACGAGCACTATTATTCTTTTTAGCCAGCTTATTCATTGCTTTTGAGGTAACAGATTCGCAACTGACAGATCAAGACTCTGACAATTGGCCAGAAGGTTGTAGCTGAGGTCGTGGGTATTACACGAACTTCCACGAAGTGGAAATCCAATTTCCCTCATTGGCTTTAATGTTGATGTTTGTAGGCTAGATGTCACGCCCTCTTGTTTACATTACATTGGCACCTCCCTCAGACTCGAGCATATCTGTGAAGGACCATCTGAATGTGGGATTGTGCTGCTGCTGCTGCTGCTTAACCTTACTGATTATTCCAAACACATTTAAGCAAGTCTTGCACTGCATCATACTGCTAATTTACTCATTAAGATAACCTGTCTTTTATTGTTGGTTTTGTGCCCCACCTGTCTGTCTCGGTTAGATTTGTGGTTTCAGTCTTTTGTCACATCTATAGTGTCATTTGGCCTTATTTATCCTATTTAGGTGTACATGAATGCACAATCTATGTCATTTAGATCTGAAACAGATGAAATCTCTGTTGGTGCAAGTTGAGGTGAAATTACTGGTTTACAAACAAAGCTTGGCGGCAACACTTCCGGATTCTTCAGACACCCTGAGAAGAGCTGTTTTAGATTAGTGCTTCACTCAGATTGAGTTTAAAATGAACAAGAGTGCTGTGTGTGGTGTCGCTTATTGCACATCTGCTGGCTGTTTTTATCTTTCACTTTTATATGAAACATTTTTCAGGTTTTAAAAGAGTTGTGTTACACATTTAAGGGTGTGTATTCAACAACCTGTTACATATTCGACAGATTCAAACGCTGAATAAAGTGAAAACTGATCATATTTCTTTACTTTAACCACAAGTATAACTTTATCATTTGCTTTATGATTTAATTCCGAACAGGTATTTAGAAAGTTTGCTTGTCTGAAGAACCCAAAAGCATTGCTTGTTGTGCGGCATAACATTTCCATTTATACGTGTGTAGACTGAATCTTTGAATGTCCTGTGAGCCTTATTAAAGGAAGAATTCTTTTTAAGAAAGTCTTTAAGTAGATTATATAAAACAAGAGCAAAAGATATTATTAAATTGACCTCACATTAAGTGCTCTCCAGCTCTATGTGGAGAACGAGTAAAAGCACTCCTGAATAATGGCTGCAGCAGATTAGCAAAGGTCCTCAGAGTCCTCAGACATCCACATCCGCCAGTATTCATTCACAAATTTCTCGTTTCCTCTTCTTAGGTTTTAGATAGACCACAGCGTCTTCTCAGTTTCTGTTACAGTGTTTGCGGCTGCAGCATTGGTGTGTGACTGCAGAGAAATCTTTCATTATTCATGTCTCTCTCGTGGCAACATACAATGCTTTCATTTTACATACAAAGAAAACCTCATTGAGATGCTGAAGCTCTCAGTTACTTAAAATAAAGGTGGTTTGTCTTGTGAATCCTTAACAGCCGTGATATACAGTACTGTCCACATCAATGTGATAATATTCCTGTGAATGGGGGGGCGGCATGCTGCTAATTTTAAATACATGTTCAGATTAGGATATTTGTCGTGCTTGATAATTCTTGTGGTGCATCACAATCTTTGCATGTTAAAGTGCTGATGGTGCAAACCAAAGCCATATTACGAATTTGCTCTTTACTTGCAGCCAAAAGAAGATTCAAGAAAAATAATATTAGAAGGGCGCGTGTAAACAACTTATTTTGAACGACACTTTTGTTGGGGACTTGTGATGGGAGCTCACGGATTTCCTTTGCTTCAGGGTAACATTAGCACCGATTACTGAAATTGAAAGTGTTGCTCGGAAAGGGCTGGATTTCACCTTCAGCGGTTCTTCTCTGATTACTTGAAGAGAAAATATCCATCAGTTGCAAACTCTTTCAGGGGACGTTAGAAACTTTGGAGGGTGTCAGTTTGTGTTCCAGGTAGACATATCTATCTTTTCACCAGAACAATTTAAAGACGCAGTGCCTGGCGTTTTTCTTGCACATTTTCATAATATCATGAAATGCAGTTGTCATCTGTGAGATTTTTAAAACGTTTTTGAAAAAAAGTTCTGCTAACCAAGGCTGAATTTATTTGATCAAAAATACAGTAAAAACAGTAATATTGTGAAATATTTGTACAATTTCAAATAGCTTTTCTGTTTCATTATAATTTCTTCTTTTGATGACAATTTAAAAAAATAATTTTCAGCAGCCATTACTCCAGTCTTCAGTGTCACATGATCCTTAATACATCATTCTAATATGCTGATTAGATGCTCAAGAAACATTTCTTATTATTATCAATGTTGCAAACAGTTGTGCTGCTTAATATTTTTGTGAAAACTGACAAAAAAAAATTCACGATTCTTTGGTTAAAGTAAAACTTCAAAGGAGAAGCATTTATTTGAAAAAAGTATTTGTAACATTTGCAATATCTTAACTGTCAGTTTTGATCAATTTAATGTGTCCTTGCTGAATGAATGTATTAAATTCTTAAAAAATATGTATGTGTGTGTATATATATATATAATTTCACCACAGAAGGCCACCTGTTACCATAAGCGGTCACATTGTTCTTTTTCTAACAATTTAGGACGATTCTACCATGAAAATGTGGGATTATTTTAATTTTATTTTCCATTTGGTTCATTAAACTAATGGTTATTGTGACAATGCACTTGGGAATAGTTGGATGTAAATAAATGTAGAATCTGCATTGAAGGCTTGTGGCGGATGTTTAGATGTTTCTCCGTGGCACGCTGAGAATGATTGATGCTGCGTGTCTGTGTTTGTCTGGGCTCACCAGGAGAGCCCCTCCTTCCCAGGCCTGCTCAGGAATTAAATGAAGTTTTATGTTACAAAGTTCGGGAGGAGCACGTTCAGGTAATCAACCAATCAGCACAAGAGGAAGACGGTATAAATATAGCCTTCCCTCACCTCTGTCCCATGACAGTTTCGCAGCATCCCTCCACCACCCCATCACCTCAATCTCGTCTGGTTTTCTCTCCCAGTCAAAAGGGGGGAGTACTCTGGGTTCGGGCCAAATTCCGAGCTCGGAGCCCTCTCCCGGACAGCACGCCAAATATGCATAAATTACTGCATCTGATTTCATGTACGTGTGAACTCGCGAAATGATTATCTCAAGGGTGCTCCCCTCATTTGTATGGAAAAATTGTATTTGGTATGGCAGCTTCGGGACATCCCCAGATATTGCTGCGGCGATAGGCTTACAGCTGCTTGGCTGCGACAGTGACGCAGTGGAATTGTGTGTCCTGCCACTCAAAGGGAGCCAAAGGAAAAGAGAGTTTGTGCTGCTGCCAGAATACACGATTTTGAGGATTGGTTTGTAAAGTAGAATATCCCAACAGACCCACTGAAAATGACAATGGTCCTCACGTTTAGTGTCTTTTTCTGTATCTGGACATTTTATAGCCTCTGAGGCAACTTGGTGCAGACTTGTCGATTAAGTTTGTGGATGGTTCTGTATTTCCCAGATGTATTTTATTTTTCAGGTTAAAGTGTTAGTTCACCCTAAAATGAAAATGCTGTCATTAATTACTCGCCCTCATGTCGTTCCAAACCCGTAAGACGTTAGTTAATCTTCGGAACACACATGTAGATATTTTTAATAAAACCTGAGCCAGTTCTTTACTCTCCATTGACAGCTACACAACTACCACTTTGACGCTTCAAAGTTCATAAAGAATTTGTAAAACTAGTCCATATGAATTGAGTGGTTTGTCCAGATTTTCTAAAGAGACACGATCGCATTATTCGCATATAATGAACAGATTGAATTTAGCCTTTTATTCACATATAAACATTAATCAGCGAACGTGAACAGAAGCTCAACCGAACTTGCTTGACGCGCAAGAACAAACCTCTTGCGGAAGCTCAAACGTGCTGTGTAACATGAGAATGAACCTCATTGGCTCTCGCATGTCAAGCGAACATGCTTGAGCTTCCATTTATCATAACTGATGTGTGCACACTGCGTTGATGAATGTTTATTGTTCAGCGTATTAAGAGGTTGTGTCTCTTCAGAAAATTTGGACTAAACCGCTCAATTCATATTTATTAGTTTTACGATCTTTAAGAACTTTTAAGCGTCAAAAGTGGTTGCGTAGCTGTCAATGGAGGGAAAGAAATTGTTCATATTTTATTACAAATATCTTAATTTGTGTTCTGAAGATGATTGAAAGTCTTACAGGTTTTGGAATGACACGAGGGTGAGTAAATGAGGACATACTAACCCTTTAAATGGGCATCACTGCATCAGACCTTTTATATATCTCTTAAAATCTTATATATTTGATATGGTTTGCCAGAAATATTTATCACTCCAATGGAGGCTGAATAACATAGATTTCCTTTGGCCCAATCAAACAGATACTGTCTACTCCATAATAACAGCAGAACTGGTTCTTGAAGTCTCATTTACATCAGTGCTTCATGGGAAGGGGTTGGAAGGGATTGCTGATAGGTATGAGTGAGGATGCTCGACTAGCGAGTTTAATCATTTTTAGTGGTGGTTTTTAAATGGAGAAGCAGTTGTCAGTTGTTTTTTTTACTTTAACAACAACACACATCTCTTTTAATCTCTTAATTAGTTTGATTTGCAGCACCACCACTACAGTCATCAAGGATGTGCTTGCTTGTGGACATATTCACCGCCTTCAAGAGTATATTCTAAGACATTCGCTGTCTCACTTCAGATTGCCTGCTGTTAGCAGTGTTTCTGTTGATATGCATAACCCACAGGTTTATTGTTAAGGTATTGAGGTGAGATTAAAGCACAGTATTTTCTGAAGTCAGTGACTGGTTCTTTATGGTGTGGTACTCACTCTTGAGTGTCTTGTAGGAAAACGAATCAGACAGATGACTGCAAAATAGTTGCAGTGGAAAAAGACTCAAACCGCAGAACGCCATGAACTAAATATTGTGACTGTTATTAAAGTTGTAGTTGTAATGACACTGACTCAGGACTTCTACAGTAGTATATCATTGCTTAATCTTCTCAGAGCTCAAGATAGGTTTGATGGAAAGGTTTAAACATTAACGTTAAAATAATCTATTTCTCTAAAATGAATGGGATTTTTACTTACGAAGTTGTGGCAAGTGGTGTCTTCCAGGGTTGTGTGACTCACGTACAGGTTGTGTGAAACACTGATATCTCTTTGGACCTTGAATCACGTACTCTCCTTACAATGCTAACAGCAGATTAAGGTTGCAGCTAAATGCACACAACCAGAATTATCAGTTTGTACTGTGAATACGCTGGCCTCAATAGGCCAAATATTCCTAAATATTCTATAATTATAATATAAAAATGCTAAATATTCCTTGCCTGGCCCACATTTATTTTGCTGTAAAGTAATTATATCATAAGTTAGCCCTGCAGGTGTTGTCTTTTGTTGGCCCTGTGACATTAAGGACACTGCCGTGGTCTTCATATCTTTAGGGGCTACAGTGTATCCAGTAGCTGTGATGTCCTCTGTCATTATATCCAAAAGTCTGGGACAAAACATGATTTGTTAATTATATCCAAAGGGAAAATAAGAGCCTTTCTGTCATTTACCTTTCTGTTATCGGCCTAGAGGACACAACACTGCATCACAGTTGTGCATTCAGATTTCTTTTTATCACGCTTCACACTCAGAGGTGACAGACGTGTTCAGTGATTTGTTACTTTCTGTTTTCTTAGTTAGAGGATGATTGTCATATGTTTCCCCAGTTTCTGAGTTCAGTTAAAGGTTCATGGCTTTCTTCTTTTCCTCTTTGACTCACTCTGAGCTCATCTGTTTAGCTGTTGGAGGTTTACTCTTTGTTACTGTTTGTTCTCTTAAAAGGCTGACTTCCCTTTTCTCTACTCGCACACATTTGAATGCTTGGATTTGACACGTATGATTGCTTCTGCAAAAACAAAACATTTTGATTAACTGATGTACGTTAGCATTTTAAAGGTAAGGAAATATAGACAAATATCTCCTCAGAAATCCCATATTTCATGCTGTAGATTTATTTTATTGGCTTACTTCTCTGTCAGGGTGACATATTTTGCTTGGTTGTATTTTTGTAAAACGCACATGTGCATGAAACTATTTGATGTGTTTGAGACCAGGTTAGGACATTTTAGGACTAATTTGTGGTATTCACATTATAATTGTAGTTATTTGTTCCTTCTGTTTTAAACAGAAAATGCATCTATGGATGTGTCCTTATCTTGGATGATAGTAAGTGTTGGCATTCTGCCACATTTATCAGTCTCGTATTTTGAAGTCTTTTTCCTCATTCTAAAAATCATTAAGCTATCACCGTTTTTTCAATCTAATATCAGATCTGATAAAATTTTCAGTTGTAACTCATTAGCAACTTCTTAACTCTTTCCCTGCCAACATTTTTTTTTTTTAAAGGCATTTTTTGTGTGACATTTTCACAAAATTTCATGGCCCCCAAAATATTTTGTTGTTTATCTGAACATGCAATACATCAAAATTATTTCATATTATTTATATATTCTTACAAACGATTTTATTTATTCTGGCATCATACGTTCTTTTTTTAATCAACACCTGAATGTGGGTTAGTAAGTTTCATTACAAAAGAAGCAATTCTGCTTCTTTTTCTGTACTCTATCAGAGTTGCATAATAGTACCCTCTACCATATAACGATGAAATCAAGAAAAGCCAGAAAATTCCGTCAATGGTGGAGAAAGTTTTGCCATTGTTTGCTTATCCCATATTGTTTCAACCTTGCATTGTTTTCTTTATTTCATGAAAGAGATGTTAGGCGAAAACAAAAACAATGAAAATAATACCAAATTTAAATTTTTTTGTGTGGTGGGGCCAGTTAAAGAAGTCCTCAGTGTTGAGCCCTGTATTTGATAAATGAAACTGCACACTTTCATACTGCTTAATCCACTCCTTGGATGCCACTGCATTTACCACGGGACTTCCTGTTTGCTTATATATTCTCACGGTCATCCTCATCAGACTTTGTTACAAGTGACTGTGTTGCTGGTAAGTGTTAAACAGTTGTGCATGTCGAGAGTGAGAATGAGAGAGAAAAACAGACAGACAGACAGGGAAATCAGAGAGGCGACAGGGGGCTTGTACGTCTGCTTTTACAATGACTGTCTGTCAGATTGTGTAAGAACGAAGAGGGGAGTTAGAAGGAAGAGAAGAGTGAAAAATCCACATTCTTCTTTTTTATGTTTCTTCCAGGCTGAGTCACTATCGAGGAGTGGGAAGATCTAGAGAGACAGAGGGAGACGGCATCACGGAGAGCACAAGAGAGAAAAGCGACTGAAGGAGGGGAAAACCGCTACACAACGCCTTTGAGAGCGAAGCGAGAGAGAGAGAGGCAGCCAACGAGAACGACGTAAAGAGAGAGACAGAGCGCAGCAGTGAGGGAGGGAGAGAGACGCTGAGGCTGGGAGAGCTGACCCCCCTCCCTTCTCCTCTCCTCTCCTGTCCTCTCCTCTCCTCCTTCCCCCCCCTCCTCACTCCTTCAGGAGCTGGTGTGTTGGAGCAGCGAGTACAGTGTGACTGAGGCAACATGAGCGATGTCACCATCGTTAAGGAAGGCTGGGTCCAGAAGAGAGGTAAGGAGCTTGTCTCTGCCTGCGTCTTGGTCAACTAGCCGGGTCGAGAAAGACCTTGCGTACGCGCGTGCCTCCGTGGACGGCTCCCTCCGTCATGGGCGGGCCACGGCGTGGCTTTAGTCTGTGTCTGTGGGAGCCGGCGTGTGGGTGTGCCTCTTTGCGCGTGTGTTCGTGAGCTGTGTTTAGTGCTAGTGTGGCGCTTCAGAGAACGTGCATGCGTGTTTGAGTGTGTCTGCCGGAGGAGCAACTGCATTCAGACTGGTATCCATCATTTCTCACTGCACTGCTCTGACGTGTCGGGCTGCTACGTTTGACGGGTTTTCTACAAATGCTTGCACTCATTCTGATGCATAATGCTCTGTTTTGATTAGATTATCGTTTTGATGATTTTATTTGATCATTATGTCTGGAAAACAAGTTATCTTTTAGCCTTTTTTGGTTAGTATGGACTGCAAGGGCTGTTGTGTACAATTAAACGCACTCAAAGTTATTATAAGTCAAAGTTATTTGACATCCATGTGGGAAGCTGCTCTAGGTGTCCTCATGGGACGTAGTGACTAGGGTACTTCATCCAGGTTGTCTTGCTTTTCCTTTCTGTATCATTGTCGCTTGTTGAGGCATACAAGTTCCTCTATGCTTGTACCTTCCCTATATGTGTATCCATAAGTGTGCATCCATAGTAAAGGGGCGTTCATGCTGACAAAAATGTGCAGCGACCAAAAGTCACTCGTTTTCAATGAAAGTTGGTGATTTGGCGACACAAGTGATTGTGACTTTTGGCGATATGATTAATCAGCAAAATGTAACTATGCAAATGAGCAGTGATTAGCAATGGGAGTGTAGTTTGTTTACATGCACTTTAAAAGTTTTATTTCAGTCAGACTAAAGTGATAAGTTTTCATCATACAATGTCATGTAAATGCTTTACAACTATAAAGTCTAAGCATTCAAGTGGAAAGAAGTTGCATATGCGCAGGTGAGATTGTCTGATTTGTTTTTCCCCCCAATACTGTAGATAAGCAAATGTGCACAATATGATAATGATAACGATATGATGTCCATACGTATGTGATATATCGTCATACCGGTATATGTTACAACCATACTTCAAATAATTGATTACTAATTTATTACGTCATCATGAGCAAGCTATTAGACAAACAGGTGAACACTGTTGCTTGACTATGCAAAATCCCTCTGGATTATAACTGCACAAATAAATGCAAAGTTCATGGGATCCAACACCTGATACAGCAGTCAAGTAGGAGAGCCTACTAGTACAACAATTTAACCAATGTCATTGTTAAATGCCTTTAACTCTGGATGTTTATATGCTACAGTGGACCTGAATTCCCGTCCCCCTGATTGGATGAGCGACCATTGGTCTGACATGCTTGAGCTTATTAGGATGTGTTCATGTATGGGCGGACTCAGTTACTTTAGTCACCAGTTTAGTGAATAGGTTATTATTAGGGCTGTGAATAGAGTAAAATTAATTGCACCCTTTTGTGCGATTAATTGCACACTCATCGTGAAATTAAGCATATACCATTTATCTTGTTTAACATGTTCATTTTGTTGTCATTTGCTATATCCAGTTAAGTAAGCCATCAGATTGAAAGACTATTCTCACAAAACTGTATTTTCTGCAAGTTTTTTTCAATGTAGATTTAGGTGTCTTTCCAAAAAAGGACACTTTGGAGACTCCAAAAGAACACCAAATAACCCAATGTTATAAGTAGTCCATATAATTGAAATATGCACCCATGAAAAAACCAACAAACAATAATAAAAAAAACATTACAGAACAAAACTTTTCAGAATTCACAGTGTATACTAGTACGTGTACAATGCAACAATGCAAGAGCTTGTTTACATTTTAGACATGTCAAGTTGCTACAGGACCACATGGAGATGCCAAAAAAACCCTTAACCAACTGCCTTGACCTGACTGCATATACTTCTTACAGTGCACAGATCCATTCAGAATGACTAAACACAGCAACATACACATGACAAATCAAAACATTATCCTGAATGTGTGTGGAAACAATGTGAATGTACTGACATGTGTCTGTGCATAAATACAGTGTACGATCGATCAGTGTGTTGAGAGCACACATACATGGTCTGTTTGCACATCAATTATAACGCACTCACACATGCTTACTCTGACTCCTGTATGTCACATCATCTTTACCGTATTGCAATCTTCATCCATCAAAACTTAACTAGCGAGTCGCTGGTTTGCTTTATAAGCCGAGAAACGTATCTTGCCTATCATCTGGCCATACAGCGCTGAGATGTTGTGACGTTCCGTTGAGTCTGTATTTCACACAGCGTGAAGCGTGAGGGCTCGCGCTCTTGAGAAGCAATCACAGAATATGACAGCTCGTGTTTTAAAAGATAAACACACAGTGGAATGAATAATTCACTGAAAACGCAACATGAGTCTCTATTCTCTCTGCCATCTCTGATGTGATCAGGCTGGTTGGTTTTCTTTACATTAGCGCTGTTTTGGACTGATTGTTTGAATGAATTCGCTTTCTGGATCATTGGACTGAAACTTTTCTGGAGTGTAGCGGCTTTGTAGAAGCTCTCGACTTCTAAAGTGATCTAACTCAGTAATTTATTTTTGTTAAATTATTTTAATAAAATCCTCAACGAGTTAAAATAACTTTATATATATAAATTATATATATATATTTATAAAACTTGCCCCCAAACCAACAGCAAAACATTGATCTGTTTTGTTGAGGATATTATTGAGGTCATTTGTAAGATAAAACGTGTTTAAAGTGCTCAATAATTTTGTATTAATGTTGCACTGGTTGATATGACTTCAGCTGGTGTGGATTCAGCATCATGCAAAAGCATTGCCACTATACCCTGTTTACAGTCAGCCATGGATCATTTATTTTGTGAACTAAAAGTGTATAATGACCTGGAGGTTTCTGAGATGTAACTGAGATAGAAATGTCTTAAGTACCCATGAGGCTCCATGTAAGTGGAGTACTTTAAAAATACTACGAATAATATTTAAAATTACTATTAATTTATATGAGTGTTTTAAACTTAAGTGTTCATTTAGTATTATTTATATACTGTTATTATATTTATTAATATTTCGAATTAGCTTTTTTTAATATTTTCAGTTTTAGTAATCTTGTAATGTGCTACCATTTTTATTAGTTTTTATTTTATAATATTTACCTTTAATTTATATGTGATTTTATTACATCAACTTATTTTATTTCAGGTAGTTGTCAAGGCAACATTTTCTAATTTTCATTTAAAGGGGTCAATGACATGAAAAAAAAATTCCTTCATCTTTAAACATGTAAGAGGACTTTGTACCATTGAAACATCCTGCAAGTTTCATAGCTTAAAACATCCTTTTAAAACAAAGCTTTTATTTAAGTTTCAAAGAATGTCTAGTTTTCATATTGTGGGATCTGTGATGTCACACAAGCAAATTTATTTGACGAATAATTATACATCATTGCATCACTTAACGTCTGACATTTGCACACTGTGAGCACACATTGTGTCACTTCAAAAGCAAATTGAACCTATTATAATCACTGACACTGTCTACACTGGGTAAAGTATACATACAGATGCGCTCAGTTTCTGACATACTCCACGCAAAACAAGCGGGTTATATCGGAGCATTTTGTGTTTTAAACAAGGCACAGTGTATAATGTAGAGCTTGCAAAGACACTTTTGTTGAAAGATGACGCAGACAACTGTATTGAATGAACCGGCCAGCTGCATCACAAACATGTAAGTACATTATTTCATAATGCTGTTTCTGTAAATTATGGGTTTATATGGATAATGGTTTCAAAACACTAATTCACACATGCAATAGCGATTGTTGATACTGTTATGATGTTAGCCAATCACTGACAAGCCTAAAAGGAGCTGCCCTTTAAAAATTGATCGTTTTAGACAGGGTCAGAAAAATGAAGGTGGAAATATATATTTGTTTGTTTTTTGTGTGCAAAAAAACTTTATTAACATTAGAAGTGAACCTCAAAGAATATAGTAAAATAATTAAAAATTCATGTCATAACCCCTTTAAGATTTTTAAGCTTACATTTTTCATTTAATATTTGATCTTTATTATAATTAATGTAAGGGTTTTTAATAGTTTTTTGTTTTAGGTAGCATTAACAACACTGAGTAATTCAAAAGGCCATTAACCAGCATTTATTTGGAATTTCTTTCCAACAGTTTCTTTTTTTCCACTTTAAAGGTCAATGGTCAAAAATGAACCAGTCAAAAACTGTGGGAACCCTTTTAATTGATTGTGAGTGTGGTGTTTGTGTAGTCATGTGCTGTAGCCACGTTGAGTCAGATTTGAAATTCCCTCCAGTGTGTGCAGCCTGGGCTGGGCTTGAGGATGGAGAGGTTAGTGTTTATTAGCGATTGTGTGTGTGTGAAGTGCATGGGAGAGTTCGGTGTAGCCCTGGGCTGGGAAACTGGCTTCATTCTGTTTGTCTTGGCCAGCGACCAGGATGACCCCAATCACCCTCCTCTTTTCCTCTCCTTTTTCCACTTTGTCTCTGCCACTCTCTGTTTCCATAATAGCTTTTACTGTCTTTTCCCCCTCTCTCTGTCTGTGTCCTGTTGTACTTTTACTTTTCCATTTTGCTGCTGTCTTTCTCGGTCTCATCATCTCTCTCTCTCTCTCTCTCTCTCTCGGTCTCATCATCTCTCTCTCTCTCTCTCTCTCTCTCTCTCTCTCTCTCTCTCTCTCTCTCTCGGTCTCATCATCTCTCTCTCTCTCTCTCTCTCTCTCTCTCTCTCATCATCTCTCTCATCATCTCTCTCTCATCATCTATCTCTCTCTCTCTCTCATCATCTCTCTCTCATCATCTATCTCTCTCTCTCTCTCTCTCTCATCATCTCTCTCTATCTCTCTCTCTCTCTCTCTCTCTCTCGGTCTCATCATCTCTCTCTCTCGGTCTCATCATCTCTCTCTCTCGGTCTCATCATCTCTCTCTCTCTCTCTCTCTCTGTCTCCTCATCTCTCTCTCTCTCTCGGTCTCATCATCTCTCTCTCTCTCTCTCTCTCTCTCTCTCTCTCTCGCTCTCATCATCTCTCTCTCTCTCTCTCTCTCGCTCTCATCATCTCTCTCTCTCTCTCTCTCTCTCTCTCTCTCTCTCTCTCTCTCTCTCTCTCTCTCCCTCTAGAGCACCTGTGTCGCAGTACAAGTTTTGCCCCCCCCCCCCACACACACCCGTCTTTTGAGTTGTGACTTCTTAGAGAAAAAGGGGCTATGTGTGAGGCGAGGGTAACCAAAAGGGTGACATCATATCCTGTTTACTCCACTAATGAATGGATCACAAAGAAAAGGGCCAGCTTCTGACATCGCCCCCCTCTCAAAGCACATTGTCTAAACATTCCCCTCATCACTGACCGCAGCCTGTTTAATGCGCCTGCCAAAGTTTGATTGTTCTGAGGTTACTTCAGCAAAATCAAGCGAAACGCAACATGCTGGAATGTCATGGAACTAAATAGCATGAAGTTTTATTTCCGTGTATTTAATTTGATGCAGTTATGTTTTCCAGATCGCTGGTCTGCGGTAAATTAGCACTGATTGCAAGCAGACCTGTTGATAAAAATGCTTTGGATGTCTGCGCAGTGTGTGTGTGTTTGTGGTGGAGGTTAGCTGTCAGGCTCCATAGCCGAAGAGCAGTGCAGAGGAGTCACATGGTGCGCTGCTCTGTCCCGCAGGACCGCTGGAACACTCTGTTCTGAGGAAAGGATACAGGCACATGAATGAAGCTCGTTTGCTCTCTCCGGCATGCTCACATGACCAGCGATGCACTCGTTCATTCACTCTCTCGTACAAGCATATGGATTATTTACACACATGAAACTCTGACCTTGCTGACTGTTATATCCTTCACTTCCTGCTCCTTTTCTCATACCCAGCAATCTCCTGCTCTCATATGACCACTGCGGCCATTCCTCATTATCTCCTTCCTGTCCCATCTCTCTCTCTCTCAGTATGTAAAGTGCATCTCAGTGCACCCCAGATCATCTCAGACTGCAGTGGAAGTACAGGAGCATCCTCATTCAGGTCAACATGAACAAACAGAACCATTACATACTGTATATTCCATATTAAACATTCCATATAAACATGACATTTATTCTGGCTGTACTTGTGTTTCATTACTCAGCATTTTCTATTTTAGCATGTACAGAACATTGTTTCTGGATACTTAACTCTTCACAGCTGGTTAGGACATGATGTAAGCTGTAGTCGTGATGTTGAGGACACAACCATGTGTATATTAAAACATGATCACCAAATTTTAAAAGTAATAGTGCAACTCGACCCTCCCTTTTGAATGGCGGTGTAATCAGCGCTTTTGTGGGATTAGATTAGCCAATCATAATAAAGATAATTTTATATATTGTAGACTTACTAGGTATAGTAGAAAAAATGTCCTGTTTCATTCACAGGGTCAGTAATTTGTAAGTAGTTTGGAAAATGGCCATGTAAAGCTAAATCATGACTTATGAGATGACAAATGTTGCAGTTGGATTTCAGGGAAAATAAATGTTTTAGATAGTGAGTTTGTTGCTACTGCGGTAAGAAAGATGCATCAACGAACAGGTAAATTCAGCAACACTTGTTAAAGGGAGTGTTCATTTAAGTCAAAACTGATATGGCAATTCTTTTTTTGTGGAATTTTTCTGTATTTATTAAATGATTTATCTATTATCTGTTATAATGTCATTATTATTTTTTATTTTTTAAATGTGTGCCCTCGAAATTGTTAATAATAAGCATTAACCCTCCCCCTGGCTAAGATGTTTCTGATGTGTAGACCGGTTCAAGGTCTGGACAATATGGTTGTCGAATGTCTAGACGTGTTCCAACCAATCAGTCAATTCCTGGTAGACAAAATCAAGTTTCTGCTTAAATTTTTTTAATTTTTTTATTCTAGAAGCCATTTCACTTGTATATGTTACAATAGGGAATTAAAGTCACAATTTTCATGCATGGCCACTTTAAGAAAATGAGAGCAAGTTGAAGAGCAACTATTTAAAAAACTAAACAAAAACAATCATAAGATTCAGCCAATAAAGTAGATATTATAATATATCACCCACCAATTAGGATCCAACCAATTACACAGCACTATAGAGAACAGGTCACACCCATGAATTAGTCTTGCTGGACCCAAAAAGAGAACAGAAAATATTTCAATTCAATTCCAAACAATCCAAAACACAATGACATACAAATATAAAAATTAGGAGATACAACTTAACAATAAAAAGTTGGTGGTTGGATGTGAGTTTACTCTGTAAATTATTCAGCTTTAAAATGGTTATTTACTTGTGTTGCACAGTTGAGGGTAATTTGGATGAAATGTGCCTCCCTTCAAGCTTTGTTTTCTAACAAGTGCCAAATGGAGTCTGAGAACTATAAATTATCATGAGCAGCTCCTGTATCATCTTGATGCTTTTTAATTTCACATTAGCTTTTCACAGTCATCCGTCTTAAGTCCTCCCACTTCCCTCTTAGCGGTGAGGGGAAAAGCCTCCTCATACCCAAACAGATCTGCCTTCTCCTTTAAAGGAGGCGCACCTGCACAGTCTCCAACATGCTCTCTCACATGCTAACATCTGTGGAAAGCCTTTTCCACTCTTCTGCCAGTGTGCCTTTAAGACTAGCGTCAGCACGTATGAAGAAAATACTGCGGCCCCCTCAGTCACGACTCAGTGGCTTTTGTGTGTGGTTGTTTTTCTGGTTATTGTATAAGTGTGTGTGTGTGTTTGAGAACAAGGACAGGGTGACATGCTCAGAGAGGGGATGATGACTCTGGGGGTCAGGCAGTGTTGTAGCAGCAGGCTGGGGGTCACAGGCTGACTCACTGCATGCCTTCAACTGACTGACTGACTGCAGAGTTAGTCATCTTTCTGAATCGTGCAGAGACCCAGCCCAGAGAGAGAGAGAGAGAACGAGACCTTGAGGTAAGGAAAGGCAGATAGAGAAAAAAAACCAGAGAAAACGATGAAGTGGTTTAGGCTGTCAGTGCTTGGTTTTCTTTAAAGAAAGTTAGAGGTTTAAAGAGATGATTCACCCAAAAGTTTTCACTCTGTTCCTTCCATACAATGAAAGTGAATGGTGATCAGGGACCGTCAAACTCAGAAAATAACAAAAAATTAAATAAAAGTAGTCTTCAGGGCTACTTTTTCCAAGTCTTCTGAAGTTTATAACTTTTTGTGAGGAAAAACTGAATTTTTCTTAAATTGTATTCATATAGATGAAATAGCCTACACTAAGTCTTCTCACCAAGGTTGCACTTTTTTTAATACTTTTTTTATACTTTTCACTTTTTTGGCACTCTTAAAATCTTTTATTATTATTAATATTATTTTATTTACCTTTATTTTACCAGGAAGTCTCATTGAGATTAAACTCTCTTTTACAAGAGAGACCTGGCCAAGGTAGCAGCCATACAGTAAGACAACATTTTAAAATACAACAACAATTTTTATTTATTTATATATATATATAGAACATAGAACATAGTATGTGTGTATATATGACTTAAAATTTGTTTTTGTTTTCTGGGATTGTCAGTCTTCAGGAGACATAGAATGTATATTAAATCATATGAACTACTTTGATGGTGTTTTTGTCATTTTTGGAGCTTGACAGCCCCTTATAGTCATTCACTTTCATTCTATGGAGAAGAGCAGCATAAAGATCCTGCCTTCAGTTTTCCACATCACACTTTGTGCTCCACGAAGAACAAAAGTCAGGTTTGGAACAACAGAATTGAAATTGTTTAGGTAAACCGTGGCTTTAAAGCACGAACTGAGGGTGCTAGAGGACTCTATTTATGGTCATGATATGGTCGTGATATGGTTGTTCTAAAGCAAAGAGAGAAGGAGAGGGGAGATAAAATTGCGAACTGTGTTTGGTAACGTTTTTCCAAGCCCCGCGGTGATCTATCTGACTGTATCACATCTCGCATGTTTTAGTGATGAGGCAGCGATGCACGGGGTGTGTGAACGTGTGCATGCCTCCGAGAATTTAGGAGTGCCTGCAGAGTATGCGTATGTTTAGGCAGGAGCAATCCGGACCAATCACAGATCAGCCTTTCAGAGTTCCAGCAGCACATCTGCATTCCAAGAATGTGTGATCAATGGAGATATTACTAGACTGTCTCTAACAAACCTTGGATCCAAGTGTTGTGTCATGCTGGAAATTAGCTGATATTTAGACCTGGGGCCAGATTTACTAACAGTTTGCACCAGCGCAAACCTTCTTTTGGTGTAAAAAACTACAGTAAGGATTTACTAAAGAGACGCAGTGAAAAATTTGCACTGAAAAGGCATGGACACAGTTATTTTCGTGGCTGACCACATTGCATATGCATTTGTAGGAGTTTCCCTTACAAGGTGATTTATTTAGGTTTGTGCTCGTCAATTTACCGGTGGTTGTGCCATTATTTACCACCCCCAAAAAGTACGTCTTAAACTAGACGCGGTAGATTGCGTTGCGGCAACACCTGATGCATTAATACTAACACTTTATCTTCTATTCTATATCTATTATCTAAAAAAAAAAATAAAAAAAAAAGTATATGTACTACGTTAGATTAAACTGGGAAGGGTCATAGCACTTGCATATTGTTCTATTGTTAGTTTCACTGCTTCTATTGTTCTCATTTGTAAGTCGCTTTAGATAAAAGCGTCTGCTAAATTAATAAATGTAAATGTTGGTCATTGGATTAAGGACTGATGCTAATGCCCATGTCCAAGGTGGGCTCAATTAGCCTGTGACTTCTCCCAGAAAACATGTGGAACGACAGCTCCTCAGGGGCAGGACATTTCTGTCAGGGTGAGCCATGCAGGCAGCAGGCGGTTTGATATGGAATCATGGGCTGAAAGACTTTTTTTTAACCAGTTTTGGCGAAGCATTATTTTACTTTGCTTCAGCAATGATACAGAGACTCTCGCATAGTGTGTTCATGCATTTTGGGGGCAAAGCAATGAGGACAATGAAGTAAGGGGTGTGTTTGTTTGGGTTGATTTCAGATATCTTACTTAGCACTTAGTTTCTCCCTTGCCGGCTGGCACATCGGGTGCCAAGCGATCTACAACAAACTCAATCGGCAGTGCCGACTTGATAGGCAGACAGCACGTAAATCATCATGAGCGGCGCCAGACTTGCCTTGGCCAGACTTGCTTCCGTTTCCCCTGGGCAGGCGTCCTCAGTATGGTGGCCTTCAGTATGGTAAGCGGTCCTGTGGTTGGCGTAGTATGTGGCCTGTGAACCGGAAGCGTCGTTCGTTGATGATGTCGGCCAAAGGCCATGAGGCGGTGAACAACTTCGTTGGAGACTCAGTCATGAATGTACATTTTTAAGATCTGCATCTTTGTTGAAACACGTTCAGCCGTTTAGTGATCGCTGTGGACGACTTCCACGGCTCAGTAGCGTATATGGCCATCAGGGTGAAAATCGAATTTAGGAGGCAAATCTTCGTTTGCAAAGCGATGGTCGCTGACCTTCAGATAGGTGTTAGCTGTCGCATTGTTGCAGATTTCAGATATCAATAGTGTTCAACAATGATTCTCAGAAATTGCTTACTGCATCTTTAAACTTACAAAACAAACAAAAATGAGAACTGTTGCCTTGGCAACTAAGTGAAATAAGTTTAAGTTGAATTACTAAAACTGAAATAAAAAACAAATGAAAGCTTTATAAAAATATATATAAAAAACAAAAGCAAATAACAAGATTACTAAAGCTTCAATTAAAATGAAATTTAAAATATAAAAATAAATGCAAAATATACACTCACCTAAAGGATTATTAGGAACACCATACTAATACTGTGTTTGACCCCCTTTCGCCTTCAGAACTGCCTTAATTCTACGTGGCATTGATTCAACAAGGTGCTGAAAGCATTCTTTAGAAATGTTGGCCCATATTGATAGGATAGCATCTTGCAGTTGATGGAGATTTGTGGGATGCACATCCAGGGCACGAAGCTCCCGTTCCACCACATCCCAAATATGCTCTTTTGGGTTGAGATCTGGTGACTGTGGGGGCCATTTTAGTACAGTGAACTCATTGTCATGTTCAAGAAACCAATTTGAAATGATTCAAGCTTTGCGACATGGTGCATTATCCTGCTGGAAGTAGCCATCAGAGGATGGGTACATGGTGGTCATAAAGGGATGGACATGGTCAGAAACAATGCTCAGGTAGGCCGTGGCATTTAAACGATGCCCAATTGGCACTAAGGGGCCTAAAGTGTGCCAAGAAAACATCCCCCACACCATTACACCACCACCACCAGCCTGCACAGTGGTAACAAGGCATGATGGATCCATGTTCTCATTCTGTTTACACCAAATTCTGACTCTACCATCTGAATGTCTCAACAGAAATCGAGACTCATCAGACCAGGCAACATTTTTCCAGTCTTCAACTGTCCAATTTTGGTGAGCTCGTGCAATTTGTAGCCTCTTTTTCCTATTTGTAGGAAAAAGTATGACTGCCGCATACTGGATGTTTTTCCCTTTTCACACCATTCTTTGTAAACCCTAGAAATGGTTGTGCGTGAAAATCCCAGTAACTGAGCAGATTGTGAAATACTCAGACCGGCCTGTCTGGCACCAACAACCATGCCACGCTCAAAATTGTTTAAATCACCTTTCTTTCCCATTCTGACATTCAGTTTGGAGTTCAGGAGATTGTCTTGACCAGGACCACACCCCTAAATGCATTGAAGCAACTGCCATGTGATTGGTTGATTAGATAATTGCATTAATGAGAAATTGAACAGGTGTTCCTAATAATCCTTTAGGTGAGTGTACAAAATATTAATTCACGCTATAATAGTATTTAAATAATACTAAAATAAGACTGATTAATTCCCTTTTACCCATTTTCAAATCGTTTTTTTCCTAGCATAAATATAAAAAAAACAAGTTGAGGGTCAAAACAAGTTAAAACCGTCTATATCCAGTTTTAAGGATGTTTAGATATTTTTAATGGAAAACGAGACAAATTCAGATAAAAAATAAAATAATATTTTGCAGAGCATCATTTCCTGTCATCTCTGTACTCTCTTCTCAAAAGTGACAGAAGAAACTGAAAATAACAAGACGAAGAATCTTTGAAGTAAGACGAGCAGATGCATGACTGTCAAATAAACACTGATTGTTGGATGCATTGGCATCCATCTCAAGTTTGATGCAATGTATGTTTGTAGGGATCAGTGAATGTGTATTTGTGTGCTCACGTAAGTGGGTGTTTGTCTTAAATTTCCTCTCTCCACTTGTGTGGGGCTTTCTCCTGTGCTGTTAATCGGAGGGTTGTGTTTCTCATAACTCTGTAATGAGCCCAAGCCCATTAGGAAAATTGGGAAAGCATGACAGAGCTGCTCATTGGTGATGCCAGTAGCATCCACTCACACACATCCCTCTGACTGCAAGTGATCATCTTACCCCCTGCAACGGATCCCCAGCCAGACGGCCAGTCACCTCAGTGTTGACGCTCTGGAGCATCTTCCTAGCTTCCCTTCTCTTTATTTAGAGTTGGATCAATATTTTATGTGAAATTGCACCACGAGTCAGACTGAGGAGGCTTTTGAGGGTTGACCAGATCATATTTGGGATTAAGATTTGACTCAAGGTTTCCTCAAGCGCATCAACATGAATTGTGAACTTAACTATTAAGGTCCTTAAACCTGTTCTGCATTCATAACAAATTGAGTTCTGTTATGACAGGCAATAATCTGAATTTATATGTAAATATGTATGATATGTAAAAACAAAAATCGTGTTGAAAATATGTGGCACGGAATCTGTCTGGTTCTGCTTTGTATTAAATTGATTTATATGAAATCTTACATACCAAAATGTATGTCATTTGAGCAGTAAAAGTCTTGTGGCCATTCACAGTGCGTCTAGTTTGTGTATTAAAATTTACCCCATAATTGTCTTGCTGGTATGGATGCTGTTAGACATAACACATATATAATTTGGAGAAGTAGTAGTTTTTTTTAATATACATATAACTAAAAAATGGAAATTCTGTTATCATTTACTCACCCTCATGTCGTTCTGAAACCATAAGAATTTTGTTCATCTTCAAAAAAACAAATGAATCCATATGGATCGAGCGGTTTAATCCAAGTCTTCAAGAGACTTGATCACTTTATATGTAATTTAGGCTTTTTTTCACATATAAATAACCTAGAGCTCATCAAATGTGGTTGCTTGACGAGAACCAGTGAGTTCTCAGGCACCAAGAGGAAGTTTGAGCCTCTGAATGAACTAAAAGCTTTGTTCTTCTCGCGCATCAAGCAAGTGCAAATAAGCTTCGTGTTTACTATATTTGATGTGTGTTGATCAATTTTTAAATAACATTGTAAATGAAAGAAAATTTATTTCACAAATGCTTTAAAGAACATGCATGTCAGATTTCACCTGAACATAATAAAAAAAGATATTAATATAAAAAAATGAATGAAGAGTTTTTCCATTGTGACATTATTTTCATTATAATTAAGCACATTTCCTCACAAAATTCTTATTACCGTATTGTACAAATAATTGTATTACGGTCATATTTTTAAAATTGCATTTGGCACTTTAAACATCTGCATACTGTACTATGTAATTGAGAAATTAAGATTTCAAATTATGCTTAATTGTCACAAAAATTCTTAATTTACATTCATAATTCATTTTCTCTATGCTAATTATAACTTCTTATTTTTGGTTTAAATAGAGTGATCTAGACAGGTTCTCGACAGATATGATGACATTAAGCATTCCTGTTTTCATCAAGAGTGTATTTGACAGCAGTCAGCCGTCGTGTCTCCACATGATTAATAAAAACATGCAAAAGATATTTGGCAAGCGTTTCTTACATCGCCTCAGTATAAACAGACAAACCCCCTAAAGCTGGAGATTGGGACTTTATTGCGCATAATTACACGTGTCAGTGGTTGCTTGTGAATGGTGCTCTGTGTGTGTGTGTGTGTGTGTGTGTGTTTCAGAGTGAAGGGGAGTGAGTGCAGGCAGCCACTGACTCCAGTCTGGGCCGCAGAGAGTTCAGTGGGTTCAGTTCTGCTGCTGCCGGAGCCGGCGCCGAACACTGCGATATCAATCACCCCTCCACTGTCTCCGTGTCACCCTCTCCTCTCAGCAGCATCACCTGTCAAAGCACATCTTCTTTCTTCTTTCCTCTTTGCATTTCCTTTCCCGCATTATCATTGCTACTCTTCCTCATGTGTGGCTGCTAGCTTGCAATCACATTGATACATGAAGTCTTGCTTGTACATACGCTGAGACATGTGAGCCCACCGGCCACCGCACACACACAGCTTGTGCCAAGGCTGCAGACACTGGGGGTTTTGTAGTCAATAGCACACACACATAGTATAGCTATACACACTCACATCCGGAGGAAAGGATTCAGTGCAGTGTTTTACTAACTACAGCCATTGTTGAAAGGGTGACTCATTTTCAACTGTGGAGACAGTCACCACTTCTTCAATACTTTTCTATTCTTTCTTCAGTGAATGATCCAGTGAAAAGCATGGTCTAAAGATTACAGCTGGTTACCTTTACATTTAAAAGACCTTGATTTAACTGTTTGGATGCTGATCTGTGCTCAGTCGTCACATGTTAACAGGAACATTGGGTGTGCCTTGCAGATCCAGTGTGTTGTGGAAAAAAAGCAGTTGAGTCAAGACGTTTTTACATAGCTAAGTTAAAGATGCTCTAATCCTTCACAAATCATTCTAATATTCTGATTTGCTGCATTTTTTCTTATTATCAATATTTGTGCTGCTTAATATTTTTGTAGAAACCGTGATTCTTTGATAAGCACAGGATTTATTTGAAATAGTATTTTATTTTACATTATTACTGTCACTTTTGATTCATATAATGCATGCTTGCTTACAAAAATTAACTTTTGAATGCTAGTGTATGTGCCACCTCTGATGCAGATTTTCTGTGCCGCCTTTGCAGTGTAAAAGTCTTGACCGGGTGTAAAATCTGTTTAGTCTGAACTGGGGATGTACGATATATCGGCCACTATATTGGTATCGGCCGATATATGATCATTTTTAAAGTTACTGTTATCGGCCCGATAAGAAACTTTGGCCGATACATTAAAGCCGATAAATAATGGATTATTTCCTTCAGCTGAGACACTTCAGATGCTGGTGATGGGTTTGAACTGCTTGAAATATAATTGGAATCACTTCCAAAAAAACCCTAAAAAACAGTGCAACATTTGCACTGCAAGTCTGTCATATAGTCTATATAAAATTATTACGAGAATATTATAATTGTATGCTTTAGACATGGATTTTAATGGTGAGACTTCTGTTTTTGTAATCAGGATCTCAAAAATGATATAAATTGTATTTAGATTTATCGGCCAATATATCGGTTATTATCGGCTTTCAAATATTAAGTGTAGAGTCAGTTCTGTCAGGTCACATTAGTCAAGCTCGCGTCAGCTGATGCCTATCACTGTATACAGTGAACTCCTTCAGTATTATCTGCAGCTATCGCGTTTCTCAGGAGCTATTACCCTCCTCGATCCCCAGCTCCTCCTCTCGTCCAGTCAGGATTTGGGATTCGGATTCCCCTTGAATCAGAATAAATTCTCGAATGATGTTGTACTTTAAAATCTTGAATTAATGATATCTGCAATACATTCATGTAACATATTGGTTCTGTTCTGTTTACCCTAAGGGGGGTTATTGCTGCTCACCCTGCTCTTATCCGTGCTAGGCTGCATGGATGCGCAGGGAGTTCTTGCCCAGAATAGAACCATACCACCAATCCTAACTGTATGCAATTGCCAATCGTATTTGACGATAGTGGTCCTGACAGAAATAAAGAATTATTGGTTGTCGGTATCGGACAATATTTTCATGTCGGTGCATCCCTAGTCTGAATAGAAAAACACATGAAGTGATTTTTTTACAAACCCGTAAATCCATATGTGGCTTAAAATTGTATTTTTGAAAATGCTTTAAAGTCTGAACATGTAGATATTTCTTCTTACGTGTGGACGAGCAAATGGTTTTGGACATAGTGTATGCATAAATGTGTAAATATAGTAGTAGTAGAGTAATGCATCTGACACTTGTGTGTTTTCATTAAGATGCAGATATATACCAGACATTGACCCCACTCTCTGAACAGATCCAACTTCTTGCACAATGACAGTGTGGACTGTCAGTTTTAAGGATAAGATAAAAACAATTATTGCAGTTAGGTATAGTGAAAACACATATCCTTTCCATTGTGAAGCATTCACTGGCTGCACTGGCCCTTCAGAAGCAGCAGGCAAGCCTCTTAGCCTGATCCCTTTGTTTTTTTACACAATCTCTCAGGGTCAACCGTCTGCCAAGGGTTCGTGCTCCGCTTGTGGTAATGTCTGTGTCCTGAAAGAGGAGGAATCCCTCATTACCTTGTTAGGACCGCAGAGGTCTCAGAGAGCAAAAGGCTAATGGTGTTAGGAGCTCACGACTAGTAAGCAGATGACAGATTCTCAGAGCTCTTGACCACTGTTTGTCTTTCTGAATACTTCAGTCTTCATATGCTCATGACGGTTCATGTGTGCCAAGATGGCCGCTGACTCTTTTCTCCACGCGACAATTCTTCACAAGTTTTATTATTAGTCATCCACCACCACACATTGAGTTAGAATTTTTTACTGTGCTCTTCTTATAGATGATCAGAGTAGCTGTCACATGTAAAGACTAGATGCAGTGTTGAATTTCCAGTGGTATTATCTGGCCTCTAAATAGGAATGTCTAGCTTTAATCAGGACTGAATCATAGTTGATAAATCAGTATATTTTGTCCTGTCTGGTAGGGGTCGGGGACGATATCTGCAAACTCATGGTTTGCTTTAACCTTAGTATTAATTTTTGGTTAATAACTCGTCATTCACTCTTTGTACTACATTTATTTTTTTCACAATTATAAATAAATGAATTAAAACATACATGCATACATAAATAATGTTGGTTATCAGTCATAATAATATTTTAAAAACTTTCAGCTGTCAATATTTGCCAAAATGTCTTTATATATTTCTATATCATGACATGTTTATAAAAGAAAAACTTTTACATTTAAAAATTTTTAGTACATCATTGTGTAAACGTACCCTTTGACGTACGAGACGTTCCTCAAAACATCTTTTGTTTTGTATGAACAATCTCTTTAATCTTTGGCAGAGGGGAAATTATCTATGAATAACAACATTCGTAAGGACATGAGGGTGAGATAATAATTTTCACGTTGAGCTGAACTGCCACTTAAATTTTGTCAAGAGTTTTACGAAAAAAAGTTTATGACGAAATACCTGGAAAAAATAAATCGCAATATCAGATTGTTCAGCCATAGTGTGTGTGAGTTTGTTTTTTCTGCTTGTCCTTTAGCTCACTTCTTTGCGCTCACACACACTCACCCCCCCCCCCCCCAAAAAAAATACACATCATCTCAGCTACAGCCTTCAGTTGCCTGGGTGGCTGCTGTGACCATCACCATTACCCTCACATTAAATTACCTTCATCTCCTCTCACCCACAGTGCAATTTCTATTCCAGTCCTGGCCAGCAAATAGAATTTAGATAGCACAAGAAGAGCTGGAAGCATCTGGTATAAAATTTGCAGGGGAGGAGGATCTGCTCACCATCCCTCCTTACTTTGCCGGCTCTCGCCCTTATAAAAGAATACGCTTTAAATGTAAATCGCCAGAGCACTAAAAGTTTACTGGCCCATTACTGTGGCGGGAAGATTTCCTCTGTAAAGAGCGACGCTGGGACAGGTCGGACCTCATATCAGCATGCAGACAACATGGAGCTCATCTATCGATAGGGCTGCTGCTGCCATCCGGAAGGATGGAATCAGCTGCTGTTGGTGTGTGTGTTTGTGTGTTTCAGCAGGCCATAGGTGTCCAGCACGGCCCACTGGCCATGCCTGTCAACTTGTTTACACACCAGCTAAAGTGATGACTAGAGGTACAAGGACAGGCCCTGCTAGCAGGCTTTAGCCACTGCAGGCAGCCCGACTCAAAACAAGAGCTCAGGCCGCACACACATCCATCACGGCGTTGGCCTGGTGGCTGCTGTTCGGGAGCACTCATACAGGGTCATTAGAGATTGAGGGACCTGTCAAATTTACGACACTTGCTGGTCTGCAGATACATGTTACAAGTTGATAACCTTAGCACTGATCTAGAGGGACATGTTTGGCCAGGTGGCCAGGTTTCTCTCTGTCTCTTGGAGGCTGTTGCACATTGCAATTGGCTTGATTGGTCTTCGTTAAGATGCAGGAAGAAGAAAACATCCGAGTCATTTTACGTATCTATTTCTGGCCTTTTTGGCATTTTATTGACAGAAATAGGAGAAAGAGGAGGAAGTTGGATCTTGAAATGAGTGCGAATTGTGGCAGCACGCACACTCGTCTGGCTAAGTCTCTGACAACAGTTTGGTTGTTAAATATATTTTCTATTCAAATTTAAACCTATTTTGTTTGAATACATTTTATTATTATTATTATTATTAGTAGTAGTAGTATTTTACTATTTATTTATTTATTTGCAGAGTTTTAGTGAATTTGAGTAAATTGTGGTTTGCAACTTTACAAACATTACCACAGTAAAGGATGAATTAGATTTAAAAAGAATCCACCCATGTCAAAATACATGGATTAAAATGGGGAACTTTACAAGTCAGTCTGTCAAAGTGACGTATAGGGCCCTATGAAATCCGTTTAACTTTTTCCCAAATTCTGTTTTCATTTTTATGGAATATGTTTTTCATTTTTAATTTCTTTTGGACTCCATTTTAAAGGTTAAATAAAATTTTAGTAATCAAAAAGCATGTCTAATTAATTTAAATAATGGAAAGTATACAATTTAACAACAATCAATTAATTAATTATTAATCAAAATTTTTTAGGGCCCTATGAAATCCTTTTGACTTGTTTCCTCAAATTTCATTAGATTTTTTACCAAATACTGCGTTTTCTGTTTTAAGTTTTCTGGATTCCATTTTAATGGTTTAATTATATTTTAATAATCAAAAAACATGTCTAATTAACCAAATTCATAAAAACAACAACATTTATTAATATATTTTTATGAAATGTTTTGTTTTTCTTTTTTTCAGAAATTCTGTGTTGTGTATTTAAATTTTTCTAGCAATCAAATGAAAGCATAAAACATTCATTTAATTGATCTTTTAATCATATGAAATTAAACTTACCAAAGTGTGCCATATCATTCAGCTTCGTATTAAGTCGTGGGGCTCCAGCTGTGTTTTCTCAGGTTAATGAGCAGTGGAGTTCTGTAGTGTCTGGTCTTACACAAACACTCAACTACATGCTATTGTCTTAACGCTGCAGTCACTGAAAGGCCTTCTTTAGGTACTATGGACTCAGGCTAATGCTGAATTCCCTGTGCCCAACCATTTACGTCAGTAGCTGCCCTGGGTCTGATTTAGAGGACAGCGAATGTTCAGCCTGTTCCTTATTGACCCCTGGCAACCGTGGCACCACACACTCAATATAGAGCAATGGGACTCTACTCTTACTAAGCTAACACTTCCACAGATTGTTTTTTTTCTTCCTATGTAGTCACTAATATTTGACTGCTGAACAGCATAAATATTAGTGGCCGACTTTAATGTACAATGGATCGTACACTATCGTTAAAAAGTTTGGGGTCGATAAGGTTTTTAAATGTTTTTGACTGAAGTCCCTTATGTTCCCCTAGTATTGTGAAATATAATTATAATTTTAATGTAATTTATTACTGTGATTGCAAAACTGAATGGCAGATGGGAAGCTCTTAGCACAGCTCACATTGTTGTATTTGAGAGTGATTGAAGGCAGTCCTTTACTTGGACAAACTCTCATGTGAGTGTGAGGCATGTGATGGAGGAGAAGTGTTGACCCGGGCCAACCTGCGGCCCAGGATCTGCTTACCTGCTCCGCTCACCTTACCTGCTTGAGCTCTTGAGTGTTTCCCAACCTGAACTCACAGCTGTCATCTGCCAGCTTCATTTGTGCATCTCTAAGTCTTCAGTAACCCGATTGTCTATCAAGACAATATACACTTCATTTACTCATTGGCTACAGTTCCACAGTCAGTGACAGCTGTACTTACTGACGTATGATGTTCAAATTGCCGTAAAAACAGGAACAGAAGTCAATCCCTTTCTCAAAATAGCTGTGAGGAATGCCTGTGACCATAGATGACAGATAATAGTGAATATCAAGACTTTTTATTCTGTCTTTAAAAAAATTATTAATCATGCACAATGCACAAGATCATATTAATGTCATTTTATAACCAAACTAGACAACCATATTCTGCTGCTGTGTGAACGTAGCCTCACCATGCTTTGGAACATCTGAAATAATGGACCACATATTTGCATTCATCCTTAAGCAAGGTTCCTGAATGTTGGGAAGATTTAGATCAAATTTTAAGGAAGATTAAAACTGCTGACAGGAGCAAGACATCTCATGTACTTTCGTCCTGTCTTCACCTTCTCAATGTTCCAGCAGACGTAGTCTCTCTTGGAAAGCTTTCCTGGGAAATCCCTCTTTCCAGAAATGTGCAGTCATTTAAGGTTAGGCTGAAGGAAGAGACTCCATTAAGCTGTGAAACCTCAGAATCCCATGGGGCAATGCCTGAGGGAGCCACGCCTCCTCCATCACTGATCTAATTGCTTGGCAGGAAGAAAAAAGCGCAAGTGAGAGTGAGATGATGAAGAGAGAGGGCAGAGGAAATGCATTCATTGTGAAAGCCATCAGGAAGCTGTTTTCCTCCTGTACCGGAGATGAAACAGAAATGCTTTCAAGCTGATTTTTTTTTTTTTTTACTATTTTATTATTTATTTTATAACTCTTTTTTCCCCCTTGTAATATGGTAATTGGTGCTGGTTAATGTATGAAAACACACCTATTATATTCTTCTGAGTACTAACCCTTGATACAGAGTACTAACCCGTACACTGTAAAGAATTATATGATCAATAAGTTGACAATTTATGTTTTTACTTTGCTTTAACTCATCAAAATAATATTCTACTTTTTTATAAGTCAGACAAGATTCAACTCTTTTTTTTTAAAGTCAGTTTAATGTAATGTAAATATTGCAAGTTGATTGTACTTAAAAATTTAAGGCAGCAAAGTTTTTTTTACTGTGTACTCCACTAGGGTTATCCTTGTTTGGCATGCTTCTGTTGCGAGCGAGCGGATATAGAGATATAGTGACTAGCATAGTTTGTTTAGCCGTTGGAGGTTGTTGGCATGGCCTTGAGCCTTTCCTCTGTATAGGTCAGTCCTCCATTTAGCTTGGTTTTGCGCTGCCTGGGTCCAGGAGTTACTTGCTAAAAAATCTCAGGACATCTTTATACAGTACCTCAGATTGGGTCTACCAGCACTGTGTGCATCCTCCTTGAGCACATTGTGCAGAATCGCGTGGAATTCGAAAATGAATTCCTGGAAATGGAAAAGGAAAATGCTGCTGGAGGGGGGCATTCTGGTGACATGTCCAGCCCATCTGTGGTGAATGAATTTTTAGGTGGGAGAAAAGGTTGGTCACTTTTGGTCACTTTAGATCTTCATTTGACGTTTTATCCCTCCAGGTTTTAACGTTTGTAAACCTGAGGCATCTATGAAAGGCACTTAGCCGACTCTCTTGATGCCTGTAGGTAGTCCAGCATTCAGCACCATTCAACAGGATGCTCAGAACACATGCTTCATACACTTTTATAGACAGAGTAACACAGTAAATAAAAGAATTTGTATTAAAACATTTATGATTGATGTTTTTAATGCATCGATCCTCTGAAAGCCCTTGATATTTTCTATGTAAGCCTTTTTAATGTATTTGTTTTCTACTTTTACTTATTTCTCATGGCAGTTTTAATGGTATGTGATAAATAATGTGTATGTATGTGTTGCTTGATAGTACTGCTGAATGAGTTTATTAACTCAAAATAAACATATTTATCTCATAATAATTAATATGCCATTTTGATTTATGGGCAGATTGTAACAGTAAAACTATACTTCCCTGATTTGCTGATTAGAAAAACTGTGTATCTCAATATTTTTCCATAGAATGTTCTGCTAATGTTTGAAGTATTAGCTACTGGGACTTTCAGGTCACTTGACCCTACAACATGTGTCCATCCCAGCAGGCTGCAGGGGCCGTGCTCGGTGATGTGTCACTCCTCTCACAGTCACAGCGTGGTACGATCCACTGTCACTTTCTATCACGCGTCTTGTGCCGCTGAAGGTTATTCACCAGATGTGCCTTTATTCTGACTTTGTTTCAGCCATGTTCATTACTTCCCTGCTAGCATCACTGTCATCAAGGTTATTATTACCGGTATTTAAACCAAAAACTAAGGCCACGTTCACACAGCAGCAGCAGATGTCAGTCCTATATTTGAGTCCTTACATTCACACACAGTTCAGTTATTTACGGGAGTGACAACCAGATTCTATAACCGAATCCACACCCGTACACTCTTGGATTTCATCCAAAATATCTTCATTTGTGTTCCGAAGATGAGTTTGGAACGACATGAGGGCGAGTAATTATTTTATTTTTGTTTTATGGACGTCGCCAACTTTGATATTACTTTGGTCAGTGTTGCTATGGTTACTGGTAAAAGAATACAGGCTTGACTCCTGTTGCACTTTCATGCAGACAATTTCAGACGCTACTGTAAATTGCTGTTTGAACGGGACATTTTGCGACTCAAACCTGTATGTAAATTCGGTTGTCAGTCCCAAAAACTGACAGTGTGAACGTAGCCTATATGGTTCTAGTAAATAGGTCATGCCACACATTTATTGTCATGTATTTTGACTGTTTTTCTTTTCACAAGCAGACACAATTTTTTTTGTCCCAGCATTTTCAGACTTATTCCTGTCGTTTCCATTGGCCGGGAGGCTTTCTGAATACTTAAGGCTCTGCTGTAGACTTAAAAGTCTAGAGTGCTCCGAGAGAGCCCGCAAGGTCCCTTAAGGGTTTGTGTATATTTGAGACGCATCACAGTACATCGGAACATCGAGCTCAGCGTTCTTAGACATCAGGTAGTATTTTGAGGAGCGCTCATGAAATATTAACCAATATAGGCCATTGCTGTTCTCCTAGAAGGGCTTGAATGGCAAAATAAAGTTACAGTCTGTCTCTTCAGAAAAAGTGCTTTTTTTTGTCATTGTGTTTTCAGAATTACACTTTAAGATGAGGCACACTTACAATCATGCATTAAGGTAAAAGCCATGATGAAATTTAAGTAGCGACAGATCTTTTCTCCTGTATTGTGACGTACATCCGCGTGAAAAGGGTTATTGAAAAAGGAAAAAATGTAGGGTGGGATCTATCCATCAGATCTATCCATCAGGATCTATCAATGATTGGATGGGGGCAGATCTAAACACAAGCTTGGCAATTGATTGTAAAAGGGGCGGGGTTTAAGCGGACTAAATAATTGGAGAGAGCCATCCTGTATACGTCATCAGAGAAGACAGAATTATGACATTTTGATGAAACATTACAAGGTAAAAAAAAAAAAAAGTTACACTTACATGGATGTATCGTTCACAGTAAGATCTATATTGTGTATATGGAACATGGAACAATTTAGAACATGGGTTGAATTTTTGTTTGATGCTGACTTACAATAAACAATAAAACATCCCCAGTTGTACAACGTTTCCAAATCCAGTTTGTATACTTATTCATATTTATAAGTTTTGTCTTTGTTGTTGCAACTACTCTTGATGAAATTTTGGGACATACTGTAATAAAGTGCGAATTGCATAAAAATGTAATTAAAAGAATACTGGCACAAGTAAATATTTGCATGAACAATATAAGGTGGTACCATAACCATTAATATGAGTGTTTTTTTAATTCTATAATATATTCTATAATTAATATTTTTCATGCTCACTCCCTCTATTTTTGTATTAATACTACTGTTGCTGTTATTAAACTCTTAAAGTTAATCTTCAAAAACACTATCAGTTAATAACTTATACATCTTTAGCAAATTGATATAATATTGTTTATATATAATAAATGAGTTTAATATTGAGACTCCAAAATTTACTTGTAGAACTATTGATTTAAATTTTTTATGTTTTATCTAGACAAAATAATATAGAATACAGGCTATTTATTGGTTATCAGCTGTGACATGAAAATAATGATTGCCTTATTGGTATTGAACTGAATTTTTATCGTTGGCCCTGGGAGTCAAACCAGCAACTTTGCTCATTGTTGTACTAGTTGGGATACAGGAACTCACCTTAAGAGTGGAGGAAAAACTGAAGTTGGGCTTTTCCACATTATACACCAGTGTTCAGTTTGCGCTAGATGATGCTTTCGAAGAAACCAGATTACACACAGTGTGATATCAGTCTGTAGTCATAGAGAAGGACTTACTCTCATTTTTTTTATGTTTTGACCCTTGCAGCCCGAACTGACAACATTAAACTACAGAGCACTAATAGTGAATAGAACATTATAGAGTAGCGAAGGATTTTAACATGATGTTTTCATCAAGCGCACTAAGCTAGCTCTTTTGATATGAGCCTCTGTCTGTGGGGGGCTATTTTTAGCCCAGATTATTATTGCTGTATACTCTGCTGCAGCGCTCACTTTGCACTGGAAGATTGAAGTCTTCACATACGAACGGTTCGCTCCAAAAGTCTGGTGTCCTGAATCAGGAAAGCGTGACGGGAATATGCTGAACTTCAGCTGATGACTTTTGAGTCGTTTTGTTCCTTTTTAAATACTTCCTTGGTCGCTCTTCTACAATACCATATTCATTTTTTGCAATGCAAATCAGACTTGGGCCGTTCCCTGGGGATAAGGAATCAGCATTAACTGCACAGGA
Organism: Leuciscus leuciscus; assembly: GCF_965113295.1. NCBI lineage: Eukaryota > Metazoa > Chordata > Actinopteri > Cypriniformes > Leuciscidae > Leuciscus > Leuciscus leuciscus. Next base: position 10,140,518 of record NC_138746.1, read on the forward strand.
TGTTCAGTTTAACCCTGCTGTTCCATTCAGTAGCGCGACTTCATTTACACAGTTGTTTATTCAACTGCTCCATCACAAATCCTATTGCGTGGATAAACAGGCACAGGCTCTAACATCCACTACCCCATGAGGAGCACCCTGCCTCTAATGGTTGACCCAGCTGCATCATTTAGGCAGGTTGGGCCCCCCTGTCACATCACCTTGTCCTGGGCCTGGCTTTGGAGCAGCGTGGCAGCTGCCGGGCTGTTGTGGCCTCGCGACGAGGTCTAGAGAGGGTGGGTAGGCCCCTAGAGAGACGAGATGGGACAGCTCCCCTTAGCGCCGAAGGGGCCGACCTGTTTCTTGCACACGGATCCCTTTTGAATAACAGCTCCTCCAGGAACAAAGCGGGCAGCCGGATGTATAAAGCCCACAGATGGCACTAAGCGAAGGGGCCATATCAATAATAATGGACAGCAGACAAAAAGCTGGGCCTCTGTAAGGATTAAGCCCACTTGGGCCTCCTTCACTCCTGTACAGTGTGTCTGGGATGGGGTTAACCCCTTTCCAAGGGCGCTGCGGCGCATCTGCTCTCAGCCAACTCATGTGCCAAAAGTGTGCGTTAAGTGCCCGGAATTCTGCTGCATTATGCGCCACATGACGTTGCCAAGGAGATGCTTAGTCTTCCAGAGTTCAACTCTATTGTTCCCTTCAAGTGTCTAAATTCACAACACAAACAGTTTCACTTGTGCATTGTTTGGTGTTGCTTGACGTACCACGTTTCTCTCAAGATCCCGAGAGGGTTTGACATTGATGTCTAAATATTCCTTCGTTTTTGTAAATACAAATTCTTCGGGTTCACTTTTATGAACTTTTGCTGTTGTAGACTTGATCAAGTCCTCTAAAGGTCCTGTGGGCTTTAAATCACCGGAGCTATTAGCTAAAGTGAGTGTTGCCGCTGAAAAAACAGATGCATTGAAATGAGCAGTCTTTGTCGTTTCCTAGTGTCCCTTGTAGGGGTGCCAGACGCCTCTTTCGCCAGCACACTACAGAGGAAAGCACAAAAGCAGTTTTGAGGGAGGAAAGCTGGCCAGGTGGCAGCTGGGGATCTCTGGAGAAATAAAGTTGGTGTAGTGATCTCTAGTAGTTTGTGGTGGACTTTATTTATTTTAAACTTGTTTTTAACTGTGGTCATTAAAGGTGTCATGTTTATAACGCAAAGAGTGAGCAATGTTTACGGTATTGTTTGTTTTTACAACTGCTAATAACCCTTAGAGTAGTATGTTTCCTGGAAGTCACAATTCCCACTTCAATCCAGTTGCCTGAAGATTAGCACCTACAACGCACATGCAATGCACATCCTCACCTATTGTTTCCATGCAGCACCAAGGAAACGTTATGTGTTTGAGGTTTCCACTGATTAACCTGTATCTCACAAGTGTCCTACTGTCACGAGAATTGCTTGAATACAATGATGTTTGGAGAGCAAGGTTGTCTATTAGGTTCTTGAAAACCTGATCAACAAACTAGCATGTTTATATCCATTGTTTCAGTGTTGCTTCATAAACGGTCTCTTCACCTCTTTGTTTCTCACTTCCTGTTAGTCGGCTGCTCTGTGTTGGACTAGCTGTTGTCCTACTCTCAGAAACCACAAGACCTCACTGTCTCAATGTCAGGAAGTGTAACAGCTTTCAGGATTTCAATGAAAGGAGTCTGCCCCAAGTAACAACAATAAATCTACCAATCATCTCTCCTCAGCATGATGTGCCTAATACCAGAAACATATTTTTTCAAATAAAGTTGACTAAAATACTTGATCTTAGCTTAAAAATAAATATAATTGCAATTTGTTGGTTAATTTAGTCTAAATACTAAATAAGGTGCTATCAAAGCACTGGTCTGTTGTTCTGTATCATTGGCTCAACCAAAGCCATGAGTTTGGGGTGGGTCTATCTGTTTTTGGCCAATGGCAGACAAGAGGTGTGTTCTTGAAATATGTAAAAAATATATTTTTGCTTATTTTGTTAATGTAAGTGCCCCAGAAATGGTAAACTTCAGCATTTGAGCTGTTTTAAGTAGCCTACCTGGGAAACTGACTTGCCACTTGATAATAGTTTTATTAACTACACTATCATTCAAAGGTTTGGGGTTGATGAGACTTTTTATTGTTTTAAAAAAAAAGAAGTTATGTTCACCAAGGCTGCATTTATTTAATCAAAAAATTGTCAAAACAATATGTTGTATGCACAAAGACGGCTCAGACAGCGTGCGATCCCGACATACACACACCATTACAATTTTTCAAAATATCTGTCTTGGCGAGTATTCACGCAAACATTATCTGTAATGTCTTAAATGAACATTTGGTTAACTCTTGGTGATGTGTAAAACATATGATGTGTAACGTTAACCTTCAGAAAACTTTAACTAGATTTTTCTCAGAATTGACTTTGCTGACTCTATCGTCTTCAAATAGGTGTATATTTAAATATTTTAAAATGCAATTTGTTCCTGTGATAGCATACATTTTCAGCATAATTATTACAGAATTTTAGTGTCAGTAGAACTACATTAAACTACTATGTTGGATATAATGTATAATAATGCAATGGGGGAATATTTGTGGGTCCTGATAATGCCAAATGTCTTATGCTACCAGTAAAAAGTATTGTTTTTAATATATCTAGTGACAGAGTGCAAACATATTTGTCTAAAATTATTCTGTATTTTCAGCTTCAGAATTATGAATATTTTTATTCTGTCATTATTGTTCTGTGCATTGGGTTACCAGCACCAAGTCCAAGCCTATTCATTTACACCCACAAAAAAGCCAAATTTAGCATTTTAATCAACAGTACATTGTTAACTTTTTACCATATGTCTTGGAGTATCACACTAATATTGTATCGTGAGTTCAGTATTGTGATATGTATCAAATCGTGACACCCCAAATATATATATTATGCCTATGTTCAGCTCAGTGCATTCAGATATAGCGGTTTTGAAAACTCTACACCATACAATTTGTTTTTGTGAAGTTTATCTCAGGTGAAGAAACCTGTTTTCAGAAATATGAAAATGCCATCTAAATATAGATTGCACCTGCGCTGACAAGATTCTCCAAAGACTCTGCCTATACTAAACTGTCCTATATGGAAAGTTGCATAAGCTACGCCAGGGAGTGTAATGCCATATAACAACAATGCATTTTCTAACAAAACATGAAATATAGCAACAAAACAGACTCAGACTCAGTAACCTTACTATATATTTTGATGATTTCTATAGGCAGGACAAGTTTTATGATTCTTGTGCAAAGCTGAATAAAACTTTGTGGTTATGCTGATTATTTTGAATGCAGCGAGCACCGTAGAGGAAACATCTGAAACATCTGAATGAGAAGTGGTTATTTTGGGCCTTGCTCAGTTGAAAGTTTCAGTTTGAAAAATGGGTGTATTGGTCATTTCAAACCATGTGTGGGCTTGACTGAGTTGTTCCCTGATACCTTGGAACAATTGATAAGGATGAGGAAGAGTAGACAAAGAGTTAGTTTGTTAGTTCAAAAGCAGCAGTGTTTCTTGCATGAAGCCCCCCCACTTCTTCCCATTTCCAATATACCATTAAACCCCACCCCCATAAAAAAAATACAACTGTCTTTGTGTTCACAAGTTTTTTTTATTATTGTGATGCAAATGAGGAAGTCTATGGTGCCAGTCTAAACAAACATTTCTTTTATACACCTCTACCACAATTTCCATTTTCAATGGGATTCCACTATTAGACAACTTACTATAATGAAGGGGACAACAGAGAAACATCAAGAACAATAAACCAGTGTTTCATTGTTGCGGTCACTGGGTACTCCACACTTTTTATGTCTCAGTTCAGTATGGCCCCCAAAAGCAGGCTGAACAGGCTCCTTGGCTATGAAGAGATCCTTCTTATCAGCATCTCATGTTACAAGAGTGAGGATTGACGTGTGTAAGTTGCTCAAAGAAGGTTCTTGTTTGCTTGTGACCTTGAGTGAGCACCAACTTCAAACCTCAGTCTCAAACTCGAAGTCTAGGAGGACACTGTAATTTGCTTCAATGGACAGTTATGAAATCAGGCCCCATTGAGCGTCAAAGAAAAAAAAAATGTATTTACTCTCTCTCTCACACACACACACACACACACACACACACACACACACACACACACACACACACACACACACACACACACACACACACACACACACACACACACACACACACACACACTTAAAACATTTCTACATTTTTTTTCCATACAATACAATACTTTTTTTAAGTTGCTTTTTTTTTCCAAAACATCTTTTATGTTCCACAGAAGAAAGTCATACAAGTTTGAAACGTCATGAGTGTGAGTAAATGATGATTGATTTTTCATTGTTACGTGAATTATCTCTTAAGGTTCTTAACATTCAGGGTCATATGAATACAAGATCTAGTCCCAATCATTTAACATAAGATGACATTTTATGACACAACACTAAGTGAAAGTAACCCTTTATTATTCAGTTATTTGCTGGCATAACAGTCCTGTAAAATCCATAAAAAGAGGTTGACCTCTGCGTGACCTCACATCCACAAGTAAAAAGAGTTCGAGTCCTCATGATAGCCAACACCGTAAGAGAAATGCACGGCGCCACCGTCAGTCCAGGAAGGGAAACAGATGCACAGTTTGAGTGTGCAAGAATAACTCCAGCAGTACGTGATCTTTAATAAGGCAAACATTACTATCATTGCTCACTTAATTTCAATATAAATAAAATTCATGTCAAATGTATAATGCCTGTAGTCAGAGTTCACATCAAATATGTGTAATTTGTCCCACACGTTTTTGCCCAAAGACTCAAATGTTTAATCAAATTGATTGGATTTGTGACTTTTTCAATTGAAGGATTAGTTTACTTTTTGTCATCATTACTCACCATCATGCCATTCCAAAACTGTAGGACTAAATGGAAAACAAAAAGAGATAAGTTAATGAATTTTTGGTTCCATTGAGTTCTATACTCAAGCAGGAGAGCAATGGTGGCTGTGACATTTTTACTATTAATTTCTTTAGATTTTTCACCATAACCAACTGAATCACTTGGACCATTTTTGCTGACACTCTTGGATGCTTTTTATTTTATGCTCATAAAATTATCTTCTTTTTTTGTTCCGCAGAACAATGAAAGTAATGCAGATTTGGAATGACTTAATGATGACATAAAAATAAAATGGCATAAATATAAATTGAAGGGGGTACTTGAGCTACACCTAGAGACCATTGACTTGTTGGTGACCTTTATTTGACTTGGGCCAGTTTGCGATCACCTAGCAACACAGTAAAAAAATATTAAGAACACCTTAGTAACCTTATAAAGCAATGTATTGGCGACCACCCACAACACCTTAGCATTGTGACTTTTCTGTAGATAAAACAGAAATTGTAAAAAAAAAAAGGACATTTTTATGAATCAATCAGAAGACAAATTAAGAGAAAGAATGGGAACAATACTGACAAACATAATTTTGCCATAATGCTAGTCAAGTTGATGAGCATTTCCATAGGATTTTTGTAAAATATTGCTAGCACTTGTTTGTAGTCAGGAGAATGTTTTCAGCTTGATTTACAACATACTTCAAGGTCTGTTTGACAGCGTGTGGAGGAATGTTGAGGCCTTTTCATTGAGTGTGTGTGAGAGAGGGGCAGTGGTGGTGTGGGTAAACACCCTTCCTGGCTTCAGCCCTGGCCCACGCCTGCTTGGGCAGCCATTGATGCTGCACGCGTGCCTCCGTCCACACACAGGGGTCAATGTGATTTTAATGGCGGTTAAGTGTGCAGAGACAAGCAGGCTTTTGTAGAGGGGGGTGAAAAAACAGACCTCTTTTATCACCCTTGCTTTGTCAAGGCTGTTGAAAGGACAGTGAGTGGGACACGCCGTGTTTCGCTTTACTACTGGGAAACAAGTGTGCAAGCTTGTCGGATGCTTGGAGAAATTTCTTGCCAGTTGTTTATATAGTTCAAATATCATGTCATGGTTCTTACCAACTTGAGATCTATACACTTTGAATAATGCAAAATGTTGTCGTTCTTCTCTCATACGCATGTCAGTAAAACTGACTTTATTAATAAAAGCACTATAATAATAATTATTATTGATAGTTATTTTAGAATTATTATTAATATCATGTGATATATATATATATATATATATATATATATATATATAATATTAATATATAACATGATATTAATAATATGGTATTTATTATACACAAATATTATATATATATAATATATATATATATATTTATATTATTTATGTTTTATATGAATAATTACTTAAATCTAAATATTTAAATAAAAACTATGTGAAATACAATTTCATGGTTGGTTAGTTCAATTTCTGTTCTGTAAATTTACCTAGCCTACCATTGTTAGATGTGGCCGAAATTACATTTTATCCCCATATGATATATAATATAACAACAACGATATGCTAGTCATTTTATCAGACTTGCACTTTTACATGCAGAGGCCTCTGTTCCCATCCAGGGGGATGTAAAATAGCTTGTAGGACCGTCAGAACTATGCTTTGATGGGTGATTCTACTGTATATCTAAAGGCCCTTTAAGTCCTGGACCTTATTCACTTGTACAGTCAGTGTATATAGGACATCTGATTCATGTCATGCTGTAAACCGGCTGTCCTGTTTAGCAGCGTTAAAATGATGGGGTACAAGAACTGGAACAGAAGGTGCTGTTCCTGCAAAGTTAGTGCCTGGACAAGGTGGCCATGATGACAAGTTTGACTAAGCAAATTTATGGATGCACTGTAGCAGGACTGTTGGAGTAGGTCTTATCTTCACATCTGTAGCCGGGTCAGTCACAAATAAAAGTGTTTTATGACTATATATTTGTTATGTATTATAACAAATAAAATAACTTTTCTTAATTATGAAATCATACAGTTTTGCTGTGTATGAGACACTCTTCATGTTTCCAAGACTGCTGTACTTCCTTTCAAAAGCAAGTCATACAACTCTTTGTGGATGTCCTTTTCCTCCTGCACGGCTGGCTATCAATAATTCACTTCCCCTTTTTCTTGAAATCTTTTAACCCAACTTTTACACAAAGACTCCAGCAGCCACTGCTCTCCTGGTAATTATAGCAGCAGCTGCTTACAGAGTGGCCTCCCTAACAGCTTTCTCTATGGGTTATGAGTGTGTGTGTGTGTGTGTGTGTGTGTGTGTGTGTGTGTGTGTGTGTGTGTGTGTGAAATGGAACACCTGTTTGTTGTGGGGTCTCCAGATGACTGTTGTTGTCAAAGCCCACAGATGGGGGAAAGCGAAGGGGACTCTGTTCCCACCCCTTCGCTATTCTAGCGCAGGTTCCCTGCTGATCCGTCTCGCGACCGCGTGCAGAAAGAATGGGACGGTCAGCTGGCTCACCCCAGAAATACCACAGCAGACTCTGCTTTTGTCGTCTATTCCCTCCTCCCTCACGTTCTCTGGCTACATCCCATACTGTAAATCCAAAAAGCAATGATTATACCCATGAGTTCTAACACCTTTTTCTTATTACACATTTTTCTGAACTGAATCAGGTAACGATGTGGAAAAGCTAGTAGACTAGCGGAGCTCTGTCTGTACCAGAGGTTGTGCTACTAATAATCATTATCCGTCACTTTGACAAACTTGGTTGTACATTTTCTGCCATGCTGTATTTTTATCCATCTGTAAAATGTTGTACCGCTTAGTATTTTTTAGTGTGACATTAATATCACAAGAACTTTTATGGCAAGAGCTCTTTTAGTCTCACCAGGCGTTAGTTGCGTGTTCTAGGCTTTTATATTTTTATTTTGGCTTCAGAATTTTTTGCATTCTATACTAGAGGAATATCACAAAAGCAGGGGAATGTTAATCATATATTTTTATTTGTTAAAATTAGGGCTGCGAAATTAAACAAAATTAAACCGCACACGATTTGACAAAGGCAAAATTTGACTATTTTTTTACATTGTTTTTAAAACAAATTATGTGCAGTATGATGTACAATATAGGGCTGCACGATATTGAAGAAAAGTGCGATATACGATAACTCATTAAATAATGCGATATTCGATATGCAATATGATAATGCTTAAAGTGTGCAAAATACATTTAAATTATCTTTAAAATATATTTAAAACTATACAACAGACATATTTGTTTCACATTCTTTTTGCTGCAGTGTTTTACTGTAGAATAAGACGTGTTATTTTAACATCAGTGTAAACAGGGTTTCAGGTTATCCTACATTAGGTTTATTTAACAACAGAAACTGAATAATCGTGCAGCCCTAGTTAAAATATTGGAAAGCATATTATAATATCCATCAAAGTCTTTAAAATTCTGTACATGACAGACACATTTTGGTTTGTATTTAGTATTTCATTCATTATCAATGTTTCTTGTGCAGCCATGATCTTATAATCAGGTCAGAACAACCAGAACAGAAGCAACTGGTTGAGAGGGACTGCTGTGAGAAAGACTGGCCTTTTGTTAGGAAGCCTTTTCAAGACGACTGAAGATGATTATACATTCATCTGTGCATGTTATTTTGATGAACAAAGTAGTTTCTGGAATAGAACATATGGAACATTCACTCTTCACAATCCAATCAGTTCCTGATGGATAAATCAAATCTTTTCATGTCATTTCACTTTCATTTTTTTCACCTTGAATATTATATTTGCGTTTTAAACAAATGGGTTAAATGGGTTGCGTATATACTTTCGTGTTGACTTTAAAATCATATGCTCTCCATATTTATTAAATATGTAAAAACAGTAATATTGTAAAATATTACAATTGAAATGTTCTATTTGAATATATTTAAAAATTTCATTTATTCCTGGGCAAAGCAGAATTTTCAGCATCATTACTGATATCATTACAGTTTTCAGTGTCACATGATGCTTCAGAAATCATTCTAATATGCTGATTTGGTGCTCAAGAAACATGTCTTATTATTATCAATGATGAAAACACTGTCTGTTGCTTAATATTTTGGTGTAAACTGTAATTTATTATTTTAGGATTCTTTTATGAATAGAGAGTTCAAAAGAACATCATTTGTTTGAAATAGAATTAACATTATAAATGTCTTTATAGTGACCTTTTTGATGAATTTAATCTGTCCTTGCTGAATAAAATAATGAATTAAAATAATGAATTAAAGAAATCTTATTGACCCCAAACTTTTGAATGGTTCATGCATGTACACTACAGTATATGTATTTATTTATTTATTAATTATTGTAAATTTTCTTCATCTTTGGATTGACAGTTCTTATATTCTGAACCTGGTTCGCATCCACATTGATAGGAAATATTCCATATTGTTTGTCCTGACAGTGCAGCTCAGCTGGCAGCCAGATTAATTCTTTCAATATATTACAGTTCTCACACTGATTCCCTGCTTTACTTTTGTGCTTTTTTCTTTTGCTTACAGCAAGGATGTTTTTGATTACCTACACTCAGCGTTTGTATACTTTGCATGCTTTTACGTCCCTCTTCATCACTATAGGTTGATGTCTTCAGCGAGCTGCGAGCAGAGCATGTCTGAAGAGGAAAAACTAGACTAATCCTGGGATTAAAAGGCTAGAGTTTGTGTGGGCTAGATTAGGAGAGTGGAATCTGTTTTTAACCTTCGAAAAAGTGGCCACTGCAAAGAACACAGAGAGGCTGGTAATCCAGGATGTTTGAGCAGGCTAATTTCAGCAGCAGAATAAAGGGCAGCGGCCAATCCTGCGGGATGGGGGTGGGCAGGTGTGTGGGTGGGATTAGTATCAAGCAGGGGCTTCAGAGAGGCTTTACTTTAGCGTGTGCTATACTGTCTGCACGTCAAGCTCAGGTTTATTGCTGCTCGCCTGCTCTACACTGGACGCAAAGCTTGTTTACGCATCGAGGATGATGGAAATTTCTCATCAATACAAGAGCCAGACATTTCAGTTGTGTGTGTTGTGGGTGCAAATGTAATTACATTTAACATACGCCCCCTCAGTGCAACACAGCAGAGCTTTAGTGATAGATTAGCACTCCAGATCCTGACCTTAATTCTGTCATAGCAAAAATTTGACCCTGTCACTCATGGGTGTTGATGGTAATTTGATTTGAGGTGTAGTGGTCCATGTGGGTCTAGCCTAATGTGCAAGTAATTAGGCCAAAGGGAATGGAATTTAGTAGCTGGTAACCAGGTAAAATAGGGTATGCATGGGGCATGTTTCCTTTTTTCACTTGCTCACGCATAGAAAAGCATTCTAGCCTTTGGTTCACCTAAAAATGAAAAATCTAGAGATGCACCGAAACGGCATTTTCGTTTTTTGTCCGAAAGAGAAAAAAGGCAGAAAATATGAGCTGAAAATTTATACCGTCCCGTCCCTTAGTGTTCAATGCTCAGGTTTCACTCTTGCACAGCATTTTTTTGTGACTTTGCGAGCAGCACCACATCCGAAGATGCACAACTTCGAAGCAACTATAATCATCCTTTAGTCACCCCTCGTGTCGTTGCAAAACTATGACTTTCTTTCTTCACTGGAACATTAAAAATGTGTTTTTTGGGTCTATGCAATGAAAGTCAATGGTCTCATACTGTTTGGCTACCAACATTCTTTTATGTTTTGCCGAAGAAAGAAAGTTGCACAGGTTTGGTAAATGATAACAGAATTGTCATTTTTCTGTGAAATATCCTTTTAAAATCCCCCCTTTTTTGACCATGAGCCTTTACACTTGACACTTGTCAAATTACACTTTTGATGTATATGCACTACAACTTCTTTGTGATGCTTCATATTA